>NC_091857.1:30787629-31090659 GCF_037783145.1 Equus przewalskii | reverse complement strand
GGGGTGGCGAGAAGATAAAAGAAGAGGAAATAGATCAGTAATATTCTAATTGTCCCTTTTCTGATAACTGGCTTTCAACCAAGGAGGCCAGATGTGTATCCTGTGTGTGGGGAGCTATTCCAGTCCCTGGAGAAAACCAGGAGGCATCTGGAGGCAAATAGCTAATTTGGTTGGCTCCATCACAGGGAAATGGAGAAAATCAGGGAGTAATGACCGGCCGTTCCATTTCCAATGTTCGGGAGGGACTTTAGGTTGCATAAAAACAGTAGCTGACCAGAGAAGGCAAGAGTCGGAAGGCAGAGTTTGATGTGGGAGGCCATGGGTGGCCACCAGAATTAGTTCTCCTCCAAGAAGAACAATGTGGTCAAAAGGACCAGCCAGGACTCTCTTCTGTTGGCAGCTGGCCCAGCAGAAGGCTGGACACAACACGGCCAGAGAGGAACAGTTAGAGCCAACCAGATGGGAGGCAACGCCTCCCTCCAAGTCCCGCCTACAGATTTCCCTGAATTCTTCCCGCGTCCTTTGCCGAAAGCATGATGGCCTCACATGCTTTGGGACCTGGCAACCAGACATACACCGCATGGCCAAGCACAAAGATCCTGGCCTTCGACCTGAACAGTCAGTCCTCCTCGTCCTGCTGTTCTCCCTGGACGTGTCCACAGGGGCCAGGGCCCCCTTCCCTTGGCACAGGCAATTTTATTTCATGTACAGTTGACTCTGAGGTTTGATGAACACCTCTCGTGGTATGTGAGGACCTGCGGGTTATCAGCCATCAGCACGTGGCATGTGGAACAGCTGGTCCTGACAGAGCAATGTGGGAGCAGTCACTGCTCACCAGGCTGCCCAGCCTGCACCCACCGTGTCTCTGCATCAGGGCCGGCCATTTGGAGCAGATGGGGCCGTGGAAATTGTCTCAAACCAGGGAAGGGTGGGGGACACTCCTACTGGGCTTCTTCCTGCTCCCGTGTGGAAGCAGGCGAGCGAGCTGGGACCTCTCCAACTCTGAAACAGTGGGTGTCTGGAGTCAGGGACCATCTCCATTCATCGGGGCAGCTCCCACAGGCCCTGGCAGAGTTCCTGGCACAAAATAAACACGTGAAAAATGCCTGGGGGCCTGAGTCCAATTGCTCCAATGCACTTGGTCCACTTCAGAAAGCGCCTCATGGCTCTTTCTTCTCTGGGCCAAAGTCCACGAGCTTTTCTCTCTCAGAAGTTCCCAAATTCTCACTACTAAGACATCCTCCATGGAGAGTGACACACGGAAGAGAACGGAAGGTGGACTAGAGAGACAGAGAAAGGGAGAGCGAGACAGGGAAGGCCTGAGTTATGGGCAGGAAAGTCTTCCCCAAGCTTCTTGGTCTAATGGTTTGACTTAAAATGCAATATTTAAATAGATCTGGGACTTCCTGATTTTGAATAATTCTACAAGTTAAAAAATGTACAATACTTTCCATTTGCCCAATAAGTTGAAATTTCCATTTTGGGGTAGCACCAGGTGTCCCTGAGGAGACATGGGCACCGGTGCAGGCCTGGGAGCCAGGAAGAGAGGATGTGAACTGGGGGCCCACTACTTGCTAATTGTGTGGCCTTGGGCAATTCTTGCCCAAGAAACTGAGCCTCCGTTCCCCCATTTGAAAAACTGAGCTAAACATACCTAGGCCTTGCAGGATCTTGGGGTGACACACCTGAGTCTCCTGGGCTCCCAATAAAGGCAGCTATTATTGTCATTATCATTATCATCATCGTTACTCTTCCAACCTGAGCGCACCCGAACAGACAATTATGGCATTTAGAGTACTTTTTAACAAGCCTCAATTAGTGTGATTTTCATGCCAAACCGTATAGCCCTTAAAGATCCACTGATTTTTTTTTTCTCAAAAAGTAACGTCTCCTATATCTATTCCAAGTGAAAATTAAGAACCGAAGTCATTTTCTTAATTGCAAAAGCAAACGGATCTTCAGCTGGGAGGCGAAATAGCAGGGCCCTGGCCTGGCTTTGGTGTGTGGGAGTTACACCAACCTCTCGGGGAAAGGTCCGGAGGAGCCAGGAGAGTTGGCGCATCTTGACTGACGGACGGGCAGGGCTGACGAGCCCAGGGGAAGTGCTTTCTGTTTAAGAAATGACAGCCAAGCACTCTGCTTGTACGAGGGGAGAGGCTGATCTCTTTCTGGCTTTTGGAGTTGGCGCAAAGGGAAGCTGAGCAGAGCTGGCTGCCTTCTTCCACCGTCATGTCGGGGAGAGTGAATTCCACAGAAGGGGAGAAGGTGGCAACCACCCCCATCAGGATTTGAAGTACAACATGCCAGGACTGCAGATCCACATGAAGAAAGGTGATTACAAGAAGTCGGGAGAGAAACAGACTAGCCCGTCCCTTCCTTGTTTGGAAGAATGTTTTTGAAGGAATGGTCTCCAAAATCGGCAATTTCTAAGGTGATTTTTCAAAACTGCTAATAGCGAGCCCTCACTGAATGCCTCCTCTGAGTTCAACGACGGTTTCGAACCATTCGCGGACTTTATGGGCCTCGAGCCTCTCACACTCCTGTTATCACTCCCGTTTTACAGATGAGTAAACTGAGGCTCAGAGAGGCCAAGTAAGCTGTCCAAGGACACACACAGGGTCAGATGAATAAAGATCTCTCTTGTTCTCCCCAACTGGATCCAATTAAACGTTCTCAAGATGGAAACCAGACTGTTTCCCACCTTTACCTGAACATCAGACTGTCCCCCGGCACGGCTTTCCTCCCCTGAAATCTCTCGGGCCTAGATCTCGAGCCTCACACCCACATTCCTGTGGCAGCCTCCCGCTGGGCCTCTCTGCCTAGGAATCCTAGTTCTTCTGATCTTTCCTGTAATCTGGACAAGGCTAACCCTGATAAAATGCCGTTTGCCTTAGATCACTCTGCTGGAACGTTCTTCAAGTGCAAATTCGAGTTACACTGCTCCCGAGCAGTGGGACCACCGGCAAGTACCTAACCGGCTAGCACCCTCTTGCCACATTTACAACGTAAGACAATAGTCCCTACTCCTCCGACCTGGGGGGAATTAACGAGATGTTAGTGGAAAACACACAGAACAATGCCTGACACACGGAAACATTCAACAGTCTGTCTACCCTCCCTCCCTGCTTAGCCCTACCTCCTCCCTCTTGCTCCCACCTTCTCTCATCTGTCCTTCTTTCCCTCCCTCCTTCCTTCTTTCCCTCATTCCTTCCTTCCTTCTTGCCCTCCACCCCTCCTTCTTTCCTTCTTTCCTCCCTTCCTTATCTCCTTCCTTCTATCCTTCCCTCCGTCTTTCCTTTCCTTTCCACTTTCCAATCTATGCCAGTCCTGCCGGTCACTCTCCTCAAACGCCATCGTCTCTCAGGCCAACAGCTGTGCCCTTCACTGCCCTACGTCAAGCTCCTGAGATCCCTCTTATCCAGGCCACTGCCACCTCCCTCCTGCTTCCGGTCTGTGGGTCAGTTCTCCACTCTATGTCCCTTTCTGTGACTGTCTGGTCAGCATTTCCTTCTCCCGTTTCTGAATTCTGCTTACAATATAATCGGCTCTGCCTGGTTTAGCACCAGATTGTTGACTAATTATTTCCCGTTGGTTCCATTCCTTCAGGGTGGACCATGTCAGCCTTCTGTACAGAAGAGGTGATAAATTGTCCCCTCAAAGTGCCTGCGACATGTTCATTCTCTTCCCACTCTCCCCACGGCGTCCATGGCATGGGCCCAGGCCCACGGAAGGTACGCCATAAAAACTCACGTTGTGAGCAAGTAGCCACTGTCCTCAAACATCCCAGGAGACTCCTTATCACATGGAGTTCCTTTAAAGTTGAAGGAACCATGCCTCCTCCCTGAGGGGAACAGCGGCAGGTCCAGCCTCATCTGTCCCCAAACATCCCCCCAGCCTGCCCGTCACGGGGCTCCTTTCTCCATTCCCCCAAAATGACAATCGCTGGGTCACCTGGTTTGCACAGGACTGTCCTGATTTTAAAAATAGAAATCTCACATCCCCCTTGCTAAGTTCCAGGCAAGCTGGGACCGTTGGTCACTCTATCGTCTGTCCAGGTGACAGCCTCATTTTTTGGGGGGGAGACATTATTAACATCCTCCTAGGTGACCCAGGAACAGGGCTTCGCTCCGCACTGCCCAGAGCATCAGCACAGAGTAATATAAAGCACTGGTCAGGGTAGGGAGCGGGCGCCCTGACCGCCGAGGGGATGGAGCGATGGGCTCCCTGGGAGCAGAGCAGATGGACAGGGGTGAGGCCAATAGGGGCAGCGGGTGGGAATTTAAGACAAGCCTGGCAAGCTCCCCAAGTTACCCAGAGCCAGCTCACACGGGAACAGCCTTTCCACTCCTGGTGGTCAGGCCACCCTTGGGAAAGAGCAGCAGTTCAAACCAGCGGTCCAGTTCTGGTGGCAAAGCAACCCCAGAAAGGCCCATCTCTAGGTGCGACAGGCTCTCTAAAGGTCACGACACAAATCGGCCAGAAACCAGGACTGCCTCACTCTTAAATCCCTAAATCGCTCTCGACAAATGCCACCGTCTCTCTCTGATCCTCCATATTGCCCCTTGGACTAAAGAGAAGAGCAAGCATCTGTCCCAGTTGAATAGGACAAGCTTCCAGGTGTCCCCTAGGTCAGCGGCAGCTGCCGAGAAGCCTGGCGCATGGAGCGTCGGCCCCATCTGCGGGATTCCGCGGTGCAAGGATTGGCATCAATCACCTTGGAATTTAGCTCCCCCATCTCATTCCAAAGAAAGGACACAGAATTAGATGCATCTTCTCAAAATAATTCACCCGAGGCCTAAGGAAGATCACAGATTCCAGTTCCGTCTTTTACAAATGTCAGTATGAACAAACTGGCTGCATTGTGAAACGATGATGATGATGATAGCAACTAACACCTAGCTTTTACTCTTTACTACTGACTGTTCTAAACACTTTCCTTATATTCACTCAAGTAATCCTGACAGCAACCCTGTTAGACGCAGGTACTATTCCTATCCCCACTTACAGGTGAGAGAACTAAGACACGGAGAGGCAGAGTAACTTGCCCAAGGTCACACAGCAGGATTTGCACTGAGGAGTCGGCTGGAGTCCATCCTCTTCATCCCACTCTGGACACTGGCCTATGTGCAAAGGGAGGGGCTTGGGTTCTAGCAGCCCCTCCTCAGAGTACGGGGCGCCATGTGAGTGCCCCTTTGCAGTAAGGTGTGGAAGCAACTTACAGGAATCCATAATAATAAGAGAAGATGTATCAGAAGCAAGTGGAAAGTGCCAAGGACAAACAGCTGTTGGGACATTTGACAGTCCTGGGGGCAATTTTGGTGACCAAGTGGGCTGGGGCGGGGGGAGCCCTCTGGCCATGTGCTACCTATTCTGTTCCCTCTCCAAGAAACTTTTGCTAGAACTCAAGGTGACAATGAGTTTGGCATTGCATCCCCCATCCTCACATCTGGATGCAAACAGTCCTTCCACCTGATTAACATTAGAGCCCCCCTACACCCCCATGCAGGGCTGGCATCCGCCTGCAGAAACTGGGGGTTCCTGCAAAGCCATGCAGAGAGTCCCACCTCTTCTTCCAGCAGGGCAGGCTGGGCCGAGGTGCTCCTGGAAAGATCCTGTGGAATCTGCTCTAATCCAGTCCATCGCAGCTCATCCAGCACATTCCACGTCGTGTGGCCAGAGAGTGGGGGTCTGGAATTTTGTTTAAGGCAGGAAAGGCTGAATGCCTGAACAGCTTTCATAAAAGGCCCCAGAGAGCATGGGCCACGAAGCAAGACCATGTCCTGCTGCAGACAAACGGCTTTCCAGAGTTGCTCTTGTCGTTTCAGAGTCTGAGAAGGCATTGGTGAAGGGCCAGTGAGGCACTCCCAGAAACAGCCAGGAAAATAACCACCCACTGACTTTCCAAGTAGGTCTACCCCTTGACCACAACTCATTCTGGCCATGGCCTGGGGTGACAATGACCGAATGGGAAAGAATAAGCTTAAGACTAGTTACTGGTGCAGGAGGCAGAATAATGGCCCCGCAAAGAAGTGCGGTCCTCATCCTGGGAATATGAGGAAAGAACCTGAGAATATGGCAAAAGAGGACTTTGGAAATGTGATCAAGGTTATGGATTTGAGATGAGGAGACGTCCCGGATTATCAGGCGGGCCCAGTCTGACTACATGCGTCTCACAAAAGTGAGAACCATCCCAGGAGCAGTCAGGGCAGATCTGACCAGGGAACGGTGGTCAGGGAGATGAACGTCGCTGGCTGTGAAGATGGAGGAAGGCGCCACGAGCCAAGGAATGCAGGTGGCCTCTAGAAGCTGGGAAAGGCAAGGACATGGGTTCTCCCCTACAGCCTCCAGAAGGAATGGAGGCCTGTGGACGCCTTAATTTTAGCCCAGGGAGACCTGTGTCAAGCTTCTGACCAATAGAACTGTAAAATAAAAAATGTGAGTTGTTGGAAGTCAGCGAGTTTGTGGGAATTTGTTACACGAGCAATGGGAGACTAATACAGCCGATGATCCATATGGGATTTCTGAGCCTTCCCCTGAGATAGTTTAGTGGAACGACCACTCATCAGTCCTGCAGAAGGACAAGCCCTGAGGAGCACTTAGCCTGTTCCTAGAAGCTTCCTATACCCCCTCCGTAGCCGCTCATCTCATTTGCCAGGGGTTTGCGTGACAGCCTCAGCACCAAGCAGGGTATGTAAGTCACATCTGAAGAAGCTCTGTACCGAAGCCACCAACAGTCATGCCAAGCCCACAACTCCTCCATGTGGATTTGTGAACTACAACGACCTTTTTGACCTTAGTTGTGGGGAGCCCTGCTGGTTCCTCCAAGTCACCTCTGGGGCCCCAGCCTCCGGTGGAGGAGCCCCCAACATCGCTTTCTACTTGGACTTAGGGGCTATATTTTCCCCCCAATTTTTTAAGACTGATTTGAGGATCCATCTGGCCAAAAATCTAACAGGGCACCGTCACAGATCATCACCTCAAGAGGAGGAAGAGTTCACCCACAACATTTTGCCCTTTTTAATCTTGGTTCCTGACTGTGGCTTTAAAACCCGCCTTCTCGAAAGGCCCTTTTGCGTCAAGCCATGGAACAACTTCAAGAGGCTGTTGGCGCCCCCTAGTGGTCTTGAGATTCACATTCAGACTCATGTTCATTTTCACCGTGTCCTTCTCTAGTTAACTTTCCGGTGGAAAATGTCACAGGTTAATTTTTAGTCCCTTTAGGGGGCCAAACCTTCCCGATTTGCTGGGACTCAGGTTTCCTGCTACCTAACATTTTCCATTTTAAAACCGGGAAAGTTTTGGAAAGACTAGGGCGTGTTGGTCTCCCTACCCCTGACTCTCCTCTTAGATCCTACGGGAAAACCACCCAAAAAAGCACTGTCCCTCTGTCTTAGGTACTGTGATGACTGGGTCACAATTGGGCCCTGAACAGTATGCCTTTAAAAATGCATCTGAATTTGAGATCAGCAGCCGAAATGTGCATGCTTTGCTCTCGTTGGGAAAATAACAACTGAAGATTTGTAAATTACTTCCGACTTTCATTGAAAAAGAATGGGGAGAGGTGGGAGGAAGCGTGGTGGGTGGGAGAGTAGGGTCACCCCATAAGGTGGGCACAGTGCACCATGAAACAGAATTCTCATGATCTCTAAGAGTGTTCAAATTCAACTTTCTCAATTTGCTAAGAATTTGCTGGCCCTTCCACAAAATTCTTTAGAAATAACGTAGCTTCCTGAAGAAACAAAAAAACAGGTAGCTGGTTTCTCTTTATTTTTCCTTGCAGTGTTTACAAACTTTAAGTAGGCTAAGGACCTGGAACTATCTATTTACAAAGAAAGTCTAATGCCTCAGAGATACTCAGGTCGGTTTCCGTGACCAACTTAGGAAAGTCCTGCAGGTCAGGATAGGGGATGAGAGGCTGGGATTCTGTACGACTCTTTGTTCAGACTGACACTAGTCAGATAATTAGAAATACCTTAAGGGTTATTGAGGGAATTCTTATGAGATAGGATTTAGGACCACTGTGGATTTCTTAAAGTTTTCCTTTTAATACTGAAAGGTGGTAGAAACCAGAGGCTTTGTGGTTAACTTTTCAGGTGAAAAGCAGGAATTACCTGTGTGATATGATTTGTGAGATCTGGAAGAATCCACCTGTCTAAAAATGCCTACGCCAGCCTCTCTTGAAAGCCTGAATCTCAGAGAATTGTCTAGAAAAAAGCCACAGTCTGTTAAGGCAAGGGGTGGTGGTTACTCTTGTCTAGGAGACTGCACTAGTCCTAGCAACCTGTAACCTTCCTGTAAGTTGACACTGTCTGTCCATTTCCTCATATACAACATGAAAGGGTCCATTTTGGGGACTCTTTCTACACTTTCCTACGGGTGTTTAAGGAAGTGGCAAAGCCAGATGAACACTCTTGTCTTATTAAATTTCATTTTGTAAGAGTATGCTTGTCAGATCTCTTTCCAAAAGGTTAAAGGTGCTTTTGAGAAGCTATATTAATTACCGCTGATGGTCACTATAGCTATGAAAGAGATTCAAATTCTAAAACGAAATCACGTGGTATACTGAAAAACAGCACCCTAGGGTACTAAGTAGATGTGGTTTTCTAAATTAAAGTTCATAATAGATCCTATGGATGACATGTTCATTGAAAATTTTTGCTTGATTTTAAAGGACAAATAGAACAGAGCTATTTCTAGTCCATTAGGTAATCCATTTCTCCTGCTGTTGTCTTGCTTAATAGAATAATGGAATTATCCCCGAATGGCTTTTGCAACTTCCAACAAGAATAACAAACAAATGAACAGCTCCCAGCACAACAAAACTCGTAAAGGAAAGAAGCAGCAACTGCGTAACTCACAATGGGACCACACCCAGGTCAGCCGCGTAGAGGGAGGGTATTTTTTCATTTAAATGCAAATTGGGTATCCTTTGCCCTGTATCTTCATGTTTAAAAAACCTAAGCTACATCCGCTTGCTAATTTCCCAGGCTGTTCCCTTTTCTCCCAGCCACTGAGAGCCGAAGCTGAGCTTGCATTACTACACTGAAACCTGAGGTTTCACAAGCATTGGACTCAAACCAGCCTGTCATTTTGCACTGGTGAAAGGAGACAAAAGACTCAATCAGGAATACACAAAATCGTATTATGTATCAAAGAGGCAAAGTTGGCTTTAAGCTTCAAAAGCAAGAAATTTGGAGTCGGAATAAAAAAAGAAATGTGGCGTTGAGGAAAATCACAAAATTTTCTAGAACTATGCTCAAGAGTATAACGACCCCAGTTTTAACAATCAGGTTTCCTTTTGCATTTCCTTGTAGTCCCGTATCCTTGCAAGGCCGGAGGTTCCTAGGTCATGGATAATCAATGTGCTGAACTTGCAAGGTCCTTGTCAGCGAGCAGAGACATGCAGTACCACCCTGCAGATGTGAGCAATTTAAACGGAGAGATTCAAGAGACTTCAGTCGTTACAGGATTATCTGGAAGCTTCGCCTTCCCCCATTTCCCACTGTTAGTTACAGGACTATATTCTATGGCCTGGTGTGACCCACGCAACAGGGAAGGCCTGTGGCCTAAGGCCAAGGGGATCAGCTCTCTCCAAACTAGGAGAAGCACCAAAGTGGCTGGCCAAGGTCAAGGTTAACGCCAAGGCTTTGTCATAAGGAAGTCTTTTCTGTGCCACATGCATTTTTGGCAAATATCGTAACTCCCTCCCCACCCTCACCCCTGGGAAAAGAGAAGGAGGGGGGCCTATCCTGTTTCAGGATTCCCTAACCCCGACCCATTAGTTAAAGAAGACGGTGAGCCCGAGCTCAGCTTCACATAGACGCCCACAAACCAGCCGAGGAGCAAACCATTCTGAGGCTCCTGTTTTCAAAAGGGGCAGTTATACTAAATGGCCCGGAAACCAGTGTCCCTCATTTGTTGCAAATCATACTGTAACGGTGGCAATCCGGTGTCAGGGGGATGAATCGCTTCATCTGCCTCATGGAGACTCTGGACCCACCAACACCACAGGAGGAGAACCTGGGGTTTTCTAAAGATGCTCGTTTATTATCCTAAATCCAACCTAGGCAGGTCCAGTTCCTTAAGAATTGCCGTATTTCACGTTTATGTTAACGGGCAAAGGAAGGCTTGGAAAGCTGGAACGCAGAGATGAGGCAGCAAAATGTTAGTTTTTGAAGAGAATAACTTGAAAATGTTTTACACCAGGGAGCCTGTAGGTCATTAAATAGGAAAAGACAAGTGCTCTCTATTTCAGAAAGAAAATGGAATGTGTAGACAATCTGGCTGGGATCTGGGTGGATGCCACCAATCCCCAGAGGATCTCCAGGCCGTGTTCTGCCCTCACCCATCACAAGCTGTGAGCGGGACCAGAGAAGCCCTCAACCCCAGCCTCACCCCCAGGAAATCTGCCCTTTGTTTGGGAGCATATGAGGATCTGGATGCCCCTCCTGGAACCCCCGACAAGCTCCCGTGATCCCTCTATAGGAAATAGACTGGGGAAATAATTGGACAGTCTTTCATAGGAATAAGGAAGCAGAAACTTGTCTTGCCTCAAAACTGGAGAGCTAGAATGAGGATGGCTCATAAACGGAGACGTGAGCACTTGGGACGGTATCAGGGAGAGAAGGACATCATTTCACGCCGTGTTGAAGGTGAATCAAAAATGATAAAGCATTCAGGGAAACATCGGAGCCAGCAAATGGAGTTGTCTGAAAGTTTTTGCCAAACCTAAGAAAGTGAACCCAAAAGAAAAATCTCCAGGAGCCGCAGTCCCCAGAGAAGTCCCCGGATGACTGCGTGGCACAACGTCATGGGCGTGTTCATGTTCCAGTCTACACTGGGGGGATAGCGCCCCCGGAATTTTGCCAAGCAATACTAAGGGACACCAACGTCAACCCAGTCCCAGACAGTTTTCAGAAAAAGGAAGAAGAACTTCAAATCCCTTGACACAACAAACAAGAAGCATGCTAGAGCCCCTTCCACATAAGAAAGAGGACCCGAAATCAGAATTGGTAGAAAATGATCATAGAAAATAATATTCAGAATGCATGGCGTGATGCAGGGCATGTGCTTTGGAACTTAAACACCTTGGAAGCAGTCTCTGGTTTTGTTTCACACCCACCTCCCAATCCCCGAAGGGAAATATCACTCTTCAGCCAAGTCCCCAACACTTAACTTGGGCTTCTCTGCGACAAGCTCCTTGCCTCACACCTGTGGGGTCGTGTGTTGAGTGTTAACAAGTTCTTCCTCAGAGTGGGTCTGACCACGACCCCTGGAGGAGTGAGAAACCAAGAGGAGCTGGCGAGCCCAGAAATCCAGACCCTTCTTGTGGCTCTCCCCTCTCCCACATGGAAGAAACAAGGTGGACGGGGGCTTCCTAGATGGGGGTGCAGGCAAACGCTCCCTCTGGCAGGGGAAGGGTGACACAGTGGCCCTTTGCTCTCCCTCTGACCCGCGGGGGAGCTGTCCCACTCCACACTGAAGCCAACTTTATAAAAGTGCTTTGAGTTCATGGAAAGAAAGTCCCTACTGGAATAAAAGCCAACGCCTTATTTTCATGCCTCTGTGGGGCTCTCGTTCACTTATGGCTGAAATAAAGTCATCCGCACAAATACGAAAATGAGAGCGTTCAGGGGATTTAAAGGAAGACGACTTGCTGGGTCTTAGGTATTTCTGACCCTAAGGGGGCTACATGCCTCAGCTCGTCTAGCCCACTCTCGGGCACCAGCTAAACCAGACTTGTTCTGATTCCCTGGACCCCATCTGCATCCAAATCCATATCATCCATGTGACCGGGATCACAGAGACCCTCTAACGACACCAGGAGAAGAAGGAGCTGAGGGCAGCTTGGTGGGCACTGTCTCATCTGTGAGTCTACTTGATAAACGTCTACTTGACAAAATAAGACAAGAGAGTGAAAAGAGCATAAAACATCAGGCCCCTCAAACCAAGAAACACAAAACCTCATTATGAAAGACAAAATTGTGCAAAAATAATCTAAGATTTTCTTCTATCAAATTTGGGATGCTTACTAACGCTTGCTGAATCAGTGAATGAATACATGAGTCAATCGAGCGATGATGCCCAAAACACATCAAGGCTCTCCACCACTGTGAACAGAAACACTCAGTGTTTCTGACGTGTCAACACATCTTCAGGGTCGAGGGGGCAGAGACGATGGAGCAAGAGGAGAGGCCCCCTCAGAGAAGAGTTGGCTTCCAGAATTTCACACACTTTATTCCTGACCCAGTTTCAGGGTACCCGTGGAGTTGAGAACATTCCAAAACCCCTCCTACAGTGGATAGTGTTAGAGAAATACAGAGCCAAGACTCACATCACACATTATTCTCTGTGAGTAAGTTGAATAATTTCAGGATATTTTTAACTCTCTGCATTTTTTTTTTTTTTTGCATTCAGATGCATGTTGCATTCAGATCCTATTGGTGCAGGAAGTAAGAACTTAAATGATACCCTACAAACCTTGAAAAGCTAATTCACCTAATTCACCTAAATAAGGCATGCTGTAGACTTATAGTTCTGAAAACTTGGACTGCAGATTAAAAAAAAAAAAATTCTGTTACTGAAATATCCCCCACTGAAACCCTTTAGGGGAAGAACGTTCTTAATAAGGAAGCTTCGATCCTGGGAAAGATGATGTGAGGTGAATTGATATATTGGCTGATTTTCCCATGAAACAATGATACAACTGAACATCGTTTTCTTTGCCAAAAGCTAAAGGAACCCCTTTTATAGAAATGCCCAGTCAACCAGAAAACTGGAGGAGGAGCGCCCTATGAAAGGTCAAGTGTTCTACAGGATATACAAACCACTTGAGCGGGTGACAGAGATGACATGGGGAAAAAGCAATAGAAATGTGACAGAGAGCGCCAGTCCCTAATGTGCTCAGTTCTTAACTAATTTCACAATTTCTGGAAGGGGCAAGGAATGCAGGCAAGCTTTTTTCTTTGGGGAGATTCTGACACTGCAGCCGTTAGAATTCGATAGCCCTGCTCGAATTCTGGAATTCCTACTTTTGAGTCTCCCATAGAGACTGAGGGAAACCAGTTTTATTGCATCAGTCATGAGAAACACCACTGACTGAGGCGGATCAGCTTTCTCCCTGCACCCTCTGCCCTAGCTTTTCTCAGCTCAGCGTCACCTCCTCCTCCTCCCCGCCTCCCC
Source organism: Equus przewalskii (assembly GCF_037783145.1). Classification (NCBI taxonomy): domain Eukaryota; kingdom Metazoa; phylum Chordata; class Mammalia; order Perissodactyla; family Equidae; genus Equus; species Equus przewalskii. The sequence continues at coordinate 31,077,477 of NC_091857.1, read as the reverse complement.
CTCCTCCTCCTCCTTCTATAGTTTGTTTCAGCAAAGTAGGAATTCTCACTGGTCTTATCCCCACCTCTTGGTGAGATGCAGAATGGAGCCCTGTTGGGTGGGATGGGGGAACAAACCATCCTGCAGTTGGGAGGGACGAGGGCCCATGGGGAAGAGAGCAGACAGCCAGACCATGCCCTCCCTGCTGGACTCCTGTTAACACCACCGATTGCAGGGTAACTGCCAAGGTCAACAGAAAGGGCTGTACGGGGCTGCTTGCAGGTAACGGGCCAAAGATTCCAGAGGCCCCTTCGCCGTGACTCCCACGCAGTGCAGACTATCTGTAAGGCTTCTCAGTTTCTTTAACTTTTCTGCAAGGCAGAGGGAACCCTAACTGGACAGGAAACCACCCAGTTGGCTCCCTAGCCTTCCGTTCCTTATCTTCCCTCTTTTGCCCTCCAGAGGAACAACAAAATAGCCAACAACCAACAAAACCCAGAGCCAGAAAGGAGGCTCCTCACAGATTGAATCAAACCGACAGATCTTCTCTTTTGCGGCACTCAGGAGCAGCGAAGGGAAAGGCTGCCATGCCCTTCATTGTCATCTCTTTGTTGCTGTTGTTCATTGTTATTCGACTGGCATATCCCCTGACACAAATATTATGCATCACACTTTGTGTTAGCCTGTAGAGGAAAAATGTATCATAATTGCAGCGTCTATTTTAGAAAAGACAAACTGAGTGTGTTTTCCTTAAATAAATGAAAGCCCGCACAGTTGATAGCACTTTCTAGATTGACTTTGCGTGCATACCCAGTCAATGGTTCAGGCCGTGTTTCCCCAGTGGAGTGGAGAGTTGGACTCATTGTCTGCACGTCCTCAGTCAAATGTGTTCATTAGGGTCCTCACTCCAGGCCCCAAAGGGGATTCTGCTCTATCTTGAAACGTGCTTTTCTCTCTTCCATCTCCTTAAAGTTAAGAACAATATCATCCATCATTACACCTAGGTCCTAAGAAATTTTAGATCTTAAAACTTTGAAACATAGATAGGAACTTTTCAAAAAGCCTATTAATCCTAAATATGTTCCCAAGTATGTATAGTATTTATTCTTTTCAACTGTCCTAACAATCGATGTATTTTTAGATGGATTAGCTGGCTCACTACCGTTGATCCACATAGCTTGACCATTGAAGCATACTGCTCTTAGCTTTAAATTCTGGCCAGAGGCTTGGTTATGTTAGTGTCCATTGTCACAGTGAGTGGGACCGAGTCATAAGAAGAATGCGGATGAATAAAAGGAAACTGGCTCTTTATCCTCATATACGAATTATGTGTTAAAATGCCAGGGCCATTTTTAATCCTTATTTAATAATATGGCCTGATACCAACTGAAGGCTTTACATGGAGATGAAAAGCTTATTTCCTTGTAATATTCTCACAAGGAATTATTACAACAAAGGAACACCTTGTTCTGGAAAGCTGTTTAATGATGCAGCCTGTTTTTCATATACCCTAGTGGTGTACATTCTTGAAGGACTGAGAATATTCCAATCCCTATAGAGACTCAAGGGGGAAAAAGTCGCTCACCGAATGGAAGAGCCGGCCACAGAGCCCTCCTTCCTGTGCACCGGCCCCCAGTCTCGGAACTGCTTTAAAGCACTCCGGACCTCTCACCTGGTCCTATCTTTCCACCTCCATAGACTTCACCAGCTTAGGAGAGACATAAGCCACATGTCCCAACTACCCATTACCAAGTAACAAATTACCCCAAACTTAGCAGGCCAAAGGCTGTTTTATTATAATCTCATGATTTTGTGAGTCCAGAATTCAGACAAGTCTTGACCAGGTGGTCCTTCTATTCCATGTGACATTAACAAAGGTCACTCAGTGGTGTTCAGCTGGAGGATGGGCTGGTCTGAGGGCTCCAAGATAGCTTCACACACTTGTCTGGCATCTTGGTGGGGTGGCTGGAAGGTGGCCTCAGATGGGACTGGCAAATGGAGCCCCTACAGGCAGCCCTGCCAGCATGGGGGCCTCAAGATGGTCAGAGAACAAGGCAGGAGCCGCACAGCCTTTAGAATGAAAATCACACAGCATGGCTCCCAGCGTATTCTACAGGTTACCAAGTGTCACAAAGGTCAGGCCAGGTTCAGAGGGAGGAGAATCACAGCCCGTTTCTCAAAGGGAGGAGCGTCAAAGACTTTGCAGCCATCTTGAATCCACCACATTATATGAATTTCAGGGTGTGCTGAAATGTTCAAATAATTTATTTATAGATCCAGTTCTTTACTAATGTAAACTGGTTTAAAAAAAGTTTAGCAGTGCCTAAAAGCAATGGAGGTTTTTTGTTTTTTTGAGAGTTTTTTTGTATTCATTGATGGGCAGAGAAGTGTATCTGCCGGGCTTACTACAGCAAATCTCAATATCAGCAGACTGGCAGAGCAATCTTACTTTATTGCTGCCGTTTATGATGCAAAGAATCATAACATATCGGTCAAAATGGCAGATGACAAAAAAGGCCCCCATCCATAGCTGATGTGTTAACACCTCTGAGTTTTCTTAAGTATGGAATTCTCTCTTTGGGGAGTTAAATGACACAAAGAAGCCCTTGAGTGCAACCCAAACCTTCATCCAGTCTGACCGTTTATGGGACTAGAGGTCAAACAAAGGGAGCAAAGTTGGGGGAGAGATTAAGTCTTTCCAAGAGTCTTTGAACTCACCGCCTCCAAGGCCCTGACACCGAGAGCACCAGAAAAGTGTTAATTTTCCTCATTTGGGGAGAAAGGCTGGTGGCCCTGGATGTCCAGACCACAACACCTTTATTCTGTGCAGCCTTCAAAGCACTTGACAGCTGGGATATGCTGGAAGTCTTAGGCAGGCACGTGGCCACTGTCCGAAGGGCCCCATCAGAACCCCTGGGGTGCCTCCACCCAGGGATGACTCCTGATTCCTCATCCCCACACCACACTGGGGGCACCGCTAGGGGTCCTGTGAGGTTCTTCCTACCAGACTGCAGCATCCTAAGCCCACAGGAGGTTTAGAAAAATACAAACATAAAGCCAGAATGGGTTGAGGCTTTCTCCTCTCCCAGCAGCTGGCCCCTTGTGCAGAGTCCCGCTAGCCGGAGGCAGAATCCCACAGCTTTATCAAAGGAGACCCAACTCTCCTTCAGGGCAGCTCTGAACTCGAACACTCAGAAACAAAAAGGGGGCACTGAGCCTAGTGTCTCCCTAATCACTTAATCACCACTGTATTGCTTCTCCTTTGTGAGAATAAATGGCTGCGCCTTAGGGACAACAAAGAAATGACCATAGAAAGGGCATATGGAGTGGCCCAGATCTTGGCTCAAGGCCCTCTGTGCTTGTGAACTACGGCTTATATGGTGTTTGTATGGTATTAAGATGTACTGTGGTAAGTCCTGCAGATACATTGCTCTGCCCATCGATGAATACAAAATAAAATAACTCCATTGCTTTTAGGCACTGCTAAACTTTTCTTAAACGAGTTCAAGTTAGCAAAGAACTGCGTCTACAAGTAAATGATTTGAGCATTTCAGCACACCCTGAAATCATATAATGTGGTGGATTCAAGATGGCTGCAAAGTCTTTGACGCTCCTCCCTTTGAGAAACGGGCTCTGATTCTGCCCCCTCTGAACCTGGCCTGACCTTTGTGACACTTGGTAACCAGTAGAGTAGGGTGGGACCCATGCTGTGTGGTTTTCATTCTAAAAAGTTATGCAGCTCCTGCCTTGTTCTCTGACCATCTTGAGGCCCCCATGCTGGCGGGGCTGCCTGTAGGGTCTCCATTTGTCAGTCCCAGCTGAGGCCACCTTCCAGCCACGCCGCCAAGATGCCAGACAAGTGTGTGAAGCTGTCTTGGAGCCCTCAGACCAGCCCATCCTCCAGCTGAACACCACTGAGCAACCTTTGTCACTCTCCCCCATTTTGGTCTTCAACTGTACTCCTTACTATAGGCTCTTGCTGTAGAAATGGAAAGGTAAAAGTGATTTTCAACATGCACAGTACTTTAATAGTTGTTCAATGACTGTGCTCAGAAAAAAGCTAATGTCTGTAAATGCAGTCTGACTGGTGAGGCATTACTGGCTTAGATGGAAAGAATTTATGGGATTATAAAATTTACATTCTGCAAAACACATCATTAAAAACTGACCACCCAGTTTTTTCCACTCTCTATAGTAGCCTCGCTTTACGTTGCCATCATTCATAGACCCATCCCTGGCACACAGCACAATCTGCCAAATAGAGGGGAATGCAGCAGAAGGGCAGAGCCCGTGCAGTCGGAGAGCTAGAGGTCAAATTTGCCTTTTAAGGTGGTTACTGCCCAGCCTGCCATCCTACCCTTCCCACCCGTCCAGGAACCCCTGGGCTCCCCTGCCTCACACGGTATTATAATTGGTTCCTTCTGGATCATTCTCTAGGCTTAAGGTTCCAGAAACACAGGAGCTGTGTTTGTCACTGTTGTAACCTCAACCCCAAGCACAATGTATGACACATGACAGGTACTCAATATTTGCTTTAAATAGCCACTTGGGTCCAAAACACCAGTTGGCAGTTTGGAAGACCTCCCCACATCAAAGCAGTCAACTCTCACATGGATAGCCAAGTGCAGAAGGGAAGAGAAATGGTGAGTTGGGGGCAGAGTCCACAAACCTAGTAAAAATAAGAGATTTTTTTTTTAACCTGATGATTTCTTGCGTGCATATGTAAGATTAGATTTACCCTCACAGACTGAGTAAGTATACGTCAACATGTTCTGTGTTTCTCCACGGAGCTACCCTCTCAAAGGATTCAAATTTTCTTTCCAAACAACTTTTGCTATCTGTGTATTTCAGCTCTCCCTCTCACTCATAAACATGGCTGTGGGTAGGCTTCCACAGCCCCACGGACCTCTACAAATAGGATTTGTCATCATTCTCTATAAATCTTGGTCAATTCTTTCAACAGATGGGAGCATAAACAGAACATCTGGCTAGAAGACACAACCTTGGAAACAATATTTTGATATCACTTCATCATAGATGATTACTTTTCACCATGGTTTTTATTGGCTGGAATCAAATTCATTTTGGTAGACGGCAAGCCAAGATCAAAGTGAGATAGGCTACATTTTCAGCTGGAGCAGTGTGGGCGTGAAATGATCCTGCTGTCTATGCATTGTAAACTTTGTTTTGAACAGGAATTCTTAGATGTAAGAAGGAGTTTGATCCTGAAGGACATGTGCTTCATAAAACGCAACCTGCTAATTAAAAAGAAAAGGAGAAAGGCAGGACTTGAAATACCTAATCCCCTAGGATTTAGGACATTATAGAATATAAAGCAAAACAGAGAATTTAAAGATTCCAGTAAATGAAGTGAACGTTTCTAAAAGCGCTATCAATCTATGATTTGTTTTCCCATGCATCAATTAGAAGAAATTACTAAGACTAAAATGATAAATTGCTCCAGGACAAATAGTCAAAAGGGCCCCATAAAAATACATGCAACTCATATGACCAACAAAGCTCAAATTTCCTTAATATAAAAATCAAGAAGGATAAGGCGAAAAGGCAATTTAAAAAATGGGCCAAGGGCATAAATAGCCAACTCACATAAACAGACACCAGCAGTTTTTAAATATATAAAAGTATACTCAGTCTCATGCATACTAAAATAGATGTGAATTAAATGACAGTGGGCATCTTTTTTCATCTCTTAGATTCAAAAAGTTGGGTAATACACTGAGCGGGGAAGGTTGGGGAGGCAAACACGGCACTCATAGCGTGTCAGGGGACAGCTACTTGGATAGCCTCTTTGAAGAGGAAATTTGATAAAGCTTATCAAAATCTTAAATAGGCATGTCCTTTCCCCTAGCACTACCATTTCTAAGAATTTAAGTTCCGTGTATGATTGTACATCTGTCGGGGGACATTCACTACAGCATCATTTAACATATCAAAAAGAGGAAACTACCTAAGCATCCATCCTTAGGGAACTGATTGTAGAGAAATATCCCTAGAAAACTACGAAATCTTTAACAAGAATGTGAGAGAGCTACAGACCAATAGGGAATGATTTCTAGGATATGCTGTTAAGTAAAGAAAGCACGCTGTAACCCAAAATACACCCAGTGTACTACTTTTTATGGAAAAAAAGAAAAAGGTAGGCATGGTATTTTTAAAAATGTGTCCACAAATTCTTTGACTTTCTCTTTAAAAGGTGGAGCTTAATTCCACTCTTCTTGAGGGCAGGACTTAGTGAATAGAATAAGGCAGAAGTGACTGAGTAACTTCTGAGATTAGGTCATAAAAGGCATTATGGCATCTCCTCTCTTGAGTCCCTTCTCTGGGGAGAGCCAGACACCATATTGTGAGGACACTAGAGCAGCCCCATGGAGAGAGTCTAAGTGGTGAGGAATTGAAGCTCTTGCCAGCAAAAATGTGAGTCAGCCATCCTCCCTTCCTACCAGCATTAATTGGGTGCTTATTGTGTGCCAGACCCTAAGCTGGGGGCTGGGAGAACAATGATGAGCAAAAACTATACGGTCCCTCCCACTGCAAGTTTCACCCCAGTGGAGATGTTCCATGCACTTGATATATATAATACATTGCTCAGTCTCTGTTTTCTGTGCTAGATGGTAAGTTCTGTAAGGGTGAGGACCTTGTCAGTCTGAGGGACACTGTGTCTCCAGACTCTAGCACAGTGCCTGATACACAATCAGTGATAAATCCACGTGTGCTGAGTTAATGGATTAATCTAGAGCAGTGTGATCCACTTGAACCTAAAATGTGGACCAGAGTTTGGATTTTACACGCTCCTTCAAATTCTAGGTTTTATTTTTCTGTGTATCTGAAACAACAGGGTAAATTTCCATGCTGAAAGAACCCTGTGTGGCGTTTTTGAAGGCTTCCTGTGGATCATCAGATGCTCAAGGAGGTAGGATATCTGAGTGGGCCGAATGGAAAAGAGCTGGCCACGTGAAACCGAAGAGATAAAGGAGACCCCATGTGAGGAGCTCAAGCTGAAGGTGAAACACAATTGCTCACTTACTCCTATGAGTCCAGTGCACACGGCCCACCAGCCCAGGCAAGGGCAGGATGATTTGCACACACGGCAGGGCAGAGCCGCAAATTTCCACAGCCCCAAGGGGATTCTAGCATCTTCCAACTTTGCTACCAAGAAGTCTTCATGGAGAAGAGTAGCTCCAGCCCTTTCACAAGGAACACTAGACTGGGACAGTGGAGGACAGGGCTTGTGTCCAGCTTCTCACTAGCTGAGTCGCCTTCAATTATCCATCCATCCATCTGGCTATCTACCTATCATTACCAAAAAGCACTGATCGAGGGCCTCCCATGAGCCAGTGCCATGCCAGACGTCTCAGTCAGTGTGGTGAGAGAGGTCCCTACTCCCAGTGTGTATGTGTGTGCCCATGTGTGTAAGAGGTGAGCAAAACATGACGTTCTACCTCGGTTTCCACCCCAAACAACCCTGTATGATTTCATGTATCCAATTTGTGAGCAAGTTGTATAAGACAATTAGAAAATAAATTACCAAAAAAATGTCATTTTTTAGGGAGAATGAAAGTCGCAGAAATGCATCTTTGCTCATTTCCCTTCAGAACACATAGTCCACACACAGTTAGGAAAATAACATCTCCCTTCAAGCTCCTTGAAGACCAAGCCCCAGAGAACAGGTCTTAACCTGCTCTCTGCCTGGGAGGTGTGCACAGAGAGCTAAAGCCTACTGGTCTACCAGGAGTCAGTCAGATGCTGGGACATGTTCCCAGCCCCCACGTGGTATGCCATCCCTTCATCCCTCCATCCCTCCACGTGGTGTGCCATCGCCTGGGTGGCTCTATTTATTTATTTTTTGGAGGGGTGCATTCTTGAGTGATAATGCTTATTCACAGGCCATGATTTTACTTTCTTCCATCATCAATTTCACCTCTCTGGAGAACTCAAATGTGATGGCAAATGCAAGCTCTAGAGCTCAGCAGGAATTACCTGTCTGTAGTCAAATGTATGGTGTCCAACACACAACTTACGAAATTCTTAGACTCTCACCCAGGATTCTTCACTGGTCACGCTGGGGTTTTTTAAGTCATGTGAAATTTGCCAGGAAATCCATACCTCAGACTGTCCCACCGCTAGACCCTGCCTGCAAATATACAGGCGGGATTAGAAGAACGAAACCTGTAAGCAAGACTTCCTTGGTGACAAAATCCCCTCAGCTGCTGAAGTCCTTAATTTATCCTTTGTTGTTGGTATTTTGTCTGTCATTTTGTTATGAAGTTATTATGTTGCTGCCCCTTGTTGTTATGAGTAAAGAAGAAAAGGATCTTTCTTAATATATTGCAAGGTTACCCTATAATTTGATGACAAGTAATTAACACTTCTTTGAGAAAACAAAACTAAAAATTAGCATAATCAGCAATTAATTTACCATACGATAATTCAAGGAGGTTTTCCTTGGCCTGTTCTAGACGTTTCTGGCTCTTTTATACCCAAAAATACATTCTTGCCTACTTATAGAATAAAACAAAATGACAAATTAAGAAGATAACTTTCATAAAGATGGGGACTATAAAACCATTGGGTGGCTAAAATTAGAAGTAGATTTTATTATTATGTGTTACTGGGCCATATGTCATTACTTTCTGGTATATTTGTAACCAACATGTTTATTTCAAAATAGGAAGAAATGTAAAAGTTCACAAATAGAATATGGGCTAATGAATTTAAAACTGTGTTTACCAGGCTGTCCTATGAAGGCTAGGAGAATGTTTAGAAGAACATGCAGTACTCTCCTTAAAGAACAGTGGTGTGAATATACACTTCAGCGATGGCATAGAAAACCCACCACGACACACTTGCCTTGACATGTTTACAAAACCTAGAAGGTCAGGTGTCCACTATGGAATACAGAGTCAAATAAAGTGGAGGCCAAAGAAAGAAGGTAGAAAGGTCTAAATCTGGCAAAAAAAAAAAAATCCTACTTTGAACTGATTTAAAGATTTTAAATCAAGTATTAAAAACTCAAAATACATAACAGTCTATAGAGCTTTTGCTTGATTTCTGTTTTGAAGTCTTCTGTTTTGTTTTTTAAAGAAAATCATGAGTAGGATAAGAAGAAAGTGAGATGCACCTATGAGGCACCTCTTAAAGGATCCTCAGAAGTCATATCAAGCAGTAGTTGCTTGAAAATTAATCTCACTATTTCGAGATCTGTTTATTTCCTTAAAGAAAAAAAAAAAGACAAGGATTGAGCACCAAGCCAATCATCAGAGCACAACATTCCGGATACGCTCTCCACGCCCTGCCTCTTGCCTCTGCTGACACGAACTACCCCTGCGCAGAATCTGAGAAAACGGCTTGTTTTTACTTTCACAACACTCTTAGCCCCCAAGATTGGAGGTAATTAGGTACCTAGAGAGATTTGCCCTCAAAAAAAACTAATAAAGTTTCAGGGATGGAATAGGAAGGAGATTGTTTCTTGCAAAATCAATGAAAGTCGATGGGAGCAGAGTAGACGTAACAATAAGAACCCACACTATACTATGTTTATTTCAAGCCAGTTCGAAGTGCTTTATACTGTCTAATTCTTGGATCCCCACAACAATCTCATAGGGTAGATACTGTCATTGTCCCTATTTTAACCATAAACAACAAAGGCACAGGAAGGTTAAGTAATTGCCCAAGGTCACACAGCAAGAAAGCAGCAGAGCCAGGATTTGATCCCAGACCTACTGGCCTATGTCCGTGCTATTGATACCACAGTATACTACCTCATGCAGGCAGCTACCCATTCAAAGCTTCATCCCGTTCCAGACCTGGGCTCCACATCAGAGATATAAGATGAATTGCACACAGTCAAGGGAAGAGATGCAGCATGCAGAGTGTATGAGTGGAGCTTAACAGAGGGACACCCAACCCAGACTGGGGTTGGAAAAGGCTCCCCAGAGGAGATGACGCTGTGCTGAATCTTGGACACACAGCAGATAACCAGGCAGGGGGTCGAGGGAGGGGCAAGGGGGAGGAAGCTCGATTCAGGCAGAGGGTAGGGCACTTAAAAAATTTCAAGGCAGGAAAGAATGTGGTTCTCTCAAGGAAAAGTAAGTAATTCGCTACACTGGCATAGCAGTACCACAGGTGACAAAGGGTGGGGACGCCCAGGGAATGTCATAGAGGCAGGAATAACATCATGAGGAGGCTTGTGGCCTGGCTAAGGCATGTGGATTTATCTGAAATTCTGCCACAAACAACTGAAGAATTTTACACTAAGAAACAAAATGATCAGATCTTTTATTCCTAGCTCATTGGCTATTGCGAAGGAACTAGGTGGAAGAAAGCCGAAAATGGAAGCAGAGAGACTAGTTCGGAAGCTGTATTTCAAAACTGTGACAAGAGGCTGGAATCACGTAACCAGGCCAGCAGAGAAACGGGAAATTTCTTAAACCAAGGAGCAGATTGGGGCACACACAGCAGCCGCGTATTCAGCTCTCGCCCTCCCCTAAGGGCCCTGCAGACTCCCAGCTCCCAGTGAGCTTCCTGGGGGTCGTCCCCTCAGGTTACGTCCCAACACAGAATCTTAAAATGTCTCAGGGTCTTAAAAATTGCTCAGAACAGCACCTTCTCACGGGCAAAGTAACGCGTGCCCTTTCTTCTCTAACTCCTTTGCCACCCAAACACTTCTTGAAATTCTGATGTTAATCACTTTGGGAACATTTCGTTTTCTGCTTATTAGAATTTGCTTACATTTCAGTCAAGGAGTTTTAGGTCATAACTGGCTTCTACAAGCCTGAAAGTATTTTGGAAGGATTAAGATCCAACATGCAATGCACATTCTTGACCTTATTATCTGCTGTTTTCCCGGTCTGGCCAAAGGTCTTCAGAAAGCAGGTCTTTTTTTTTTTTTTTTTTAACAAATATCTTCACGTGAGCTGCCGCTGGGCCCTGCCCCTCATTTTAGATACCTTGTAGAAATGCCGACTTAAACTCAATACTTCCTCCGTCACGTCTGTGCAGATTCTTAAACAAAATCATGGCTCTCTTCCCATTTGAAGGAAGGTGGAAAATAGCACACAAAGGCAGATGATGTTCAAGTCACCACCGTCTTGTATTCTTCCAAAATAAATGTTAAAATGTCCACTAAACATTACAATATTTAAATAAACTTCCACCTTTCTCCCAAACATATCTCATCGATTCTACCAAAGTGGGATACGTTTTTGGAGCTGAAAACGTTGGCCAGCTCTGGGCCTCTGGGATTTTGGAAGCACGCACATTTCTCACCTTACAACCTACTTGTTTGCATTTTTTCAATTCAAGTATTCGAGCTTCCTTCGGCAGAAATTGCTTTGAACATCAATAAGGGCGTGTCGCTTTTTATTTCTTTTTAAAGTTTACTCTTTAATAACTTCCTGTCTAGAATGGCCAGTTAGGATTTTCAGGACAAAGGACAGTGGGATGCTGGCCCCACATCCCCCTTTCCCCTCACTTCCACTCCAACTTCTTTGCTTCCAAACCATCCTGTCCTCCCCCAAACCCGCCTTTACTCTTCTCCATGAACCCCAGGCTGTCCCACCTCCCTCCCGTGAGCAGAAGTGACATTAAGGCACCCTCGCGGTGCTTCCCCCTTGGAAGACCAAGATTAGGGATGGGAGGGAGCGTCCCGGGAGTTGGAGGAAGCGAGCTTTACCTTCACAAAGAGAGTAATGTCGTGCTCCTGCCCCGGGGCCCCCTCCTCCGACGCCTCGCTGTCCTCCCCGCCGCCGTTCACTCGCGCCGCAGTCTCGTCGCCGCCCTCGACGCTGCCCTCCTCCGCCAGGTGGTTGCTGAGCTCGGCCTCCGGCTCCGCGGCCCCCGTCGGCGTGGCCGCCTCCCCATCCGCGCTGCCTTCGAGGGGCTCCTTCTCGTTCCCGGCTGTAGCATCCTGGCCTGGCTCCTCCAGACCCTGCTCTCGCCTCTCCTTCTCTGCCTCTTCCATCTCCTCCTGGGCCCCACTCTGGTCCCCGTCCTCGCCAGCGTCTGCCCTCCCTTCCCCGGGAGCCGCTTCCTCCGACTCCTCTCCCCTGGGGGTCCCCGCCTCCCCCGCTGCACCCCGAGGCTCCGCCGCTAGCTCCCCGGGGCTGTGCTCCTCGCTCTCCACCACTGCGGCCTCCATCGCCTCCGCCTGCGGCTGGGGGCTGCGGTGCCCTCCGTCCCGGGGCTCACCCTGGGCCCCGTGCGCCCCTCCCTCCGGCCCTTCCGCCGGCCCTTCCGCGTCCATGCTTGCCCCCGGCGCCCCGGGCGCACCGCCTCCCGGTTCCTCCGGCCCGCGCTCCGCCTCCCCCTCCGCCTCGGGAGCCGCGGGGTCCCCGGGCTCCCCCTGAGCCTCCTCCGCGGCCTCGCTCTGCGCGCCGCGCTCGGGGCTCGCCTCCTCCACCTGCTCCGCGCCGCTCGCCGCTTCCCCTCCCGGGGGTGCCTCGGGGCCCGCAGGGACGCCCTCCCCGGCCTCCGCCTCGCCCTGCGCAGCCCGCGCGCCCTGCGTCTCGGGCCCCACGTCCCCGCCCGCGCCCGGCGCCAGCTCGCCCGCGCGCCCTCCGGCCGACCCCGCGCCTTCTCCCTTCTTCCCCGCGGCCGTCGCGGCTGCGTCCGCCCCCTCGGCCCGCTGCGCCCCCTCGGCGCCCTCGCCGGCCTCCTCCCCCTCCGCCTCCGGGCCGGCGGCCTCCTGCTCGCCTAGTCTCTCCGCCAGAAGCGCCGAGCCCGCGGGCGGCCCCTGGGGACCCGGGGCGCCCCCCTCCGGCTCTGTGGCCTCGGCCATGGCCGTAGATCCCAGTCCTTGACCGGAGACCCTTCCTTGACGCTGCTGAAGGGGCAGGTGGCGCTGGACAAAGGGCGCGGCGCGGGTGGCCAGTGCGCCCCCTCGGAGAGGACGCCGGGCTCCGGGCTCTGAAGGCGCCCGGCCGTGCGCTGGACGCGCAAGGCGAAATCCGCTCCGCCCGGAGACACTGTGCCTCTTCTCCCGGATTTAAGCTCTCTAGACTCTTCTCCTCGGCTCGTGCTTCTCCCCGGCTCCGCGTCTGCTTCCCACCTGGACCCTAATTCCGACCCGGGGTCCCTGGAGGCGGTGGGCCGCTGCGCTCCTGCACCCTCTGACGTGCCTGGCCTGCTGTCCTGGGGTTGACCAGAAGTCCTTGGTGCCAGCTCCATCCGTCTGGGGCTTGGGCGGGGTTTGCACCCCCACCTTTTTGCTTGTTTGAAAGACCTGGGAGCCTAGCCAATGATAGCCTTTCTCATGGCGCTTTAGATTTCAGTGAAAAGATCTGGGCCGCTTGGGTATTTTCTGTAACAGCCTCAAGTTCCAGAGCCATTTAAATCACCCCCCAAACATACAGTCCCACACCCAAACACCTAATCCCCGCTTCCCCAGGAGCCAAGTTTTAAGCTCAGCTGGTACCCAACTGAAGATGCCCATGTCGTGCCTCCGTGTCCAAGAGCAAGGTGGTGGATCCTGGAAGAAAGAAGAGGAGGCCACACCGCCACCTTCCAATTTCTGCAAGGCCCTCCTGAGAAGTTCCAGAGGCCCCGATATAGAAGCAGAAGGAGCCAGTCGAGCTGCTCTGGTCAGGAATGGGCTGTGTTGTGCTCAACCTCGCCCGATACAAAGGGTCCCGTGATGGGAGAAGGTTACATCCTTCATCTCTCTAGTCCCTGAAGCCCCTAAAAGTATGTTTATCTTGCGGATTCTCCTAGATTTTCTAAACCGGTGCCCAGTGCTTCACCCTCAAAGTTGTGTGTTAAAAGCTTGGGGAGCAGAAAATACAAGATTTGACAGAGGAGAGCTGTGGAATTCACTGGGTTAGGAATTTCCCAAGATCGCAGACTAGACATCTTGTCCCTAATAAAAGAAGTTATGATGAAAACTGTGTAGTAAATTTGTCATGAGCTAGGCTAGATCTTGTGGGTTACGGTGAGGAACGGGTTGCCCAGTCTACATGTGATGGAGCAAGGATCCCAACTCAAGACTGTTTTGAGTTGTCAGGCTCTTGACGGCTTTCATACTGCCCTGAGACACATTATCGGATCAGGACCACAGAGGATTCTGTTATCACTAAAATGTCAGGGGGTGTCTTTGATGTGGCTTGGAGTCACTCATTTGGCCCATCATCAGGATGTTTCCCTTTAATTCCCATTGCCAATCACTGATTGGTAACAAAACAGGAACCCAGTTTCACCCAGATTCATGCTACCTTTCTCCAAGGTTGTGCCCTGTCTGGGAAGGAACAAGAAGAAGCTTCATCATCACAAAGCACTCACACATGTGAGCTAGACAGACGTGTCAGATCCAGATCCTGCTCTGCAGAAGCTCCAGGCACCTAGAAAAGAAATCCTGCTCCATTCACAAGGCGAGAAAACAGCCATCAGCCTTATTTCTTAAGGAAGAGTGAAGCCAGCACATTCAGCCCCAAACAGCAAACACAGTACAGGATTACAGTCCTTTATGCAAACCCCATGAGGCCAGATGTGCTATAGAAAACAGAATTCTTACAAAGATAACTGAGTGCTTATAGTCTATATTATGTAACACTGCACATAAACCTGTGATCAAACACATTAATATCCTGCAGTGAAACAGATGAAGATTCCCATCAGGTGGGATATGTAAAACCCATACATAGCTTTAGGTCTTCTCGTTGAAGTGCACCATCAAATGAGTTCTGGTCACTCTGGTTTTGCTTCCAGATAAGCTCCCCAAAAAGATTGCCATTTTTCAGAGCCCTTTGGATTTCAGAATATATATAATGGCTTTGGGTCCTGCGACCCATTGAAAGGTTCTAGGTATATTGCACTGGTTGGAAACATCCAAGATTAGTTACGTCTGTAAGTTTGCTCTTAATAACAAGTGGTCTCCAAGGCTCAACTTTCACACACACAAAAAAAAACCAAACAAATTAAAGGCACATACTTATGTGAATAATAATATTCCATAAACTTTAATTCAGGCAAAGTTGATAGAAACATCCCGATTAAAGGAAGGTAGGCATTTCTAGAAAAAGCTCCTTTTGAATTGAGCCGAGACGTGATTAACTAATCAATGCAGACTCCATCCAGTTGACTGGCTGGCTGAGAGCTGGCCCCAGTAGTGTCCTCGTAGGACAAAACACTAAGGGCTGGTCCCCGCAGCCGAGTGGTTAAGTTCCAGCGCTCTGCTTCCACTGCTGGTGCAGACGTAACACCGCTCATCAAGCCATGCTGTGGTGGCATCCCACATAGAAGAACTAGAATGACCTACAACTAGGATATACAACTATGTGCTGGGGCTTTGAGGAGGAAAAAAAAAGAATAGAAAGCCAACACTAATAAATTTTGTCCTGGTACCCAATCCTGTGTATCACGCAAGATTTTTATTCTATAGGATTTGGACTTATTCCTTTATACTGTTTGGATTCATTTGCTCATGACATTGGCTCTCAAAATAACATCATTCCATCTGTAGAATGCAGAATCTCTCACTTTTTAGTGATAGTCTTAAGAAGGAATTTAAAACAATTTTATGTTATATAATTCTGAAAATTTCTTGGATTTTCTATAAGTAAACAAAATGTATTATTGTTAAATGAATACAGGCTCAATGCTGAAAATAAGAAAGACAGACAATAACCGAGCTCTTTACAGTTTTTCTCGAATGCCATTACCCACAATAAACACTTTCTCCATTTTTGAGCAAGAAAGACTGTTCTAGACACTGGGCATACAGGAATGA
The DNA here is from genome assembly GCF_037783145.1 of Equus przewalskii. Lineage (NCBI taxonomy): Eukaryota > Metazoa > Chordata > Mammalia > Perissodactyla > Equidae > Equus > Equus przewalskii. The sequence goes on along the minus strand of NC_091857.1, from coordinate 31,061,759 downwards.
ATAAGACTGAGAAGGTCCCTTCTTTGGCTTTGGAGTGGAGCAAAAATAAATAAGTAAACAATTAGCTAAATGCCTTTGGATAATATTAAGCTTTATATAGACAAATAGTCATGTGCATGCACACACTGAAAAGTTTAACTCCTTTCTCTCATGCCCACATCCAAACTTCCAGTAAATCCTGTTGTCCCCACTTTTTAGAATATATCCAGAATCCAATCTCTTCTCTCTACTTCCATTGCTACCACACTGACCCAGGCCCCCATCACCTCCTAACTGGTCTTACTTCTTTTCCCTTGCCCTCCCTCAGTCTGTTCTCCACCCAACAGCCAGAGGATCCTCCTTTGAAATCACAAGTCCACCCATGCCACTTTTATGCTTGAAACCTTTCAAAGGTTTCCTGTCTCGCACCAAGAAAGAGTCAAGTCTTTACACACCAAGTACGAGGTCCTATGAAATCAAGCACCCCAATCTCTTTCTGGCTTCATTGGCTCCTAACCAACCAGCCTCGATGGTTTCTAGAATTTACTGGGCATTCTCCTGCCTGGGTGCCCTCTATATCTTTGTAGCTCACCCTTTACCTTGTTGAGGTCTTTCGTGAGCTATTTTCTCTAAGCACCCTATTCTGTTTTATTTTAATTTTTTTGTGGTGATAACACCTAAGATCTACCCTCTTAGAATATACAATAAAATATTGTTAACTATAGTCACATTATTGTACATTAGATCTCCAAAAGTTATTCATCTCATGTAACTGAAACTTTGCACCCTTGACCAGCATCTCTGCATTTCCCGCTCCCCCAAGCCCTTGATAACCACCATTCCACTCTCTGTTTCCATGAGTTTGACTATTTTGGATTCCACATATATGTGAGATCATGCAGTATTCGTCTTTCTGTGTCTGGCTTATTTCACTTAGTGTATCCCCTCCAGATCATCCATGTCACCACAAATGGCAGGATTTCCTTCTTTTTTAAGGCTGAATAATATTCCATTGTGTGTGTATACCACATTTTCTTTATCTATTCACCCATCAAAGGACATTTATGTTGTTTGCATATCTTGGCTATTTTGAGTAATGCTGCCATGAATATGGATAAACACTCTATTTAAAACACACTCCTACTCTCTGTCACCTTTTTCTGCCTTATTTTTCCCCAAAGCAGTTATTTCCATATGACATCTAATATATTTTACTTACTTATTCTCTCTCTCCCCTGTTTCACCCCACTGGGATGGTGGTTCCATCGGTTTTTGCTTGTCACTGCCTAGAACAGGACTGGGCACATAGGAGAAGCTCGATAAATATTTACTGAATGAATGAATACAGGCATGCTTTCATATACATATGTATCAACCTGAACCAGTTTTCAAAAATACTGTTCTCAGTTGGTTTTATTCAACAGGGGACAAGCTAGTGTCACAAGACACACTGTTCACAGAAATTCTTATCTACTGACTTTGGTGAATACTTCAGCGAATACTTGTAATCATTAGCAAAGGCCGAGTCAGTTCATATAAAGAACACAAAAGGAAATACAGAATAAACAGAGTCGTGAAGGTGAGATTTGCACGTTGTTAACTCTGGCAGCCAGCACCAGATTAGCTATTTAAATACCAAGGAGTGTTAAACATAGGTGACAAATTCAAGGATGGGAGGCAAGAGGCAAAAGTACTGATAGTTAAGTAGCTGTTAGTAATCATAGTTTTCCTACCATATATTACCAGGAATCATGAAGCAGGGCAATTCAGGGATTACAAAGAAAACCTCAAGGGCTTATAAATAAACAATTTAAAGGTTTGTTGTTTTTGCTGTTTTTCCAGAATGAACAGACTCGTTTCCACAGAGATCCCCTCTTTCTCTAGCTGGTCTCTGCTCCTTTCGGAAGAGACCTTGGGATGATGATGTACTGATAACATTCAGATCACAGGATGCACTGATGGCAGAACAAAAGATTTCTCTTCAAACAGCTCTTCCTGCTCACCTAAGAATGGCCCCAAACCTGCCTGGCTTCGTTCAGTTCCTTTTAAAGATATACTAGAGTCAGAAGCAGGGTGTCGCTGCAGAATAGGCTGAACCTGGGAGGCAGGGACTCAAGCACCATATAGCATCCTGCGAGACAATGAGAACATTACACAACGTGAACAATGCCGTGGTGAAATGGATGGGTTCCAGGTCACATTGCCTGATTTAAATCCCACTTCGCCTTGTATTACCTGTGTGATCTTGACTAAGTTTTTCATCTAGAACAGTGGGTGTTGTAATAGGACCGTTTTCATTGTGAGTTTTAAGTCAGAGAATGTCCTTACCGTACTCAGCACAGCTCTTGTTATTGTTAACATTACAACCTGGCTGTTAGTCTTGTCGCAGAGGGCAGAGTTATTGAGTCTTGACAGGATGGTATATTAAAGGGCTGGAAGAGCCACAGAGAACCAGAGTAACACTTCATTCCGCTTAGCCCGTGACAGTCCTGGGTTATGCCTGTTGTCTCAGCAGTGTGATCATAAGAGCGTGCCCTGTCACTCTCAAAAGCATCCTAATTTGGACAATGAATTATGTGGTCCCCCTACCTTGAACTCATCTAGCTAGTGAGAGTTTTCTCTGTTCTCTTTCCACACGCTCTTGCAGTTTTCTTAAAACAAACTAGATTTTGAACAAATGCTTGTTGGATGATAAAGGAAATTTTTAAAAAGAGATAAAGAGAAGAAGAGGAGGAGGAGGAGAAGGAGGAAGAGGAAGCGGCTGTTGGTGGGGGGAGGAGGAGGAGAAGTCTCCAGAATTTTATCACCAACCACTTGCTGAAACCCCTTCTGGAAAGATAGTCTATAATCTCAAAGGAAAGACGGAGTGTTGTGGGCTTCAGATAGAATGTGGTCAGCCCTAGGAGAAGGACGGGGGTGGGAGCGTATGTAGCTGTCATGACAAGCTGGCTTCTCATTCTCACGTTACCTTCACTTCTGACACCAGGAGCAGCCATAACAATCCTGCTGGAGATAGAAATATAAATATCCCTGAGGGTCATGACGTAAGTTTTTGTGCTCCCCTTTTTTTTCCCCAGCTTTATTGACATATAACTGACATATAACATTGTGTAAGTTTAAGGTGTACAATATGTGATTTGACACACCTATATTGCAAAATGATTACCACGGTAAGGTTACTTGACACCTCCATCCTCTAACATAATGACCTTTTTGTTTCGTGTGGTGAGAACATTTAAGATCTCCTCTCTTAGCAACTTTCAAGGATGCAATCCAGTGTTATGAACTGTAGTCACCATGCTGTACATCACATCCCCAGAACTTAGTCATCTTATAACTGGAAGTTTGTGCCCTCTGATCAACATCTCCCCATTTCCCCCTCCCCAGCCCCCGGTAACCACCACTTTACTCTCTGTTTCTGAGAATGCGGCTTTTTCAGATTCCGCATGTAAGTGAGACTGTGCTGCACTTTTGTGTAGAGCTCTCTTTTGGGAGCCCGTCTCCCTCCCTGTGCCAGTCGCTGGCTCTGGACCACAGCCTTCCTCACACAGGTTCACCATGAAGGCCGCTACCCAAATCCCTCCCTTGGCCCCTGCCAGCCTTCCAAACACTACTGCTAAATTCTGTTCTCTTTTAAATAGGCTTTTCTTTTCTTTTTGTTTATTTATTTCTTCTTGAAAACAGAGCCTACTGGGAGCCCCAGAATCTGAGGTCTCCTGTTCTTCAGCATGTTAACAGTTGGCCCACTGGGAGCAACAGTGAGAGGCAGTGTATTTTTCCAACCTTGTACTACAGCCTAAAAACAATAAAAAGATGTTCTGGAAAGATCTCAATGCCAAAGGTGTTCTTGGCAGACGAATTTGAAAAACAAGTGACGTGGAGGCCTACGGTGCCTGGCCCTCTTAACGTGTCAGAGCAGCAGGTGGGGTTCTGGGGCAGCATTGGACCAGATGTGTCACCCTGGCTTCCTTCTTACTAGCTTATCACATGATGGTCCAAGCCATCTCCATCTCTAGCCTGGACCACTAGAAGAGCATCCTAACTCTTCTTCCTGCTTCCACGCTTGTCCCTAGGTCTGTTCTCAACGCCACAACTTGAGTCATCCTTTAAAAATGCAAACCAAATAAGGTCACTCCCCCACTAGACTCCTTCCAATGGCTTCACTTTACAGTTAGAACTAAATCCAAAGATCTTCCAGGGGCTCTGACGTTCTGCGTGTGTAACCTGGCATCGCCTCCCACTCCCTCTCCTGCCTTGCTGTCCCCCATCATTGTCCTACACTGGATCTAAACCAGGCCCCCTGGCGGAAGCTCCCTACCCCTCTCTCCACATGGCTCACGTTCTGATTTCTTTTAAGAACGTAAATCGCCTCCTCATGGCCACCTTCCCTGACTGTCCTGTGAAAACAGCTGCCCGTCCACACCTCCCTCTCCATCCTCCTACCCAGCTCTATTCTCTTTGTTGGTTGTCTATCTCCCCATTAGGGGAGGGCGGGAGCACACCTCTGGTTCACTGGTGTCTGGTCACCACCTAGAACAGTGCCCGGTCCACAGGAGTCTCTCCATAACCACTTGGTCTATGAATGAATGTTACTTTGATTGAACTGACTTGACTTGCTGTCTAAGTTGACTAGATGCTTTAGGACTGTTTGCACAGCCAACGTTTTTTCTTAGGGAGCAAGTGTCTTACTCATTCATTCAGTCAGTCAACCATCAAAGATGTTTTCATTGGCAAAGTTACTCTGTCGTTCATGCCCAGGTGGAGGTGAACTAGTGACTTAGCTTCTGAACTGTCTATAAAGTCAAGACCGAAACACAGCCCTCTCATTTTTCTTTCCAAGGACTCGTTTGTCTCATTAAGAGGAAGTCAGGTATCTGTTTCTTGGGCCTCCCTCTCATTTGATTTACCCAAGAACCCCAGAAGCCTCCTCATGCCAAAGGAGTGAGAAACTGCTCTGGTTTTCTACCCTCACTCATGCTGGTGCTCAAGCCAGGGACCCTTCTTGCTTCTGCAGAGAGGCCTCATCCCAGTCCCCACCGAGCCTCAGGGGGTAAAGCTTGGAGGGGAGACAACCCCATTCCATGGCCTCTGAGGGAGTGCCCCACATCACAGCTCTCAGACAGTCCTCTGTGGGTTGGACACCCGGCCCCTTCCCAGGGCCCATGCTGGTCCCAAGAGTCTGAGGTTTGAATGCAACCCAGTACCAGCACCCCACGGTGCCTCCTCTAGAGTAGGCTAGCTCCTTTTTAACCCTCAAAACAAAACCACTCTTACTCTACCGTCCTCAGGTAACCCAGGCCAACCCCCTCTGCACCCACCTTTCAGTGAGTCCCAGATAACTGACCAGCCCTTCCTCTGCTGAGGATAGCAGCTTCTCCCACCAAGAAAAAAAAATACACCCTTAACATCCAACACAGCCCTCCTTTGGAAGGCTCCCGACTGCATTTCTAAATGAAAGACTGCTTTTTTTAAAATTCCATTTCATATTTAAGTCCCTGAATTTCACAGATGACACTCATGGCATTTGTTAACATCTAAGATTGCCTCTAAACAAAATTTCAAAATAAGCTGAGGGCAGACCCAGCCCTTCTTTCTTTCTCTTTTCCTTGCGCTTGGCACCTGGGTGTCTTTGGATGAGTCCTAAACACCTCGGGACATTTTTCCCCAACCTGTACTCTCGGGAGGTGAACTCTGCCCTGCCCTCACAAGGTTGTTTGGACCCAAACAAGAAGTCTGTGTGAACAACACCCATAAGCTGTGGACACGCAGACATGAGGCATTCTTCATCAGACTTTTGGTGCTCAAAGCCAGTGGGGTCCAACCTCAGCTGTGCCTCAGAATGACGGGGAAGCATGTCAGAATGAAAGATCTCTACGCCCTGTCTCCGGAAGTGGTTTGTCTGATCCGTCAGACTTGAGGCCCTGGTGTCCGTTCCATAGGTTCCACAGGAACGTCTTGCAGTCTTCTAGGATTGGGGAGACAGCCATGAGGATGTGAACTCGGGTCAATGAGCTACTACGCTAAAGGGTATTAGCGCTTTCAGTCCTATCTCTACTTGAGAAATAAAAGCTTTGCACCCATTAAATTTTTAGGGCACCCAAGATCAAGTAAGAAATCTATTTTTCATTCAGGAAATCTATTTTTATTCAGGTAGAGCATCTTTGACAGTTCCCTGGAGTTAACCCAGCTGGGACCTTGGGTGAAAGAATACAATCAAGGTATTTTCTGACCATATGAGTTTTTATGGTGAGGAAGCAAATAAGGAATTTGGTAGGACTAAAAACAGTTTAGGCACGTGGTAGGAAGGGGAAAGTCCTAGATTTTTTTGGAGGTGTGAGAAAAAGGGTGAAAAGCTAAACTTCAAAGCAATCCTATTTAGTAAAGATTTTATTTTTTGGACATTTTTTTCTCCTCATAAATCTCAGTGTCTTTAAGGATTACTTGTCTGTGTCTCTGGTGCACTTATATTCATTACATCTGAAAAAAGCCCGTTGGGTGAGTGCAGGAGCATTTGATACACGTAAAACTTGAAAGCTGGTTTTTAAGCCCGTCTCCAGACCAGGAAGTTGAATTTTCCCAGAATCAACCGGGCTCATGTTTCAATAGAAACTCAGAGCTCACAAAATACAGGTTGTATTTTTCTACCGCAAGCTAAATTCTTCTTGCCTTCCCCCCACCTCCACCCACCCTTTTGCTTTAAGAGCGTTTACACTGCTATAAATGCAGGTGGCAGGTCTCCTTGTGGAGATCGCGTTAGACGGTCCACCTCTCCGAGGACTTTGGGGGCTTTGTTCTCTTTCATGGGACATGAAGGCATAATTGTTAGGCTGCTGTAAGCTGAGCAGTTTCTGAAGTCACAGAAATGACTAGGGATCAGGTACGTGCTTAAAATAGGTAGGTTATACACTCATCAACAGCTGTGAACCAGCAGAGAAAAGGACCCGGCTCCATCTCAGTGGGTATGGACGTCAGCAACAAGGAGTTGATTCTCCTCCCTTTTTAAGGTTGTACCAACAAAATGAGCTGCATGATCTAATTAGAGCAAGATGCCAGAATCCAAGTCCCCACAGGTTATATGGATAGAATTCAGGACTTCATGGGAAAAAATATTTTTATATTTATGAACCTCAAATTGAAACATCATTTCCTTCAATTATGAATGTGAGAATCAAACAACAGTAGTAATTATCGTGTCCGTGACTTTGTCCCCAATAAAAATCACAGATATTTGTATATCTCATTCCAGAAGTGAGTTATCTCAAAGTGCCACTTACACTCATCATTACCTGGACATTTCAATAGATATTAGACCTGCCTGGGATTTTATTTGATGTGTTCGTAAAGAAATACATATGCTACCACATCACAATTTCTTCTTAACATTTGATCATTGTGTTTCAATGTAAGTGACTTCCTTTGGGATCCTATGCATTTTATTTTACGCATTAAAAACGTTATTCAGAGATGAGTTCACCACACTAGCAGAGGGACCCATACCTCAGAAGAGATTAGGAACCCTTGAACTAGAACTTGTTTCTCAGTGGTATTTCAGATGCACATATATGTATGTCTTAAGAGGAGTGCAAGTTACATAGGCATATTGATTTGTCAAAATTATACAGTTAATGAAAACAGCCTAAACGACCTTGAACTGGGGAATGGATAAACTGTGGTATATCCATACACGGACTACTTCTCAGTAAGAAATAGGAATAAGCTACTGATCCACCAACAGCATGGATGAACCTCAAACGCATTATGAAAATGAAAGAAACCAATGTCAAAAGGCTACATGCCGTATGATCCCATTTATATGACACTATTTCCAAGCCAAAACCATAAAGACAGAAAACACATCCACAGTTGGCGGGGGAGGGGGGGGTGGCGGCAGGGAGTAGGGTCAGAATTGCAGACAAAGGGACACACAGGTTTTGGGGAGGCTGATGGAATTTTTGCATTTCAATGTATGTAAATTTACCTAAAAAGTCAACTGTCACCCATGCACTAGTTGGCTGAATATCCCCCATCTTCCAGCTCTCCCCAAAGATGTAAGTAACCAGAAGCCTCATCCTGAGCACAGAGGGCAGCCCAGCATCTTTCTCGTTGCCTCCACTCCGTCTCCCCTGGTCACCTCTGGCTCTGGGTGCCTCTGTCTGTCCCACCCCAACCCTGTCTCCACCCGCCCTGCTCTCCCATCCTCTTCATCGCAGCCCAGGTGAGCCCAGTGTCTTTTCCTTGGTTTTTGAAACACATAACCTCACAAAAGGTAGTTGGCATAGTTAGGACACAATTTATAGCCAAACTCAGTAAAAATCAAAAGTAACTATGCTGGGGTTACAGGCGTAAACCACGGGACTGTTCTAACAAATTAGGACGCATAGCTCCATGACATGGGAGATGTTTACTTAAGATTTGGGGCTAATGATAAGCAGTGGTTGGGGGTTGGTTACATTAGAGCCACAACAGGGAAAAAAAATGACAAAAAGTTGAAAATTAGACATAAAGATTCTTAAGGGCTTTAGGCCATCCCCAGCTCCCGGAATTTTCACTGGTTACACCGTTAGCTTGTAACACCCGCCCACTCTTCCTCTCGGCCTCGTCCTGAATTCTTCCCCCTGTCCTGAATTCTTTTTGGATTCCCCCAGATCCCTACTCATTTGTTGTACAAAGCAATTTAGCCCACTCTCTGTTTCCTGCCTCGGCCCCATCTGCCTACGCCGAGAGCTATTATTCCAAAACCAGAAGGCCCATCAAGGGGCTTTTGCTAATTAGCTCTCTCCCCTGGTAGGATCCTTCTGTCTGCTCCTGAACTCCAAAACAGAGGGAGTAACGTTAACAGCTAATGCCTAGTGACACATTCGTGTGCTAAATTCCGCGTGTGGATCATCTCATTCCATCCTTTCAGAGCTCTGTGAGGTAGCTGAAATTACCATCCCCCTTTTAAAGATGAGCAGACTGAGTTTCAGAGGCAACAAATAACCTTAGAAAGAGGCAGAGCCAGGAGTCTGACTCAGGTCTCTGGGACAGCACGGTTGACCTGTAGAACTGCCATTGCCCTTCCTCGCTTTGTCCCAGGGCGCCTAGCACAGGTTTCAGGCAAATGTTTGCTGTCTGGCTGCTTGATTTAATTGTTCAAACAACCAAATTAACTCAACAGCTGCCAAATAACCCCATTGTTTCCATTGCATTTGCAACTGCATGAGCTCGAATAATCAGTCAAGGTCAGGATGAGCTTCTGAAAGCAGGCTCAAGAATCAAAGCACTCTTCCAATTCTTGGCTTCTCAGAAGCCAGGATAACCTTGTTCAGAAGTTCGCAGTTGTTTCCCCTCTAGACATTAAAACCTAGGCTTGGCACCACACCGGGTTGTTTCTAACTCCAGACCTGTGAATGCAAACTGAAAATGTGGAAGGAGAATTCAGGTTTTAGTTCACTGTCCCATGGCATAAATATGGAGAATTTGAAATGCCTCCAAGGCAGATTTGAATTTTCCATTTCAACCAAATGCACCACGGTTTCATACAACTGGCAGTCCCTTCTTTTCTAATGGATGTGTTGACAAGCGGAAACGTAGGAACTTGAAATGCATTTTTCTCATGGAAACGATGTGATAAATGCTGATCAGGTGACCAGAGAAGCTTCCTCATGTGAGACCTGGGGAGAGAGGGCCAAATAGGAGAGGAGGGAAGGAAGAAAGAGAGTTTCATTCTCCATTCCTGGACCCCAAATAATTGTAAAAATGAGTGAGCTTCTGGAACCTTCCCACCCTCTTCTGCACTCCTCTCTGAGGTCCTAATATTATTCTTAAGAATTCCAGGCTATTGGTTTTCTCTTTTACTGACATGAAGACTCCCAGCCTACCTTGTCTCCCATCCCCCCTTCATCTCAACCATCCACTGTCCCCCTCTTACCAAAATTCTTATCCTCTTACTGTAAGTTCCATTGAGTCTTCAGAAACTCTAACAACAAAGGTAGTGCTGACTGTCTGCCAAGCACTCTTAAGCACATAACACATACTAACTCATACGATTCTTATGATAATCCTTTAGGTAAATACTTCTCACCACCCCACAATAAAGGTGAAAAGACCGGAAGAGAGAAGGTAAGGAGTTTGCTCAAGGACACCCAATCAGAAAACAGCAGAGAGCAGCCATGTACCTAGACAGCCTGGCTCCAGTCTGTGAACTTGACCCCTCCTAATATTTGGGAAGCATGTGCCTAGTGCCAGGCACTGTACAGTGTGTGCACATATTGAGCAGATACGCCCCGAGACCTGCTGACATGCCAGTCACTGTGCTGGGGCTGGGGACCCGGGGTGACAAGGCTTCATAGCCTATGCCTAATGGAGCCCCAGCCCTAGGAGGCCTCAGACAATTAGACAAGCAGTTACAACCTGGAGAAGTAAATATTCCCTGAGGAGAGGGCCACATGTCCAGGAGCATGTTGGAGGAGTACCCAACCCTGATCTGGCACTGAGTAGTTTTGGAGTGAAGCCTGGTCAGGTTGAAGGTAACTGAAGGAAGACTGGAAGTTTAGCTGGCCAAAAAGAAGGTGGGAGATAGCATTCCAGGCAGAGGAAAGAGCATGGGGAAAACCGAGAGCAAGAAGTACGCCAAGAAAAACAAATCGTCTCAGTGTGAATGGAACACAGCGTGGAGGGGTGCCGGGGGCGAGCTGGTGAAGGGCTTAGGTTCTAGAGAGGGAGCAAGGACTAGCTGTTGATGGGGACCCTGTGAGCCCCGTCAGAAAGTCTGGGCTCTATCCAAAGATCAATGAGGTACCTGAAGGGCTGTCCACCAGGGGACTGGTATGAACTGATGTGCTTCTAGAGAAAGCACTTGCAGAAGATGAGTTAGGAGGATGTGGCTGTGGTCCAGGAGAGGGCATTGGCCACCCTTCTCTACGGATCAGATGCAACAGCTTTCTAAAGAGTGGAGGGCTCCAACCTGGAGGTCTAGGGCCTGAACATTTGCACTGGGCTCAATATCGAAGAGTAAGGGGGAGGTAGGGGACATCTGAAAAGGGTCACCCAACTGTGGGGCTGTGGTTTCCCACTAGTAGTTCTCAGCTGGGGCCCTTTTGCCGCCCAGGGGCATTTGGCAAAATCTGGAGACACTTTTGGTTGTCCCAGCTTGGGAGAGTACTAGAGGTATCTAGTGGGTAGAGACCAGGGATGCTGCTCGACATCCTACAAGGCACAGGACAGCCCCCCACAGCAAAGAATGATCTGGCCCCAAATGCCAATTGTGCCCACATTGAGAAACCCCGCATTGGCTCAGGGCTAATCTTCCTCACCAAAAAAACTCCACAAAACTTGGCATTGACTATAGACTGTTGGTTGGCATGAGCTCTGGAATGGGGTGATTTGGGATGGTTGTTTTATTTAAAATTTTTTAGACCAGAGGTTTCTACCCTCCCAAAATTCAACTCCTTCCCTTAAAGAGATTTTTTAGCTTATGGCAAATGTAGACTTGAAACAATTGGCAATGATTCGATTTTCAGCAATCAGTCCCGGGGCCTCGCTCCCCTTTGCCAAGAGGTTCCGCCCTTCACCAAGGTAAGGGTGACCCCTGCCAGCTCTGGAGGGAAAGGAGCCTGGTTGAAAGATGCCGCTTCCCTGCCAGAACTGGAAGGGGAGGGTCGTGTTCATCAAGCCTTTCTCTCCTTTCCTTTCCCACATTCCCAGAAAGGCTGCAGCCGGCTGGTGACTCAACTCAGGAAAAATAACAAGATATAGGTACTGGGCAGGGGATGGGGGGCGGGGAGTGAGTCATCTCTGTGAATACCTTTTTAGTGGGGCTTTGACTTTTGAATCCCGTACCTTCAATTAATTATATTAAAACTTTTAAACATTAAATGTTAAAAATTCTTTTTCCCAATTCAATAATAATATTTAATTAATTTTTTAAAAGAGGTTAGCAATTCAGCTTTCCAAACTTTTATCGCTTCTGAACTTCATTTGTAAACTCTGGATTTTTCTGACGACTCATCTTCTTAACAAATCTTTATTTATTGGTGGCATCTTTATCAAAACACTGCACTGCCTGATAGTCCCTTCCTGTGAAATTGACACAGCTGATATGCACCCTATTTCTTTAAAAAAGCTCACCCGGAAGGTTTAATCTTTCCTGGGGCCAACAGTGGTCTGGTTTCAGGGAACTTTGTTTTGTTCCAGGACTTACCTGTGACACGTATTTATTCTACAGGGAAGCTTTTGAGGGAGTCGATCACCTGATCTCTCCCTGGAATCCATAGGCTCCGAGAGGTCAAAATTCCTGTTTTCTCCCGAGGCCGCCAAGTGCCTTCACAGAGGACAGATCATATATCCAAGGTGTGTGAGCCCTCCTTTCAAGACTCATCCACCTGCGAAGGGGTTCTTGGCAGGGGCTCAACCTCCAGGAACTTGAAACCTTGACTTGTTCCCCAAAGCCCTAGATCATGGGGCCCAAACTGGTTGATTTGGGGGGTCAGCCCATGGAATTTATGACACACCTATCTGTATCAGACAGGGTGGCATGCCTCCACTATGCCCAGATAAATGGAACCAAAAGCCTTCCCACTTTTCCAGGAGCTGGCCCTCAGCTGACTCTTTTTGGAGGTGATGGGAGGCAAAGAGGATCTGGAGTCCTGGCTGGACCTGTGGGACTAAGCTAAGAGGGGACTGGACGCAGGAGGAAATTCAACATCCAGTGCAGGAGGGAGTTTTCCTTTCCTATAGGACTTGAGGGACTTGTAATGCCCTCAGAGAACACTCCAGCACCAGAATTCTGCCCCCTGGGGACAGCATGCATTTTTTTTCTATTGAAATAATTTTGGGGGTCGGCTCCATGGCGGAATGGTTAAGTTCGCACGCTCTGCTGCAGCGGCCCAGGGTTCGGATCCTGGGCATGGACATGGCACTGCTTGTCAGGCCACGTTGAGGTGGTGTCCCACATCCCACAACTAGAAGGACCTGCAACTAAGATATACAACTGTGTACGGGGTGGGGGTTGGGGAGATAAAGCAGAAAAAAAAAAAAAAAGATTGGCAGCAGTTGTTGGCTCAGGTGCCAATCTTAAAAAGAAAAAAAGAAAACCAGGATTGAAAAATATTTAAAAAAAGAAAAAAAAGAAATAATTTCAAGGTGCAAATATGTTAATGAGCTGAAATAGCCAGCCATTAGCATTTCCCAGTGTATGGCATTAGGGCACCTTTGTAAGTGCCTAATAATTAAGTAGCCAAATTGGCTTATTGTCATACACTAATAAAGACACTGTTTCATGGACACATTGAGTGAAACCTATAATAGGAACTAAAATTTTAGTCTGTCAACATGGTTTTTCTCTTGAGCGGTGTCTGCCCCTGGTTCCTGGCACAGCACTCCTGAAACCCTTATAATTTCCTGGGTGACAGGAGTGTCTTTTGTTCTAATGAGGTATCTCTGGGTGGGCTCCCAATGGGGGCTAGTCACTGGAAATAACAAGCCATGATGAGAAGCTTGGAATTTTCAGCCCTGCCCCCCATCCTCTTGAGAAGGGAGAAGGGTTGGAAATGGAGTTAATGATCAATCATGCCTACGTGAGGAAGCCTCCATGAAAATCCCAATAGTGTGGGGTTCGGAGAGCTTCTGGGTTGGTGAACGCGTGGAGGTGCTGGGAGAATGGTGGGCCTGGAGAGGGCATGAAGACTCTGTGCCCCTTCCCACATACCTTGCCCTATGCATCTCTTCTATCTGGATGCTCATCTGAATCCTGTATCATGTCCTTTTATAATAAACCAGTAAGTGTAAGTTGAACTGTTGTCCTGAGTTCTGTGAGCTGCTCTAGCAAATTAATCAAAGCTAGGAGGGGGTCGTGGGAACCTCTGATTTATAGCTAATAGGTCAGAAGCTCAGGCAACAATCTGCACTTGCGACTGGCATCTGAAGCAGGGGTGGAGGGGGAAGTCTTGTAGGAGTGAGCCCTGAACCTCACTCCTACAAGGATTTGGTGCTACCTCCAGGTAGATAGTGTCAGAATTGAGTTAAATTATAGGACACCTAGCTGGTGCCACAGGAGCGGTTGGCACGGGGCAAAAGACAAACCCACACATTTAATGATCAGAACTGTCAGAAGTGTTCTGCGTGAAAGTAAAAGAAACACACAGAAAGACTGGATTTTTCTTCTCTAACTCAGTGAGACATTGTACAAATAAGTTAAACATAAAGCTTCTGGTTGACCAGTGTAAGAGAGAGAGACATAAAACCTTGTGACTCAAATGGTATGATACTACAGAGTAGGATTATCCAGGAAATTTATATCTGCATTTGCCCTTTGACCCAGAAATCCCACTTCTGGGAATCTTTCCCAAAGATATAAGGGCAAAATACAGAGGAGATTTACTCACAAGGCTGGTCACAGAAGCACTGTTGTCAATAGCAAAGGGCAGGAAACAACCCAAATGTCCATCAACAGGGAACTGGTTCAATAAGATAGAAACTGGCTGAGTAAACTAGGGCACAGGTGCACAGTGGGATGTAGAAATGAAGGAGGAATAGTTCCCTGTACACCTGTGGATTGATTTCCAGGAGGTAGTATTAAGTGAAAGAAGCAAGATAGAGAAAACAGTAAAACATACACATACGGATATATAATACCTCTTCCCCACATTGCAGTGGGACTTGCAAGTGAGGCGAGAGGGGGGTGACAGATCTCTGTTGCTCTGGTCTCCAACAGGTCTCCAGGAGCAGAGTTCTAGCGTTCCCTGAAAGCTGCTGCTTCTCCCAGGCTGTTCCTAAACCCCCGAGTCCCTCAGGATAGTCCACTCTGACCATCATCTCTAGGTTCTGACCCCTAGGGCTCCATCCAGTTTTTTATATCGTAGCGATGTGATGCTTCCTTTGGCGTGTTATTAAACTATCACTCTTCAGAGCTCTTCAGGGGAAAGCGTATGAAGAGGCTGATTTTGTCCTATCAGGAGAGGATGGCTGTGTCCTATTAATCAGACTTGTTTGCTTGAGGTATTTGGTGAGATGCTAAACGGTAATGGAAAGGGGCTTGGAGGATGAAATAAATGAATACATATTCAATTTTTTTGTTATAACATTTGTAACCTAAAATTGACATGAACCCCCTATCTTTCATCTGGAGAGAAGTCCAACGTGCTCACTGATATCTTGATAATTTTCCAGGGATAACAATCATTCCCATGGTAATGGTGGCCTCCACTCCAGGGCTGAGTCTCATTAATCTAAGCTGGTCATGGTGATCTCATGTCCCCATCAGCAATGGATTCAAGAACTTGAGCCTGAGTCAATCCACAGGTGGTATTTTTCACACCAAAGATTCGTTCAGCCATGGACCCATTGGGTAACGGAAGTGCAAGGAGGTTTGCTGGGGGGACTCTGGGAAAAATCCTTTGCTCTTAGAGAAAACCACAGAAGGAAACACTCTCCTGTTTCTTAGGATGTTGTCATGCCTGGAAGTGATCTAGAGCACTGCCTCCATCTCATGGAAGGGCAGAGTCAAGAGAACTATGGGAGAGGGGGCTGGGGTCCTAGACCTACAGTTACCGTTAGGTGAGTCAATCAGGAAGCCACTTGTTGGAGCCAGTCTGAGTTGGGCAATCTGCTATTTATGGCCAACAGCATCCCGATACAGGGACCTGTGCTTCATACTCCTGTCTCCCCTGAAGTCTCCAATGCATTCATGTCTCACCATTGGTGGCTATTCTCCTCCACGGACCCATGCAAGTGTACGGAAAACACCTCCAACACCTTTTACCCCAAACAAGTGAGAGTGCCCACTGGATGCAGGTTCGGGTCTGCCTGTGCAGGTATGTTGCAGTACCATCAGCAAAAACGTCCCAAAGGGAAGTTCTAGCCACTCTTCCTGGGAAGTCCTTCAGCTACATTCGCCTGCACCTTCCACTATGTGGCCCCCCGATCCCTCCTCTGTGCCATCAAAATAGGGGTCACCTCTAGGCTGGGAGAGTGAGTGTGAGCAGGGAGGATATGCTGGAGCTTCTAAGTTACTGGAAAGATCTCTTTATGAATTTAGGTGGTAGATACACGGATATTTGCTTTATTACTCATGAACCATATGTGCGTATATTTTATACTCTCTTATATCTAATATGTAACTCACAATAAAAAGAATTTATGAAGCAGCTGGGGAGTGAGGTGAGGCAAAAATGCTAGTTCGCCCTTCTTTTTTATTTTATTTTATTTTTTCTTCTTCTTCTCCCCAAAGCCCCCCAGCACGTAGTTGTACATTCTACTTGTGAGTGCCTCTGGTTGTGCTATGTGGGACACTGCCTCATCATGGCCTGATGAGTGGTGCCATGTCCGCCCCCAGGATCCAAACCAGCAAAACCCTGGACCTCCGACGAGGAGTGAGTGAACTTGACCATGGGGCCAGGTCCGTAGCTCACCTTTCTTAAAACAACCACAGCAAAACACTGTGTCTCATAGGAAGTCCACTGCTCTGCCCTCTCAGAGACATTGGACAGCTCCCCTCTGACCAAAGGATAAAATCCAGAGTCCTCAGCCTCAGGCCTCCCTTTGTCCAACCCATCTGCCTTTCCAGGCCTTTATCTTCATTATTGGTGCTTTTTCTGAAACTTTTCCACTCACCACGGCCTTTAGCCCCCACACTGACAGCTCAGCTCTGTGGGTCTTTGGATTCAGCCCCAATTCAGGCCAAAGCTTTGAGACCCTTGGACATTGTGAAGAATCAAAAGATGACCAAATGCAGGGCAAGTGGGGACATCTCTATGCAGGTTATTATTATTATTCAGATTATTCTGATGACAGGAATGCCTAAAAACAGTGACTTCCAGATTTTAGTATGAATTGAAATCGTCTAAGTCTTTTATAAATGCACCATTTCTGGAAAT
Source organism: Equus przewalskii (assembly GCF_037783145.1). Taxonomy (NCBI): domain Eukaryota; kingdom Metazoa; phylum Chordata; class Mammalia; order Perissodactyla; family Equidae; genus Equus; species Equus przewalskii. The sequence continues at coordinate 31,044,927 of NC_091857.1, read as the reverse complement.
TTCAATTCAGTAGGTCTAGGTTGGGCTCAGGAATCAGAGTGTTTAACACACATCCCCAGTATCAGATGCATGTGGTCACTGGATCCAATTCAGGAAACCCTGCCTTAGACATCAATTTCCTGATGGAAAGAAGTTATGCTTTGTTAGAAGCTATTAGTTCATTTTTTCAAATTGTGTCACAACATCAGTTTTATCAACATCAACACTAGGATGTCTACAGTCTTAGAAATCTCACAGTGGCTTCAACAACTCTGGCAAATGGCCCCATAACAAAATACAGTGTTGCAGGAGGTTACCTGCACCAATCATTGACACACCATCATCAGAGTCCTCTTTCTTCTCACACTTAGGGTCGTTTGAGTCCTGTTGCAAATACAACTGAGGTGTCAGGTCCAGGACCATCAGAGGATGATGAAATTCCTGAGCTCCACCATCAGGGGAACAATCAAATCCACCTGGCCTCAGGTGTCATGAGCTGCTACATCAGCTCCTGGTTGATGCTGGTGGGTTTGCATGCTCTGCTTCAGAATCCATTCTCTACGTCCTGGAACCTGCAGGTGGGGCACTGTGAATTCTTCCAAGGGCGGGGGAGGGGTTGCCCTCTCCAGCCCTCAGCTTTAGGTCTCTGGGAATTTCTAAGCTGCGTGTCTCTGAAAGAGGACTGTCAGCCACTAGATTCCAGCGTAGTCACACCACCGCTACCCACTAGCTCCTGGGAAACTCAGAAACACAAGACAGCTTTGAATCAACCTTACATCTGAAACCTGGAGCAGATGTCCCTTGAAACTCGAGGCCTTGCCTGGCCCAGAGGGATGCACATGTACCCCACGCTTCATTCCTTGCCCTCATGCCTGTGGCATCCCCAGGCCTCATGTTCCATTTCTACTAAGCCAGCTTCTAAGGTGCAGGTGTCTGTGGTCATTTGTTCTTTTAATTCTTCTTGTCCCCACTCCGTTGTCTCCCCTTTGCTGATGTATGCTCCAGCTCTCACCCAGTCCACTGTGTCTTCAGGATCCGCACCACTCCATGGGCCTCTTCTTCAAGGGGGTCACTCCTGGGTTCAAACACCAGCGGAGGCACCTATGACCTCTATGTCCTTAAGTGGCTGTTCATCTTCTCAGGTCTCATCTGTGCAGTGAGTGTGACAGTTCCCCCCATGGGCTTCAGGCAGGGTCCACTCACAGTTGTAGGAACCAGTCTAGCTATCTCAAGCAGAAATGGATTTAATACCAAATTTATGTGCTTACAAAATCTTCAAGAGGGCTGGAGAAGCAGGCTGCAGGTGAGGCTTCGAGGAATGACTCACAGAATAATAACGCAGAACTAACTCAGCAGGGGAGATGCCTCTTTCACTCTAGCAGGAAGCTCTGGGATCAAGAAGTTGCACAGCTGGAACCTCTGAGTCAACCTTTGCCTCCAGCGACAGAACGCTTTGGGTGGCCTCTCTGCACCTACTGGATCTGCACAAGCAAAACAAATGGGTGCCCCTGACTGCCAGCTCTCTGTGCACTTAATCCTGTTCCAAATCCAACACTCTCCTGGCTGCATCTAATCTGCCGATCCCGAGTCATGCGTGGAGCCTGTTTGCAAGGCAGCCTGGAAAATGCAGTTTTCACCTCTCCAGCCTTTGCAGAAAAGGAAAACCCGGTGGAATAGGTTGAAATGAATGAACGAGACCTGTCGTACGTGCCACGCTACCTCATAGAGGTGTTGGAAGGAATATAGCCAGAATCTTCTGACATCCTCATCGGTTCATTCATTCATTTACTCAGTAAATATTTATTTATTGCTACTTATGTACCAGGAGCTCAATGATGAATCAGGCACAGTCTGTGCCCTCAAGGAGCTTACATTCTATGCTATGGACTGAATTGCATCCCCTCAAATTCATATGTTGAAGCCCTTACCCCCAAGATGTCTGTGTTTGAAGATAGGGCCTTTAGGAGACAATTACAGTAACACGGAGTCATAAGAGTAGAGTCTTACAATGATAACGTTGGTGGTCTTATAAAAAAAGAGGAGGTAGATCTCCCAGTCTCTCTTTCAATCTCTCTCTCTTTGCACACATGGAGAAAAGACGTGAGGACACAGCAAGAAGGTGGACATCTGTAAGCCAGGAAAAGAGCCCTCACTAGGAACTGAACCCTGCTGACACCTTGATCTCAGGCTTCCAGTCTCCAGAATTGTGAGAAAATAAATTTCTGTTGTTCAAGTCCCCCAGACTGTGGGTTTTTTTAATGGTAGCCCAAGCTGACCAAGACAGTCCAGTAGGGGTTGGGGCAAGAGGACAAGCATCTGTGAAACAATGCAGTAAGTGCCAGGAGGCCAGCACCATGGGCTTTGAGAGCAGAGGAGGGCAGCTCTGTAAGCCTGGGGGGCTAATAAAGGCATTTGGAAATATGAGGGCAAAATCCTTGCAAAGGTCCAGAGCGAAGAATGACCCTGGCACATTCAACAGGGCTAGAAACGCCCTATTTCTGGGGCATTGGAGAGTGTAAGGAGGGAGAGGTGAGGGATTAGCCTAGAACAGCACATCCCTCACACAGGATCCAGTCACTGAAAGTACTCACAGACGTGCCGCATAGTCACACGTGGCTTTAATAAAGGGAAGGATACAGCACAACAGTAAGAGAAAATGGAGGCAACCAAGGAGAGATCCAAAAACCTCCAGTCACAGACCCCCATGGCCCTTCCTCAGTTACGCAGGATGCACTTGTCTCCAAATTATGAACCACCAAGATGTGTGCACATTATTTCAATTTTGGGGGTACCAGCCAGTTTAGAGCTGAGTCTTTCAGAGCCAGACCAAGATGTGGAACTGGTTAAAGCAGATGTCCAGCATCACTCTCTACATGGATAAACAGTGTAGACAAGCCAGCCCCCAGTGCCTCCAGGAGAGATGCAAACTTTAAACAGAGCCCTATAAGTCACTAACTAGCTCATCTCATCCTTGTTTTGTCCATGAGTCAGTACCAAATAGGTGACCCTACCATCCCCGTTTTCCTGGAAATGAGGGGAGTTTTCGGTGCGAAAACCAGGAAATTCCTAGGCAAACTGGGATGAGTTAGTCATCCTGGCAGTGCCTAAGCATCTTCAGGAAGCTTCGGATTTGCATGGAGCTGTAGCGGTTCGCTGTAAAATGGACCTATCCTACACAAGAAGTAAGTGTATTCAGATCTGACTGGCACCGTGAGCCACCTACAGACCTGTTGTAGCTACCCCAGTGAATCCCCTCTGTGCTCGTGAGCCATCAACGTCCTTCTGAAAGCACTTTCGGCTCCCCCTGAAGACTTGTTTCAGCCGGGAACACAGGGGAGTCAACACCTGCAGAAATCGTCCTCAATGGGAGTTGGAAGATGCACACCCCAGCTGCCGTACCTTCTGGGTTGGCAACTCTGAGGTGTGTCCCATGCATCTCCACTGCTTTGAGGCACCATCACCCCGAAAAGGAGGCTAAATAGGGAAATGACATTATCACGTGCGTATTTTAATTCCTGCCTTCATGAAGCCTACATTTGGGGACAGGAGGCTGTGGTGGGCAGAATAAGGGTCCCCCAAAGATGTTCGTGCCCTAATTCCTGGAATCTGTGAGTATGTCACGTGATAAAGAGCAATTAAGATTGCAGATGAAATTAGAGTTGCTAATCAGTGGACTTTGAAACACAGAGATTAAATTGGATGATCCTGGTAGGGCCAATATAGTCACAAGTATCCTTAAAAGATGAAAGAGGGAGACAGCAGAGTCAGTGAGAGGAAGAGAAGGAGATGAAATGACGGAAGCAAAATTTGGAGTGATGTGAAGATGGAAGGGGCCAGAAGCTAAAAAATGCCGGCAGTCTCTAGAAGCTGGAAAAGGCAAAAAACAGATTCTGCCTCTGGAAAAGAATGCAATCCTGCTGACGCATTGACTTCAGTGAGACCAGCAAGACTCATTTTGGACTTTGATCTCCAGAACTATAAAACAATAAATTTGTATTGCTTTTGCCACTAAGTTTGTGGTGATTTGTTACAGCAGCCACAGGAAACCAATGCAGGAGCACAGGCAAAAAAAAGAAAAATAGTGATCGACAATCTTTATACTATAAATTTTAAAATCTACTATATATGATGGTGGTAAGTGTTATGGAGAAAAACGAAGCAGCAAAGTGGGATAGGCTGATGGGCACGGCCTGCTTTTAGTTAGAAATCTCCTTTTTTGTTTGCTTGAAGATCATGTACGATGAAAATTTCTCAGTGTGGCAGCCCCCCGAAGTGATACAGCCACTGTCAACCTGTTCAAACGTAGAGTACCTGCTTGCATTCCAGTGGGGAGAACGTGCTGGAATTTGTGACCAGCAGGTGAGAAGCTGCTTTGGGCTGGAACCTCAGTGCCTTTCCTCCTGAATTAGTGGGTTCAGCATTTGTAAGTGTGAACACACCCCCTGCCGTGACCATTTTGTAAGAATCCGTTCTGGTCACCAACGATGGAGGAGAGCCGCTGTGGAACTGGGTGCAGACAAGCAGACTTCCAAAAGCTGGTCATTTACTGGGGCGGAAACAGCCGAGCAGAGATTTCCCTTAACTCAAAAGAGCCCAAAGTCACAGACACATCCAAGAGACAGACACAGGAACATGCAACCACTGTGCTCTCCTGACATGACATCACATACGAAGCCAAATGCAGTTATGGCACACTGGGACAGGGTGCATTTCCTGGCAAATTATTTTTTTATTATTATTTTTTTAAACTTGACCTAGCTCACATCTTTTTTTTTTCCTTTTTCTCCCCAAAGCCCCCCAGTACATAGTTGCATATTCTTAGTTGTGGGTCCCTCCAGTCGTGGCATATGGGATGCCACCCCAGCATGACCCAGTGAGCGGAGCCACGTGTGTGCCCAGGACTCGAACCGGCTAAACCCTGGGCCGCCACAGTGGAGGGTGCGCACTTAACCACTCGGTCACAGGGTGGGCCCCCTGGGCAAATTATTCTATAAAGCAACTCAGGCAGTGTGTTGTGGGTTGAAAGGTGACTCCCCAAAAGTTATGTTGAAGTCCTAACTCTCAGTACCTGTGAATGTGACTTCCTCAGAAACAGGGTCTTTGCAGATGTAATCAAGTTAAAATAAAGTCATATCAGATTAGGGGGGCCCCCAAATCCAATGACTGGTGTCCTTATATGGAGAAGGAGATTTAGAGACAGAGACACACACAGAGGATCACACTGGCTGAAGATCAAGGCAGGGACTGGAGTGTTGCAGCCCCAAACCAAGGACCACCAGGAGCCGCCAAAAGCTGGAAGAGGCAAGGAAGGATTCTTCCCAGAGCCTTCAGAGGGAGCACAACCCTGCCGACACCTTGATTTAGTTCTTTGGGCCTCTAGAACTGTGAGAAAGTTGATTTCTGTTGTTTAAGCTGCCTGGTTTGGGACGTTTCATTTCAGCAGCCGTAGGAAACCGATCGATACACAGGATAACCCAGCAAAGAGCAGCGGAGCCTGACGCTCTGCCTGGAGCCCCTTCATAATAGGAATTTTCCTGTGTTGAGACAAAGAGACCCAGAATCAGCCACCCATTAACCAGCTAAAATGTTTCACCAGAGGCTGCTGAATTGCTGCCCCCCAGGCCTGAGGCTAACTCAGAGAGTGGCTAACTCTTGTTTTCATGGCCTCCCTGCTTCTTGCCCTGTGGGTCTCCCCTGAACCCAGTTAATGGTGTCCCTCTAAACACACTCTCTTGACCGGGAGCCCTGGGTCCCCCTCCTCCAGCTCCAGAGTCGCTCTCCAAGTCTCCACTCCTGCTCCCCTTTCATAGTCAAAGGGACACATTGCAGGAGGGAGGGATAGAAGGCAGCCCATATTTCCAGATGACATGCGCAGTCTTCTGGATGTAACGTTCCCCCCAGCATGCCCAGGAGTGCCTGGCCCCGAATGGGCACCCACTAGAGACTCACTGAATGAGGGGTGTCCCTGCGTTTTGGCCTGTCCCAGACTGTGGGAATCACCATCAAGTAGTGCCTATGGGCAGTATTGTGTGGCACAGATGTTTTTAAGCAAACAGATCCCGCGGTGCCTTTTAAATCACTCTTATCTGTAATAGCCTCTGTGCTTTCCTATCTGATCCGTCTGCCTAAGTCGGTCTGTCTGATAGAAAATGTTAAGTGCCTGACCACGTGGGCAGCCAAGCTCTCCTTCTCCTTTCCATTTATCTTCCTCCTTCGCCCATTCCATCTTTCTTCCAGCTTTTACAAAGAGATGTGGGCACTTCCCCCGTGTTACTGATAATACCTCAGAAAATGACCCATGCAAACCACGTTTTTGAAAGTCTGTCCTCTACCACTAGGTGGTAGTGTTTCTATGGCTTGCTCTGCCTTACCTTGCAATTTGCTAGGAGGGGCCCCAAGAGACAAAGGAGTTTATTCTCTCGATATTTAAGGGGAGAGAAACCCCCTTACAATTAGCTACTCTAAAACCAAATCAGTATTTTGACATACGTTCTCCAATATTATCCTGGAGAGGTACAATTTGAACTAGTTTGTTCTGGCAAGTTTACTTGACTTTCTTGCTTTAAATCAGGTGTTTTGTGGACATATTATTAGACAATTAAAAAAATTAACAGACTATTTCTTGAGAGCAGTTTTAGGATTACAGAAAAATTGAGCGGAAAGTACAGAGTTCCATATATCACTTCATCACCCCCACACACAATTTCCCCTATTGTTAATATCTTGCATTGGTGAGGTACATCTGTTACAATTGATGAGCCAATATTGATACATTATTATTAACTAAAGACCATAGTTTACGTTATGGTTCACTGTTGGTGTTGTACATTCTACGGGTTTGGACAAATGTAAAATGACATCAACCCATCCTTATAATGTCAAACAGAGTATTTTCACTGCCCTAACAGTCCCCTGTGTTCCATCTATTCATCCTCCCCTTACCCCCACGCCCAACTCCTGCAACCACTGATCTTTTTACTGTCTCCATAGTTTTGTCTTTTCCAGAATGTTACATAGTTGGAATCATACAGTATGTAGTCTTTTAAGATCGGCTTCTTTCATTTAGTAATATGTATTTAAGGTTCCTCTACGTCTTTTTGTGGCTTGATATCTCATTCTTTTTAGCACTGAATACTATTCCATTGTCTGGATGTATCACAGTTTATCCATTCACCTACTCAAGGACATCTTGGTAGACACTTGCTGGACATCTTTTGGTAGTTATGGATATAACTGCTGTAAACACCCATGTGCAGGTTTTTGTGTGGACATGAGTTTTCAACTCCTTTGGGTAAATACCAAGGAGCACAGTTGCTGCTGGGTCATATGGTGAGACTACGTTCTACTAGGCAATTTTCATCAAGAGTGTGAGCCAATGGCAAGGAGTACTTTGAACATTTTCCTCACAACACCTACAACACTGGGGCTCTTGCTATTTTATGAGGATAATCTTGATTCTCCTTGAAATAAAAATGAGGTGCCACAGGAGTCCTGCAAAGAGAACTTTCACGGTGTCAAGGGAGGTCCCCGCTCTGCTCACTCAGTTGACAAGGAGATGGATCCACCTCTAACACACTGCATGGACTTCTACATTCGGAGCGGAAAATAACCTCCGACTCTCTTCTGACCAAAATTAAATTTAAAAACTCAGGTGAAGTGGTTTTAGTTGAAGGAAAAACATTTTTTTTAATAAAATAAAATGGCAGTGGTGCTTCTGCATTGTAGAGGGATGGCCTTGGTCTCATAGGTAACCCAGAAACACCCAGGTGAGCCCTGAAGAGTGGTTGCGTGTGAGAAACAGGAGACCCTCTTGGCAATGTAGCGAAAATAAGAAACCCTGACAATCAACGCAGCCTTCAAAGGGGCTTAGCATGTCCAAGGAGCCCGCGTGGCTGAGAGAACTGAGAGGCCCAGGGCCAGGATTAGCAGAGGATTAGGGTTGAAATGAGGATCATTTGAAGCTTCTGTATAGGAAATAACCATAACAGCACACATGCACATGCACACACTCACACATGGGCATGTGTATGCATGCACATGCAAACACACACACAAACACATGCACACACATACTCGTACATGTGCACACACATGCCCATCCATGTGTACACACTTACACACATGCGTGTGCACACACTTCCCATATAAACACACATACACGCTACGCATATGCACACATGCAGCTATGGATACATACACAAGCATGGGCCTACACATACACACATAAGTACACATGAACACAAATATACATATGTACATATGCACCTACACATACAAGCATGCACACACACATACAAATGCACATATGCACACACACAGCAAACAGAATACAGCAAAAACCCAGATGGCTCTTCCAATAAATGGAACAAACTATCTGGGGGAAGCTAAAACTTTTCTTGCTAATTTCGGCATCCCAAGTAAAGCCCTCGCCCTCGGGCATTTGGGGCTCTATGTGCTGAGGGCTGGTGCCATCCTACACTGCGGGCTGACAGTTACCTCACCCATAACCACATCCCTCCTCACCTAGAGCGGCCACTCAGAAACCCCGGCCATGAGAGACCCTGGGAAAAACTGCCGCCTTCAACAGCAAGGGAAACACACGCTGTTGTCCTTCTTTCTTAACGAAACCAAGCTCACTAGACACACGAGAACAAGGAAGATGAACCAAGAAAGTCAAACTGCTTTGGAGGCCACGGAGGTAACTCAGAAAACCAAGCCCAAAGATTTTTAATCGAATTAAAACTCCAGAGAGATATCAGATAATAAAGCAATAATTTATTATTATTATAGAGACGACAGAACAATGACGCTCTTGAAGGTTGGATATGCACTTGCTCAACTCATCTACGGGGCAGGAAGCAGCTCAGTGGTGGCTCAGGGGTGCCGTGGAGGGAAGGATGACCAGGAAGTATGAGGAAACCTGGGGGGTGGATATGTTCACTCTCTTGCTTGTGGTGACGGTTGCAGCATATGTCAAAACCTATCAATGGTACAGTCTATGTTTAGTTTAGAGCATGTCAGCTACACCTCATTAAAGTGGCTTTAAACGTATGCTTGCTCCACAAAAAGCCATAAAGCACTGGAAAATGAATGCAAATTTGAAGAAATTGATTAGAATTCTAGCAAAGACCCCCTTTAGGGCTTCCAGGGTAGGAGGAGAGGTGGATAGACTGCTCGACGTACATACAGTCTGACCGTTCTTATAGAATAGTTCATTCATTCTGCAGGATAAATCAAAATGTATTCCTGAATTAAGCCAGTCTGAGGACCGCAGTGTCTGCTCCCTCTTGGAATTGCTTTAGGGGACTAAACAGTGCTTTGGTTCACGTCCCTCCAGCTGGTACTGATGGAAAGTCTAAGAAGTGGTCTTATAAAATGTGCCGTTCTGTTAATTGGAGGGACGTTGTCCATCATCCATTCATTCCTCCAGCAGTCAGTTATCAAATGCTTGGGTTGGATGCACAGATAATTATAGGAAGGTGCTGTACTTATGAAATATTGAAAGCCTGTGTGCCTGGAATTATACAGGGTACAAGGAGACCCCCACTGTCCCTGTCCTCAGGGGCTCACAGTACAGTGGGTGAGATAGTGGGTAAGAAAGATAGTGAGGTGTTATAATGCAGTATGATCGCTGTGTTTGATGAAAGCGATAAAGAGGGCATCGATAGAGGACTGCATCCATAGCAGACCACGGACCTTGCCTTGGAGGGAGGTGGGTATCACTTATTTGGACGCCCGATCCTTGGAAGTTTCTGGTGATTAACTCAACCACGAATGGAGAAGGCTTCCAAGTCCTCCGCTCTGCTCCCAGGAGCTTCCTGGGAGACACTGGAGGGCACCCACCTCATCATCTAAAGAGAGACAGGACTGGAGGGTGCAACTTGGACCCGGGACTCAGCTACAAAGCAGTTTAGGTGATCCACATAAGAAATGCAGTAGTCCTGAGCTAAGAGCCTGGAGGTGGGAATCAGGAATGAGGTGAATTAAGCCAATACGGTGTGACGATTCAGCAGGAAGAGTGGACAGCACCTGGTGGTTGGTTATCTGGAGTGGGGGTTGGGTCACTTGGCGGGGTAAGATAGAAAGAGCAGTATACAGGACTCCTGGTTCCTCCCCTGGCGACCGGGCAGAGTGCAGGGTATGAACTAAAACAGAACAGAGTGGGGTGAGAAGGTTCCATGGGAAAGATTATGATCTTCATTCTGGCCTTTCGAATTTGAAGTGTTCTTTGGAAATTAGCCTGTGCTCCTGACCCCAATGATGAGCTGGGAGGGTGGAGAGGGCAGAACTTGGTAAAACCTCGTAAGCTCCACTCACAGAAGTCACAGTACCTAGTCAGAGCGAGACAGTCCGTGTGCCAGGAGCTGTCCTTGGTGGAGTCTTGTTCATTTTGTTTATTTGCCCTAGGGGGTCAAGGTCACATACCGGGGTGAGAGAAAAATACTAGGACTTCTGTTTATATTTTGGTTTCTATCTTAAAAGGAAGAAAGAGAGAGAGAGAGGCAGGAAGGGAGGGAGAAAGGAAGGAAGGAAGGAAGGAAGAGAAAGAAAGGGAGGAAGGAAGGAAGGAAGGGAGGGAGGGAGGGAGAGAGGGGGAGAGAGAGAGAGGAAGGAAGGGAGGGAGAAAGGAAGGAAGGAAGGAAGGAAGAGAAAGAAAGAGAGGAAGGAAGGAAGGAAGGGAGGGAGGGAGGGAGAGAGGGGGAGAGAGAGAGAGGAAGGAAGGAAGGAAGGAAGAAAGAAAGAAAGGAATTATGCTCTGCTGCCTTGCCATGTGGGTTGACCCTGGGACCTACTCTTGCAGCAGGATGCAGACTGGCAGGTGCGACAGGAGTGCACAAGGCACTCTGATGGAACAGCTGGAGCTCCAGGTAGCATGCATCAGCGAGGCTGCGCATGGCTTCCTCACTTCCAGAATTCTGCTGTTATTGCAGATGCCAAATTCCCTTTAAGAGAATTTGCAGATTATATTATCTAGTTTTTAACCAAACTAATCCTCATGAAAACAGACAAGTGCCTTACAAAGATGTCTGCCAACAATGGTATGAGGGTATTTCTAAGTAAGCAAGCAAAGTTGGACAATGAGAAAGGAACAGAGCTGGCACTTCTCCTCTCCAGGTACGAGCAACCACCAGCCAAATTAGGAAGTTTGAGCCTTGACAGTAGTTTAAAATAAACAAACTTAACCTGCCCTTTCAGGGTCAAGGCGACATTTAACAACGAGCGAGAAAGTACTTTCTGTCAGAAACGAGTGCTATGGTGAGAAGATTTTGAAAACAGAAGTTTGGAAAGGTCTCCATCATTAAGTGATTTTATTGCCAACAAATGATGTGTGACGTCTATAAAAGTTCTCATATCTCACACTTTAAAACTTGGAAACACTTTTCTAACCTGTTAAAAAGCTTCCAAAGGACTCTGTGGGTTTTAAAACCCATTTGTGAAACACATAAAAACGAATAATTTCCAATTAATTTGTAAGAACAACTCATTGACATCAAGTGCCTGGAAATTTATTAACTACATCTCAATAATAATAATAAGCCTTTGCATATTTGGCAGATGGAATTGAAAAATGACGATGATTTAGTAATCAGAGCACACAATACCCACCACGTGGCTCACCACGTTTTCCGAGAATGAAACGTGTAATCACATCACTGTCACTAAGATATTGTTAACAAGTCATTGAGAGTAATAGGAGACTTTCTAGAAAACAGAATATTTTTGACTATTGATAAAGACTTTCATTCATTGATCTTCCAAGCTAGGGGAGATGAGGATAAATACACAACAAACATTTCAATTTGTGTTTATTTCTCTGTTCTTATAATTTTAAAATTTCTATGTATGTTTCATAATAAGGAAGAAAGAAATATTCTGTACATTATGAATAGAGTGGGGGAGACAGACAATTCAGAAATAAATATGTTTTAATTGTATGTAATATACACAGTTTATTAATATGTTATTACGTACATTATCTGCATATATTTCTATATTCATATATGCTGGAAGAACATAGAGTCGTATGCCATATTACATATAATATGTATTAAGCACTGTTGATTTTAATTATTTTGTAACGTGTGTTATATTATACAGATCTTCCTCAATTTATGATGGGGTTACATCCTGATAAACCAATCATAAGTTGAAAATATCGTAAGTCAAAAAAGCATGTAATACCCCTAACCACCCGAACATCACAGCTTAGCCGAGCCTACCTTGAACGTGCTCAGAACACTTACATGAGACTGCACTTGGGCAAAATCATCTAACACAAAGTCTATTTTATAACAAAGTGTTGACTAGTTCATGTAGTTGATTGAATACTAGATTGAAAGTGAAAACAGAATGGTTGGGTGGTACGGATGGTTGTAAGCGTATCGGTTGTTTACCCTCATGATCAGTGGCTCACTGGGAGCTGTGGCTCACTGCCACTGACCAGCATCACAAGACAGAATCGTACCACAGATCGCTAACCAGAGAAAACATCAAAATTAAAAATTCGAGCTACGGTTTCTACGGAACGCTTATCGCTTTCGCACTATCGTAAAGCCGAAAAATTGAAAGTTCAACGACTGTAAGTCAGGGACCATTTGTATTTTACTGATTATGTATAAACATTATATTTGTTTACATCTATGAAGACATATGTATACATTGTAATTATATACATAAATTTACAGATTGCATACTTATATTATACTCACACTACATTTGTGTGCAAATGTCATCCTCCTACCTTCCCCTAGTGCATTCACTCTCCGCTCTCCTGGAAGACTACTTCACATTTTCTCACCTGCCTTCAACTCTCACTGCCACGGTCCTCATCCTCACCCTTAGCTGATCACATTGCTTTCTATTTCATTGAGAAGGTCAAGCAACCACAGGGCACTTTCAGCATCCCAACTCACTATCACATCACCCCTCCCGCCAGCACCTGTCTGAGCTTGCTTCCTTTTTTCTGGGACAATGAATGGATTCCATTCTTCCACCTGGGGCCCACCGCTCTACTCATATACCAGGTACCCTCATCTCCCAACTGCACAGAGATGGCTCCAGACATCCCTCTCACCCAACCCGGTCATCAAGCCTTCCCTGGCCACTGGGTCATCCCCATGAGTGTACAAACCTGGTGTTTCTTCTCCCATCCGTAAACACACAAATAAAACCCGTCCCCTACTCCAACCGCTTCTTCCTGCTACTGTCCTATTTCTCTGTTCCCCTAAACTCGCTGTCTGCAATTCTTCTTCCCCCAACTGGATATTTACCTCCCACTATTTTTCCAAAATTTCCCTTGCCAAGGTCAACAATGACTTCCACACTGTGAAATCCAAACCTCAGTTCCCAGTCCTCCCCAAAGCCGACCCTTCGGCAGCATTGGGCACCGAGGACCTTTCTCTCCTCCATGAAGTCCTTTCTGGCCTTGGTTTCCAGGAAGTACCAGCTGCCTCTCTGACCCCCTTTCCCAAGCACCACTGCTGACCATATCTGAGCTCAGCATCTTCTCTTCACGCCCTCCAAAGGGGATGGCAACAGCCTCATGGTTTTAAACACCATCTCCCGAACGTGTGACTCCAGATTCTCTACCCAACGCATTCCTTGACAACTTCACTTTCAGGTCCAGGGGTCTCTCAGGCCCAAATTGCCCCAAAGTGAGCTCTGAATAATGGCCCCTCTCCCACCCCAATCTCCTCTTCTTCCTTGCAGCTGCACAGGCCCAAAACCTTGGAGTCAATGTTGACCCCTCTCTTTCTCTAAGCAGGGTAGGTACAATAATGGTCCCCCTCACCCCAAGATTTCCACGTGCTAATCCCAGAACCTGTGAATATGTTACCTTACAGGCAAAAAGGACTTTGCAGATGTGATTAAATTGAGGATCTGAAGATGCGGAGGGGAGCCTAGTCATCCTGGTGCCCGACGAGATCACAAGTGTCCTTATAAGAGAGAGACAGAAGGGGAGCTGTGACAATGGAAGCAGAGGTCGGAGCAATGTGGGGCCATGAGCCAAGGACTGCAGCAGCCTCGAGAACCTGGAAAAAAGGCAAGGAAATGGATTCTTTTCTAGAACCTATAGAAGAAAGACAGCTCTGCTGACCCATTTTAGGCTTCTGACCTCCAGAACCATAAGATAATTTTTTGTGTTGTTTTAGCCACTACATTTGTGATATCTTGTTACAGCATTACTAGGAAACTATTACACTCAAGAAATCCTGTTGGCTGAACCTTCAAAATATAGAGAGAATCTTACCACTTCAGGTCTTCCTTCTTGATCCAAGTTCCTATCATTTCTCACCTGGGTTATTAGAACGGCCTCCTGACTGGTTTTCAGCTTCTACCCTTGTCCCCACCCAGTGTCCTGTGCATGAAGCTCCTGAGCGAGCCTTCCCGATTGTCATGACAAAGTCAGATCATGTTAGTTGCTTTCTGTTTAAACCCTCCACTGGCTCCCTGTATCAGTGAAGGGAAAAGCTAAGCCCTTACTGTGCCCTACAAAGCCCATTATGATCTGACCCTATCACCTCTCTGATCTCAACTCTACTCACTGCCTGGATTACTCGCCCCTGCCACACTGGCCTTTGAACCCTTCCTTCAACAGGCTAGGCAGCTGCTGCCTCAGGGCCTTTGCACTTGCTCCTCTGCCTGGAATGCGTTTCCCTAGAAGTGGGCATGGCACTCTCTCCCCTCCTCAGGTCATGGTCTTCCCTGGCTGACCTAGCTGAAATCCTTTCCCCCATACACACATGCACGTGCACACACACACACACACACACACACACATTTCTAATCCCTCTTTCCTGGTTTACTTTTTGTTTCTTCGTACTTATCACCATACATCTATGTGTTATATTTAATTATGACCAACATCTACAAGTTGTATTGGTTTATCTTATCTATTGTCCCCCCATTACCACCACTAGAAAGTACACTTTATGAGGGCAGGGATTTTTGTCTGGTTTTTGAACCGCTATATCCCTACCATCCCAATGAGAATGGGAGTCCCCAAAGTCAAAGTCAGGGAGGGGTCAGTCCTGAATGAAGCTGGCTTAGTGTCGTCACTTTAGCCCTGCTCCTGGTGAGTTCACGAGCGCTAAGTCATCATTATTCAACACACTAGGCACTGTTAGGTGTTATAGGCAAATAAGATCTTACACAAATAACACCATTAGTTAAAACCAAAGAAAGAACCCATCACAGTGGTTTAAAATCATCCCCAAAGAAAGGCACTGGAAGAGGTTCCAATGATGCTCTACCCCAACCCTAAAGTTAAATCTCTCCTGTTGGAATAATGACAATGACATCAGCTGGATCTCAGGACAGGCTACCCCAGCACACAGGTGGCTTCCAAGGACAGACTGTCAATACAATGGGTACGAGGTGGGACAAGTCATTAATATATCATCCACCTTTCAATCTAAAGAACTCATGACTGGCACAATATCTAACCAGTCCCTAGACCCAGATCCTGCCCTGGTATTCATCCCCTAGAAGCTGGCCAGAGGGGAAGATCTGTTTACCTGCTACCCCACGGTTAAGAGGCTTTAACACAGAAGAGAAGGGAGCCTGCAAGTGGGACATCCAGGACCAAGAGCAGAATTATAATCCTTCCGCTCTGGGCCCCTCCTCTGTGACAGGCATAGGTTGGATATGGTTTCTAGTCCCCACAACACTTTTGAAAGGAAGCTATTGACATCACCTTTCTATACACGAGGAGTTAGAGACTGGAAGAGATCAAGTGACTTCTCCAAGGCCACAGAGATAACAAAGGACAGGACCGGAATTTAGACCAGATCTTCTGAGCTTGTGGAGTGATACAGGAGATGGTGCGATGCTATGACCGGAGCGACAACTTAGCTCAACACCAAGGGAGACATTTTGAGCAGTGAGAACCCCCTGCAAATGCGTGGGCTGCAAACTTTCAGAAGTGGACACCCACTTGCTTATGTGCCCATTCACCACCTTGGATGGTCCCAAGATGGCCCAAAATGACAACCTGGCTTCTGGATAGCCAGTGAGGTTCAGTCTCTAGGACCTTCCCAAAGCCTGGCTGCATTCCTGCCTTTGGCTAACATGAGATGCTCTACAGCCTTGATTTAAATTCCCTCTTGTTTAAACTGGCCCCAGAGGTTTGGGTTACTTGCAACCAGAAGAATCGTAACTCACATAAAAGCCACACAAGTGTCAGCAACTTTGAAAGAGAGCTTAGAGTAATGTAAAAGGCAGTGAACATTCCTTCTAAACTTGGAAAGGCAAAGCAACCAAACTCCAATATTTCCCCCAACACCTAATTTATAACTCGGGCTTTCTGATTTAAAAAGCATCAGAAGATCACAAAAAATAACAGATTTTAAGAGCAGATTTTAAGAATGAATCTTGAGTAGAGAAAAAAGTTCCTTTCTCAGACAAACCAAAGCAACACTAACAACAAAATAGCATATATTTTTATTCATTTTACCGGAGGTAACAAAATAGAAACTTTGAGTTATTTAATGTATCTATGCGTTCCAGCGTCTTTGGAACAGTTCATTCTTTGTGACAGCAAACACTCAGAACGTCAGCTATTTGCCTTCTATCTTAAATAAATTTCTTAAATGTCTATAATTTCCCAGAATGTGCAGAAATGGTTCATTTAATAATCATTCAGCGAGTGCCTACTGCACACAGCCCCTTTCAATTTCCAGAACAAAATAGGAAGCAATTGACAGCGTCATACAGTGATAACTTTCCCACCTGGCAAGTGAATAAGCTAGTTTATCTGCACACAGGCGTGTTTTCCATAACTGGCCTGCATTCAATGTATGAAACAGGTGCTAAGAACCAAAATAACCAAACTTGGCTTTTTAGTGCCTCTTCTCCTTTTATATTCGGTAATTGCCAAGGCTGACATGGAGGAAGTGTAGGGGGAGGAAAATGAATGGGAGGTGGTAGGATATATTAATTAAAATGTGTGCCCCTTTCCCCACTTCAGAGTCAGAATTCACAGAAACACTGAGAGTCGGGTTGGCTCCTGCCCCTTCTGGGTAGCTGAGATCTGGATCAATCTATTCCTGTGAGCCAACAAGAAGGAAAGGCTCTCTAGTGAGACAGGTGCCGAAGCTGGAAGCAGAGACAGATCTTAGATTCCCACGCCACAGCTGGAAAAAGAGGGACAGTGAACAATTCCCAGAGACGCTTGAGGAATTTTGTACACGTTCTATGGTGGAACAGCTCTTAAAAGATTACCCTCAAGTTTAATTGATTTTACCTCGGAAATGTCTGCGACCATACGTAAGCAGCATGTTCTGCTTGGTTTCTGCCTGCGCTGTTGACAGCTCACATTTTCTCTGTTTTTTCCCTCCTTGGGAGCCTCCACTGATTGTTGGTGTTCATTGTTAGCGTCAGTGAGGGCATAAGCCAGAGCATCTGCCCTCCTTAAACTTATAAGGCATGACGAAGATGGAACTTACTATAAAGTTTTATTTTCTAAGTGAAAAGAAGCAGCTGACGTTTTATTACTAAATATGTCACCTGCAATAGGGCAAGAACCTTGAGCACCCAGATGTGGAAGGCATGACACTAATCCTATTTATTGAGAGCTTCCATCACTTGGCGCTGATATTTCGAGAGCTCGCTGTCTCTCAGGCATCATGCCCAGCGCTGGCCCTGAGTATCTGAGAGGGGGCCCTGCATGGCAGGCCGTGCTGGGGAGACACAGCTCTTCCTTTGGATCATCTCTTTGAACCTCAAGCACCTCCTACCTTCTGCTCTCAAACTCCTTACCTTTCTCTCACCTCTCCATTTCCTCTGCTTTATTGTCTCTCTCCTCTGCTTTTCTCCACCATTTTTCGTTGGTTCCTTCCCATTTTTCTGTTTCCTGTAGCCCCGGGGGCAGAGGCATCTTGGGAATGAGAGCAGGAGGATGGCCTGCTTTGCCATTTGCTGCCTGCTTGCTTATGGGAAGGTCATTCAATCGCTTTGAGCCTCAGTTGTAAGAATCTAGAGTGACAGTACCTTTTTGTGAGGATCATGCGTGCTATTTTATGTGTGTACACTCATTAACTATTTAAGAGCTACCGAGATGAAGTCGGCATTATTACTGGAGTCATACAGACAACTGAGAAATGTCACCGCCTTTCCTTTGCTGCCTGGAGAGTGAGAGGAGAGAGAGAAAGGTGGGAATCCAAAATCACTGCAGGGATGTGTGACTTGGTCTGTCTTGGTGATGACTAACTGCATTCCAAACCCTATTACAGTCATGTCTCGATTAACGACAGGGATTCATTCTGAGAAATGCGTCCTTAGGCCATTTCCTCTCTTAGCTCAGTGGCTAGCCAGCTGTGATGGCCTGCTCTGCGTGCATTTCAGGATTCTGTTTTGCTGGTACTTTCTTTTGCTCTCACACGCTTTGTCTACCAGGCCCACTCTGCATGCTGTAAGCGGCTTAGGGTAAGCCAGGATTGAAAGAGCGTGCTGTCCTAAGGGTGATGACAGCACGGACCCACCCAGCAACGGGGTAGCTGGGAGTTGTTTTTCCAAAACTGGTGCCTCATCCTCTTTGTTACCCTTTCCAGAATGTCTGACTGAGTTCATAGAGTTTTCAACTCTGCAATGTCATCCACTCTGCCACAGTTAGTCTAACCCCTCGTGGCCTTTATCACATTCTCTTTTTTGTAAATACCAGCTTTATTAAGATATAATTCACATCCCATAAAATTCACCCTCTGAAGTGCAATTCAGTGAGTTGTGGTATATTCATGGAGCTGTGCAAACATCACCACAATCCAAGTTTTGAACATTTTCTTCACCTTACACCGTTTAGCAGTCACTTCCCTTCCCGCCTCTCCCAGCCAGCCCCTGGCAACCACTAATCTACCTTCTGTCTCTATGAACTTTCCTATTCTGGACATTTCACAGAAATGCAATCATACAATATGTGCCTTTTGTGACTGGCTTCTTTCACTTAGCGTAATGTTTTTGAGGTTCGTCCATGTTGTAGAATTTATCAGTACTTCACTCCTTTTTGTGGTTGCATAATTTCCCATTGTGTGGATAGACATCTGGTTTACCCATTCATCAGTTGATGAACACCTGGGTTATTTCCACTTCTGGGTTATTATGAATAATGATGCTATGAACCTTCATATATACATTTTTGTGTCGACACACATTTTCATTTCTCCTGGGTCTATATCTAGGAGTGGAATTGTTGGGTCATGTGATAACTCTAAGTTTAACTTTTTGAAGAACCGCCAAACTGTTTTTCCAAAACAGCTGCACTGTTTTACACTCCCACCAGCAACATACGATCGTTCCAATTTCTCCAGGTCCTCACATCACATTCCATTTTATGAGTTATCTCTGCATGCATATTACTACTCCCCTTGGATTTAAGCTTGCAGAGGGCACAAAATGCCCTGAGATTGTCATAATAGCAACCATAGCACATGGCATGTTCTGAATTAATCTCAGCTGTCAGTTGACATACTTTTTATTATAATCACTTACAGTTCCTAACTAGAGGGTAAGCCTATTTTAGGAGAAAATACAAGTCTAATTTCACATCTTTCAAAGAACCCTGCACATAAACAGAACTGTCTTTCATTGGGCCCTTCCTGGATTCTTACCATATATGACCTCATTTTTCAGATGAGGAAACTGAAATTCAGGTTACTTGTCCAAGTAATTAACGTCAAAGCTGAAATTCAGACCCACGTTTTCACTCTCCCACATTGTCTTTTGCAGTGAAAGAATTCTATCTGTTTTGCAGGAAGGGAGAGAGGGAGAGTGAGACGCTTATTTAAGGACCTCTGCTTTCCTTCTATAAACACTCCAAAGGCAAGAACCAATGTTTTACTTCCTTTATCTCCTATTGTACATAGTACAAGGTGGAAATTAAAAAAGTTACTTCTGATTATATAAATTTTGAACAACGATATAATGACTAATACGCTGAAATATAAAAGTAAGGCGTAGTTATGGTCTAGTTCAATTCCCTACTTGCGACTATATCTGATAATATACGGTAAGCATCTAACCACTTGCCAATGGCCACGGAGCCATAGCCAGGACTATATCTCGCTTAAATCCACAGAAGTTGGCCTATGTGCCTCAAAGCGTCACCTCAAGGGAACCACAGAAGCGCTGCCTCTCCAGCTATCATTCCAGCGCCCAAAACACTGCCTGGCGCTTTTCTGCCGGCATCAGCTGTCAGAAGAGCGGAACTGGCTAAAGAGGCCTCTGCCCCTAACCAACATGGCCGCATTGAGGCTTCAGAGTGAGGGCGGCAGAGTGAGGATCACGTGAGGAGAATCCTCTTCTCTTATTGGCTTTTTCTCCTGGAAGGGCGGAACACAATAACCCAGCGGGGACCGGCCTTAAAGGGCCCAAGGCTAAATCCGCCAGAGCTCCGCCCTCGGGGCTGGGCGGGCGGGACGCCCCGCGGAACGGCGGCAGGCGGGACCGGCGCGCGGAGGCCGTCTCTCCGGGAGTCCCGGTGACCGCCGCCGGCTGCGACGCGACCCCGAGGGGGTTAACCGCGGAGTCGGCTGACGGCAGAGCGCGAGGATCCTGCGCGCGAGCCCGGCTCAGCCGACGGGGGCGCACGGGGGCGCGCGCAGGCGGACGCGGGGATGGAGGACGGCGTGGCCGGGCCCCGGGTCGGGGCGGCGGCCGAGGCTGCCGAGGCGCGAGCGGGGCCCGGGGTGACGCTGCGGCCCTTCGCGCCTTTCTCGGGGGCGGCCGAGGCCGACGAAGGCGGCGGCGACTGGAGCTTCATCGACTGCGAGATGGAGGAGGTGGACCTGCAGGACCTGCCCAGCGCCACCATCGCCTGCCACCTGGACCCGCGCGTGTTCGTGGACGGCCTGTGCCGGGTGAGGGCCGTGCCGTGGGGCCGTCGGGCGGAGGGCGGACACTTGTTGCCCGGAGGAGGCGGCGCAGGTCGCAGCGCCGAGGTCCTGGCCGGCCCGGGCAGCCGGCGGGGCGGGGAGGCGACCCTCGGGGACGCGGCGATGCCCCTGGCTGCCCGGCCGCGGTCCCCGTCTGTCCCAGCGAGGGTGGGGGCGCGCTCCCCTATAGTCCCGGGTTCCCTGCACCTGCCGGGCCACCCGCGCAGCCCGTCCAAGGGAGTGTCAGGGGTTCGCCTTTGGGGGTAACCGCCTCCCCGCGATGCCCCTGCCCCCGGGTGTTTCCTCGGGCGGGGAGGGGGCGATGGAGTGGGAGATAATCAGGGGATGAATTAGCCCCAAAGTGGCCGAGAGCTTCTACTGTCCCCCTGGGGCTTTAACCGTCGCCGTGCCCTTACTCATTAGAGGAGGGGGTCGCCTCATTCATAGGGAAGCAGACGTTGAGCAGCGACGTGACTCACTGTTCAGAAATAGGACGAGGTCCCTGCGTTCTCAATCTGCACCATTGGAAGGAAATCCAATGTTTGGGTGAGGATCCGTGGTTGCTCATTATCCTGCAGTTGGCCAGTTGTGGTCGAATGGTGTTGGGGGGGAAGGGGTCCATTTGTTAGGCCTTCAGAATATTTAGTGAGGAGTCTTGCTCCCTGAAGGGGTGACATGCCACCATCGGGGACACTCAGTACCTGGGGAGTTGATTTTTTATTTTTCAAATTCACACAGTTTAGACACTTGGAGGGTGAGGGAGCAATAATGAGTAATCAATGGTGGTGGTGGTGGGGAGGAGGAATTTATTTCAAATCGGCAATTAGCATGCAGAAGAAAATTTGGACAACGTAGGCGTTGCAGAATGAAGCCTGTCTTTGAGAGATATGCTCCATTAGGAGAGCAGCTGTTTAAAAAAGCAATGCTTTCCATGCTTGGCTCTGGGTCTGCACATACTGTCAATGAACTGTAGTCGAAGGCTGCTGCCAAGAGGAACACCACTGTAGAACAGAGAATGGTGCGCTTAATCCCATTTATTTATAATTTATATGCCTGTCTACTTTCAGAAAGGCTTTACAGTGGCTGCGTGCTTAGGTAAGCTTCCGTGCATGCTTTCTAAAGCAACAATTGTCACAAATACAGGGTCTCCCTTATCTTACTCTAAAACCTTTTCTCTGCCTGAGGCAAAGGTCTAACCAGCATTTCAAGTCTCTTTCTTAGGGGTCCTAGGCTCTCTTTCATGGAGCAAGGTCAGCTTATATAAGAGTGCACTTATTACCTTGATGTCTAGCCATTCATACTGTTGCATTTGTCTCATTCATTCATTTGTTTATTCTTTTGCTGTTTATTGAATGCTTACTTGTTCCAGGCACTGTTTTAGGCCCAGTGGAGATAGTGGTGAACGCCATGAGCTGCCTGTGGTTGAGGGGAAATAGACAATAGAAAAAAGTAAGTGAACAAGGTCACTTCAGATAGTGATAAGTGCAGTGGAGACAATAAAGCAGGATAATGTGATGGAGAGGGACCAAGGAGGAGATGGGGCTGGGTCATATCAATCAGGGCCTAACAGGGACGTTTGGAGGTTCAAGAGGTTTTAATGAAGAACTGATTAATTGGGCCCGGACTGAGGGGATCAGCAAGGGGTGTTGGACCAAGGGGAGGAAGTAGTGTTGCTGGAACCCTAGGAGAGGAGCCGCCTGGCAGGAGCTGCTGATGTGAAGGTGTGGAATTGAGATGCTGAAGCCAGGAGTGGCAGGGAAGAAATGCCCTGCTCGACTTGGCCCGGCTTTCTGATCCCGTTGGCAGAACCCAGCTGGCAGCCAGGAGGCAGGGGAGCCCAAGCAATACAGTCCATAGATGGGGTCAGCCTTCCAGGGCCAGGAGAAGGAGGGAGAGAGGCAGAGAATGGCTCTGGGGACAGTGCAGGTCAAGAGGACGTGCAGAGAGGAGTCAACATGGGGCCAATTCAATCTCAGGGGCTGGGAACTGAATGACCCCCGAAGGCCTCTTTGCACAGCTTGGACTTGGCTCACAGGATGAAGCTCCTTGTGTAGATTTTGTGTGGCCGGCGTCCAGGCAGAGGGAATAGCAAACAGGAAAGTTCTGGTGCAGGAATGAACTGAGTGTATTCAGAGGGCACAAAGGGGCCCCCATGGCAGAGGGAGAGGTGGGGGTGGTGGCCCAGGTTGGACGCAGCCGGGGAATGGTTCCATGGAGGACCTTGGAGGCCATGGTAGGGATTCAGATGTTATGCTAATTGCAAAGCTGGGTGGAGAATGTCTTTAGGGAAGGAGGGTGCGTCGGGAAGAAGAGAGGAAGCAAGGAGACCCCCTAGGAGGTTCTTGACATTCGTTGTCCAGGGGAGCCGTTAAGGTGTTTGCACTAGGTTGGTGGCATTGGTGACGGAGCAAAGGAGCCTCTGTTGGAAACTGGCCTCTCCACTAGGAGGGTCAGGGGCTTCCGATGGGGGCAATAGGAGCTTTGCCTGTTGAACCTGTAAAAGGTAAACAATCGGTGAAGAGGGGAAAACCCACTGGGCTAAGGAAGTCGGAGTCCCTGAAGACGACGAGCCCTGTGATGCGCTCAGACAAGGTGATGGGAGCAGATGTGACTGCAGGCCATTGGGAAGCCGTCCTGGAAAGGATCTATCTCATCTAGCTGAAGCCATCCCTCTGGGTGGAAAGATATGGCCTCTGAGGTTTCAGTCTGGCAGCTTTATTATTTTAAAGGCCATTCTTCCTTAAGGCTGGTCTGTCACCTTTGGGTGCTGTTGTGAAAGTGTGATTCTACTTCAGGTCGGTCGTGTCTGACCCTTGCGTAGGCAGACCCTTAACGACGTTGCTGACAGAAGTCCCTGTGCTGGTGGTCTGGCCATCCCCTCTCCTTAACCAGTCTGTTGGAGGGCCCCCTGTGTGAGTGATGGTGTCTTAGCCTGCTGGGCTCCTCTGACAAAACACCACAGACCAAGTGGCTTAGAAACAGCAGAAGTTGAGTGCTCACGGTTGATCAGGTGAGGGCCCTCTTCCGGGTCGCAGCCTTCTCGCTGTGCCCTCACGTGGTGGAAGGGATAAAGGAGCTCTTCCCGGTCTCTTTTATAAAGGGACTAATACCATTCATGAGGATTCCGCCCTCATGACCTCATCACCTCCCACAGGCCACACCTGCTGATACCATAACCTTCAGGGGTTAGAATTTCAGCATATGAATTCGAGGGGGACACAAGCATCCAGACCACGGCAGATGGTGTGAAGGAAAAAGGTTGTGTCAAACCTGTTTACATTTGTTCATACTCTTCTCTAACCTTAGTCTTAGAGGAATGAAAGAAGTTGACCTGAACTCCCAATTTATTAGAGAATTTGCATCCAAAGCTGTTTTCTAACTATAACAGTTGGGTCTGATATGTAAATTTGTTTTTGTTAGCCAGATCATCATCAATATTGTAAATAATTTATACTGAATATGTTCATTAAATGTTTATCTAAAAAATAACTGTATCGTCATTAATTTCAAGTAATATTATTAGAGAGATCCACACTGTTACAAAGGAATGCAAACTTTTATTAAAATAAGATGATTTTCTGTTGTGCAAATATTCCATTACTTTGTTCTTTCTGGGCCTTTTTTCTTTTTACTGAGAAAGCAGAGCGCTGCTGCTCTGAACCAGTAATTACATGTGCTTTGGGTTGTTGGCAGTGGTTCGTTGGTTCCCTAGAATAAGAGTTTATTCAGTTGTCACCAAGCTAACCAGACATTTAAGGGTTCTCAAATAATATTGTTAGTTTCCAGGCAGTAAATATAGTTCCATACAGTAATGGAAACGAATACCATTTTTTCGGTTGTCTGAAACATGGATCTGTATTTGATAGAGCTTTGCATGAATGCCAAGTTGGAAAATGCTAATCCTAGAAAAATTTACTCTCCTCTAGTGAATAAACTCATTTTTCTTAAAGCACATGCCCGCTTAAGATTTTTGCTACTTCCATGACTTTCTTTTAATAACATGAAATATTCTGATAGGCATAAAAGAAGTTTGAGTGACTTCTTTAAATTCTTTGTATCAGTGAAGATGCTGAGCGGTTCACATCTTAGCAGCACTTGGAATCCCTGGGGAGCTTTGCAAAACCCCCATACATTGGGGCTGCACACCAATTCAATCTCAGGGGCTGGGAACCACCTAGAAAGTTCCCCCAGGTGATTCTCATTGGGAGTCAAGGCTGAGGACCATTGTCCTAGCCAGAAGGGGTTTTGCCTGACCAGTGGCATTGTTGTGTCATGAAAAGATCTTTGGGTTCCACTTGTAGCCAGATCTGTGCCTCAGTTTCCTCGAGCTTCAAATGGGAGTCAGGCTCTTCTTGGTCTGGCACCTCCCTTCTCCTGATTGGCATGTGACCTTCTAGCCTGACAGCAGGATGATGGGCCGTCAGCCAGAGAGCTGGAGTCCTTAGGCAGGTGACACATGAGATAAGAGCATTTTACTCTAACGTGGGGCTGCCCCCACCCGCCTTTGTATGCATCCTCTTCACAATGCTGCTCGCTCTCCCTCCAAATGTTAGATCCCAGACTCTTTCTCCCAAAATTTGTTTTTTGGTAGACAAGCTATCATTCAGTAGTAATTTGACTATTGACATGTTTTTAAGATCCAACTGCTGATACGCAGTTTCTGCTCAGAAGGTTGTATCTACTTGGCTGTGTTTCTGCCTGTTTCTATTATAAGTCAGTCGGTGGCAGCTTGTTGTAAAATGTGACATTCCATCAGGATAGTAACAGTTGGATCCTATTACAGTGTAAAATCCAGGCGTTTTTAGACCATTTTCACTTTTCATCCTGGTGTCATAGTCATGTTTCTCGGACTTAAATTATGCACAAAATTTCCCCCTTACGCCTCCTTAAGAGTGAAGCAATATTAAACTAATATGACATGGTTTAATCTACTTGGGAATGTTCAGAATGTTGTATGTTAAAAAAACTACATAATATAAACATGCAAAATTTTTAGAAGTTATATGCTATTTCCCTAATTTTAGAATTTCTGACTCTGAAATAAATCAAATTTGTCTTTTACATCCATGAGGTTCTTTTAATCCCTCCTTCCACTCCACTCCCAAGCAAGAGTTTGGGGTTTTTTTCAGCTTAGTGGGCCACCACTATACAAGGCTGAAAGCATGCTTTTCTTCAGTAGCAGTAGCTTTAAATGGTTTCCCCACAACTCCAGGCTTTTCAAGCCCCAAGACGATTACATAAGGGAACAAAAAATTAGGCTTTGTGATAGAACAGAATAGCTAAAGCAGAGGCTGTTTGATTTCAGTGTTTATATTTCAGGCTGTATTCTTTCTTTCTTTCCCTTTTTTAAAAATGTCATCACACAACACAGCCCGCTCTTTTTCGTACGTGTCACTGAGGGACCTGTTTGCCCTGTTCTGTGACTGCCTCACTCTCGTTACAGTAATAATAATTATGCACATCAGAGTGTGTGCTGGGGGGAGGTAGAGCCCTCAGTGCGTGTTTTCTATTGTTAGGACTCATTTCAAGGGCCTTGGGGGACTGCTGATCATTTGCAATACAATCTAGTTGTGACAGAGTTTTTTCCTTTGTGAAAATACTAATCACCATCAAAACCTGGGGATGCTGACAGTTAATGAGACGTGAATGACTCTGCCACGTCCTCTGAGCATTGCCAGGCTGTGCCATGGCAATAGGAAGTAAAAAGGGCTCTTCCACCCTTCTTGGGCAAAACAAACATTTTCAAAATATAACATCAGGAAAATATTAATTACCTTAACTCAGACTTTGACGTTGGAGAGAGGGTTGGCTTCATGTTATATAGATTTCAATCATGGTCAAAATCCTTTACCTGTGTTTGATTTGGTTGGTGTAGAGTGTTGTTATTTATTTTTTTAACCTCTAAAGATTTAATTGGGTTTCATATGCTCACATTCCCCCTTGAAGTGTGTACTTGAGGAGGGTGTGGATCTTAAGCATACCTTTACCACTTATGCCTCGTGACTCTGGGGAAGCTATTTATCCTACCTGTGCCTTAGTTTCCCTACCTGTAAAATGGGGTGCTAATAGTACGTAATATCTTAGGATGTAAGTGCTTATCATAAAGTGCTTATCTCAGTGACTAAGACATAGTAAACCATAACATAGCTTAAAAATAGTCTAGATGATTGTATTATAGATAAAAACATAGATAGAAATAATATAGATAAATAAAAACAATATAGATTGTTAATTACTGCTGTGTAACTAACTCAAAACAGTGGTTTAGAACAATAAACACTTATCTCACAGTTTCTATGGGTCAGCAATCCAGGGATAGCTCACCTTTGTGCCTCTGCCTCAAAGTCTGCAATAAAGTATCAGCTGCGGTCTCATCTGAAGGCTCGACTGAAGGAGTATCCACTTCCGGGCTCACGTGGTTGTTGGCAGGATTGCACTTCTGATGGGTTGTTGGACTGAGAGCCTCAGTTCCTTGGTGGCTGTGGGCTGGAGGCCTCCCTCAGTTCCTTGCCACATGGACATCTCCATTGGGCAGCTTACACCATGGCACTTGCTGCCGTGAGAGCAAGCAAGCAAGAGCATGCAAGATGGAATGGAATTCATAGTGTTTGCGTAACTTAATCTCAGAGGGGTATCCACCACCGTGGCTGTGTTGTCCTCGTTAGAAGGGCGTCCATGGTACAGGTCACCCTGAAGGAGGCTCAGGCCAGGGCGTGAATGCCAGGAGGAGGAGATCACTGAGGACCCCACAGGCTGCCTGCCACGGTAGCTGTTTATTAGGACATTGTTTTCTTTGTAAACTTTTCTGACTTCTGTGGAGCAGTGAATGTTCAGAAATGTTTGTTAAGGTGTTTTCTCATCTGATTTTTTTTTAGCTTCAACTATAAAAGAATTCTATAAAAGAATACAGTTTTAGGCTCCACATCTTAGTATAAAATACCTCATTGGTAGGATTATAGCGGGGTTATTAAGTTTCTAAAGTGTCAAGAGCTGTTAGCCACTGCATTTCCGAAAGAAGAGCTCAGGAAACCACACCTGTAACTTGGGCAGGCCCAGTACTTTTCCTCGCATACTAATTTCAGCAGGTGCGCTGTGTACGAAATTCCCACGTGTGATCAGAATTAACACCATAGGAAGAGGAGTTTGAGGCTAGCCTGCATTCAGAATTGAAAGACAAAAACGTTATTTAATTCAGATAGCTAATTTTGGATTTTTTTCACTCCCCATAACAATAGCTTGTTTTACTTTATCACCTTCCTATTTTTGGTTAAACTTTCTGCTTTATTTTGAAGATGATAAAGTAATTTCTGTTCATTAATGTGAAGTGCTTTGTGTGTAATACATATATCATTTCATCTTTTTACAAGAACTCCCTGAAGTAAGTACTATTTTCATCCCCATTCTTCAGAGTTGGAAAGTGAGGCCAGGGGTGGCCCAGTGACCCATCTCAGGTCACGTAGCCAGTAAGCGTTGGTCCTCTGATTCAAACCTAGTTTTAGCCAACTCGAGAGCCTGTCCTGTAATCAGCTTACAATATGCAGTAAGGTACATGAATTTTTCATATCTTTCACATCTTATTTAAACCCTAGGACAGCTCTGTGAAGAAACTATTTTTAGCCACAGGAAACTCAGGTTCAGATGAGTTACAACTCTTGTTCTTCCAGTTATTTATTTATATTTGATGGACGTATTTGAATGGCGGCCCTGGTGATGTTCTTGTGTGTAAATGGAAGGCCACGCCTGGGCATTGGAGCCAGACAGATCGGATTTGAATCCTGGCTCCATCACTTCACTGTTTCATTCATTTATTCAACAACTATTTTCTGAGGGCCTGTTGTGTTCTGAGCTCTGTGCTGGTTGCAAGACCAGCTGTGGGACCCCAGGTGAGTCAGTCCGTGTCCCCAAGCCCAGCCTGCTCAGGTGCAGAATGAGGACAGTGTATGGTGAGGTAGGTCAGTGTGAGGGGGGCACAGCCCGGGACAGCCCTGGGTGAATGACGGACACCATCCCTCCCTTTATGGAGCCCACAGGCTAGCAGGGAAGATTTTTATTTTTTTTTGTTGTGTGTTATGTAAATAACCAAAGAGCTTAATGGATCCATACTAAACCACGTGTTTTTGGGCACGTTATTCAGCCCCACCTCAATTGCTTCACCTGCAAAGTGATCTGGTCCAACTGTCTCTGTGAGGCCATTTCCGGCTCTCACAGCTGGATGGCCTCTGGTTGGACTCTTCCATCAGGGAAACACGGCCTGGCCCCATGGCCCCTTGCTCCCCTGCATCCCCAGAACGTAAGATCAGGCTTTTCCAAGTAGGAATTTGCTCCGGAAGAGAGTTTCTCTAGTGTGATTCTAGTTCTCTTCCATCCAGCCCTTCCAGCCTTGCACCTGGGGGAAGACAGAGCTTGACCTCCACCCTTCCTAGGTTTTCAGCCGCGGATCTTTAACGAAAAGACGGATTAACGAGAGAAAAACAATTAACGCACGCAGTGTACATGGTGCGGGAGAAACCTCAGCGAAATGTAGCGCAAAGCGGAGGCTTCAAACTCGGCTTACGTGCCTCTTCAGCAAAGAACAATAAATTCATAGAGAAATAACAGGACGGAGCTGAGCAGTTTTAGGCTTCCAAGCGGCATCAAATCGTGGGAAGGTAAATATGTGGGAGGAAACCAATAGAACAAAGTTTGCTTGCAGATTCCTCTGGGCTGATAAGAGTCTAGAGTCATCTCCAGCAAAAGGAGAATTTATATCCTACCTTTAGGCAGAGAAGGCAGAGAGGATAGAGCAAGCTGCTGCTTAATTGCCTTCAGCTCAAAATAACTTTATGTCAGGGAGGCATATTTTGGGGTGACATTCGAATTTCCCTCACACCCCCTCTCCAGCCTTGTCCTGCATTGTTCAGTGGGAGGCCTGTCTGCTGGTTTGTGGCTAGAGAGGAGGTAAATTTCAGTCACTTAAACTTGGTCTTGAATTGGTCTTGGAAATTTACCTAGGACGGGTCTGAGAGGAACCTGTGTCAGAGAGGGTATAACTGAGCCCAACACAATTCTGTCCAGGCACCATTTGAGGATTTGCCAAAGACACAGCCTCGCAAAGCCACAACGCTTGAGTGAAACGTTTTTTTAACTCTTTCGATTATTGGGAGCTTTTCCAAATCTCCTGATAGCGTTTACTTATTGATAGGGTGACTGTATGTCCCGGTTTGTCCGTCTGGTTTATGCCTGTCATCCGGGGAAAATTATTCGTAGTACCCCCCCTTTTAAGCATGGATGCTAAATTATATGGTTGGTAGTTACACAATTAATCATAAGCACCCTATTGATTTAGCACTTAGCATTTGTGCCACATATTTCATGTCCATCATTTCGTTTAATCCTTCTTACAACCTTCTAAGGGAAATACTATAGTTGCCCATTTTATAGAGGAAGAAACTGCCTTCTCCCTTTGCAAAACTAGTCAGCACATGGATTCCCGCGGGAGCCGGGTGTCTGACCTGGGGTTTCTGGAACCTCGGCGGGGAGGGCCCCCAGACCCCAGCCTTGCCTTTGTCCGGGGAGGAGTCAAGGTGCGGACAGATGGTGACGATTTCTCATCGGTGCTCACTAGATAAGGACAGAACTCAAACTTACCCGCCGGTCTGCTTCCTCCCAGCTGGCTGATTTTTATATCACTCATTTAATTCTCTGTGAAATAATGTCCTCCGCTCTTCCACCCCCACCCCACTCAAAAGAACCCAGGGCGTGCAAATAATGAGGAGGGCATCTAGGGTCACGTCGGCTAGAACAGGCAAACTGTAACAACACATGGGATGGCCTGTCCTCGGCGCCACTGGCCCTGGGTCTGTGCGGCCGCTGCTCGAGGAGGGGCGGCGAGCTTCGCCTCGAGAGCGAGTCCGATGCTGTTGAGAACGGCAAGTGACCACCAGGGGGCGGTAACCACACGTGTGTCCTGCGATGGAGGCGGGTGGTTGACTTAGACTTCTTTCAGGCGTCAAAGACCACGCGCATCTTCAGAAGGGAGGAGCCATGTCCTGTGCTGCACAGGAAGCTACTGTAAAGATAAGTTTGCAGTCGAAACTTGAAAGCGGAGAGACAGCCCCCAGCAGAAAACCAGGGCAGTGAGGAAGCCCACGTCCCTCGCTGGACCCGTCCCTGCTGCTGGGCCATGGGACCCCCTTTGGTTAAACAGGAGACACAGGGGCACTGTGTTCGCCTGACGGAGTGACCCTCCTACTCCAGCTAAGTGTGGGTACAAGTTTGTGACCTTCTCTGCCGTATGCTCACATTGATTGCAATTTATTTGGACTCTGACTCAAATTATCACCATAAAGAAATACCAAGAGAGAACTCAGAGGAAACAGAAGCTTCATTTCAGGGACAGGGGGAATTTTCTGAGCCGGCTTCAGATAGTAGGGCACCACGTGGATTACTTTTAAAAGGCAAAGCTTGTGCTGGTGGATAGGTCTCCAGACCTGCGTGATGGGAAGTGTTCTCTCCCATGGGAGCCCTGTCCTTGGATGATTCCAGAATTACCTGCTGCTCAGGGCATATAGTGACAGTATTCTTCTGGGCTGGAGGAGGGACTCTGGGGAACCCAGATCTTGGCTCCACCAGCACAACTATCTTTGCATCCGAAGCTGCAGATCGCAGACGGTGATGGAGACCCCCTCAGGCCTGGGTCAGCAGTCTGTAATCTGCTTTGCAGCCCCTAAAAACAGACCGCTCATCGGAAAAATTCACTGGGTTGCATACAGGTCAGGAACTGGCCTAAAGACACTTGTAGATGTTTGGCAACTTCAGGGTCGGTTTGTATCTGTACCTCTCTTTCTAGAATTGCTGAATCCAGAATGTGTCTGTCCAGCTCGATCACCTGCTTTTTCCCTGACACAGTATTTCCAGAGTGGTTTTCATTTTCAAAATCAGTTCTGAATTTTTGTAATTCTTTAAAGTGATTCATAAATTTGCAAGGGGCTAACTCTCTAATGCACTCTGTTTTGTCAACTACTCATTTAATCCTTGCTGTGTATTGGGAAATACTGTTAACAGATCATAAGATACTTTGTAACCTCCACATTTAGAGTATTTCGGTTCATTAGAGCAAGTTTGGGAAAGTGACCTGGTCCTCAGCACCGTGAACCTGCCTGAGACTTTGGCATAAGCTGAGGTGGGGTGGGGGTTAGAGAGGTTGTCTGTTGAGGAGGTGACTTCCTGCATTTCGTCAGGGGGTGGTTGCACAGAGGACGGAACGGAGCATTGTGTGCTGTTAGTGGCTCGGAAAGCAGCAGTACCAGCTGGCCGCCTCGAGGGCTGGGGCTGAAATTCTAAGCACCTTCATCTTCTATCTGTAAAAGGAGGGTTGGCAGTGCCTTCACCTTACTAGGATGCTGTGAGAATTAAATACAGCACGACAATATTTGTGATAGTATCTGAAGGCAGGAGATACTCTGAAAATATTTGTTTAGTCTCTATCAAGGACTCTGTTTTAATGTCAGTATATCATTAGAGGTTTTATATTGGGTTGCTGTTTAATTTTTGTTTGTCCATTTATTTCCTTTTCATTTATTTTCTTTTCCTCCTTTATCTACTAGGTAGCACAGGAGCCACATTGGCAAGATCGTCTGCTTGCAGGTTTTCTTACTGTGGTACTAATCCTATTTTTATGGGTCAGCCGAGAGTGGAAATGTATGCAGTGTGTTTGCATATTACCCCTGAGTGTCCACCTTTCTTTATGGACAGATACCTACCTTAGTTTGGAGTTGTGCATTTTAAAAGGCAGACGATGCAGCAGTTAGGAGGTAGGTCCCAGACCCAAGTGGGCCTGAATTCAAATCCCAGCTCAGACAGCAGCTGGCTGTGTGACCTTGGACAAGTAGCTTAACTTCTCTGTGCTTCAGTCTCTTCTTTTGTAAAATGAGATAAGAAAAGTACCTACCTTACGGGGTTGTTGCGTGATGAAAAGAGAGCATATAAATAAAGGGCTAAGAAGAATACCAGGCTCGTAGTAACTGTTTAATACTATACGTGTTAGCAATTTTATCAAAATGCAAAGATTACAGTGTATATATTGCTCACTGCTATTTATCCTATGCCTAAGACAGTGCCTGCCACATTGTAGGCACGTAATAAATATTTACTCAGCAATGGAAGTAAAACACTGACATAAAAAATGAGAGTATTG
Organism: Equus przewalskii; assembly: GCF_037783145.1. Lineage (NCBI taxonomy): Eukaryota > Metazoa > Chordata > Mammalia > Perissodactyla > Equidae > Equus > Equus przewalskii. Next base: position 31,011,906 of record NC_091857.1, on the reverse strand, counting down.
CTGTTTAAGTCTGTTAGATATTAAGCCTTATTTTCCCATGAGTAATTTAGGCTCTTCCAGAAGTTGCAAAAATTATTTTAAGCCAGTGGAGTCTTTGCCTTCAAAATTATTGCAGTGATGTCTGTGTGTGTGTGTGTGTGTGTGTGTGTGTGTTGCAGGCACACACACTTCTGTGCACGTGTATGAAATTAACAGGCTTTGATATTGCTGAACATTTAGGAAGACTGACATGGCTTGTTATCACTTGTAAATGCTTAGAAAAAGCGTGTTTTAACATGGAATGAGCATGGCTACAAAGTTATAAACAACTCAAGGAACTAAACACTTTTTAAAATAAATAAAAGAATGGGTATAAAAACCCCATGAACTCCAAAGCATAAAATCACTATTGCTGATGATAAGACATCCTAGGCTTCCTAGCACAATTTAAAAAAAAAAAATCTTGTAATTGAAAAATAAATACCATGTTTCCCCGACCGGACCAGCCCTTTCTCCCTCCCCTCCCTCCCTCCCTCCCTCTCTTGCTCTCTTCCTCTTCCCTTCCTCCCTCCCTTCTCTCATTGTTCTTTGGATGCCTTCTAGGAGATACAGGGATCATTCCTTGGCATCTGCTGAATCTCCACCTACTGCACCAGCCAGCCTCTAGCACTCCTGATAGAAGGCAGCTGGTCACCCTTTGCCCAATCTTGTCCTAAGAGGGCAAAATCAACTTGTGATCTGATCTCTGAATGCCACCCTGGTTTCCATTAGATTGTGCCAGGAAAGATGACCTTCTTTAATGAAATGCATGCTGTCTTCTTGGGAACTCAGTAGCCTGCTGTGCTTTTAATTAAAATGTACCAATCTCCAAAAACTTGATTCTTACCCCCGAAGCGGCATGTCACCCAGCAGTCTGTTCCCAGTTACAGGAATGCAGGATGATTACATCATAGGGCAGCCCCAGTGCGGACTGAAGGTTGGAGCAAGGGGCCTTAGCATGGTGTAACCTGGGCTCATAGTACTTGGGGCCAGTTGTCTGTGCTTAGGTCCAGGATAACTCAACCCCTTATGCAGCCTGCTTGCAAGCTGACTTTAGCAAAGTTACCCACTGTTGTATTAGCTCTACACTGTACTGGGTGTAAGGGTGTTTAATGGCATTGGGGAACACAACTCATAATAACTACCATTTGCTGAGTACCAATTTACAGGTCATTACATTTGTCTAGATTGCTGTGTGATTAGAAGAGTAATTCATTATAAAAGTAATATTTGGTTGTAAAAGTCAATAAAAGCCTTTACTAAAATTCCCCATCCTCTTCTCTCAACCTGTTCTTAGAAATAGCCTTTGTTAAGTTTTATATGTACTCTTTCATGTGTTTCTATGCATGTTTAAACATATATATGGTATATATAAAGAGAGACCAATGCAATTAAATATATACAGTGTATATACATTTATATGATATCATACTATATACACTCTTTTGCTACTTGCCGTTTAAAAATATTGTGGACATCTTCTTTTCTTTTGATAGATTTCATTGTAAGAACGAAACATAATTTAACCAGCAGTTCCTGTTGCTAGCCTTGGGTTGTTCCTAGTTTTTTCCCATTATAAACAATGTTGCAAGCAGCATCCTTATACATATTATCTTTGTTTACTTGTGTAAATATGTTTGTAGAGACACATTCCTAGAAGTGGAATTTCTGAGTCAGAGGCTATGCTTATTTTGCATTTTGATACATACTGCCAATCTGTTCTCCAAAATGTTTTTACTAATTTATATTACTGCCTGCACTGCATAAGAGTTCCTTTCTCCCACGTTCTTGTCAATACTGGGGATTATAAATCATTTTGGATCATTGCCAAGATCCTTGATGGATGAAAATAGTCTCTCTGTGTTTTAATTTGTTCTTCCTTAATTACGAACAAGGCTGGCCATCTTTCATGCTTGTAGGTCATTTGTTGCTTTTTTTGTCCTGTAAATCGATTGTTTATATCTTTTGCTTCTTTTCTGATAAGTTTTTGGTCTGTACTTAGGAATTTGTAAGATTTTTGTACATTAAGGAAATTGTTATTTTATCATGTATATTGCAGATATTTTTCCCACTTTGCCATTTGATTTTATGGTGTTTTTAGCTCACAGAAATGTTTATTCTTTTCGTTTGTAGTTCAGATATAGAATTTTGCCTTCCTGTGTCTCAGCTTGTCTCATACCTAGCGTGTCCTTCCTGGGCCAAGATGTTAGGAGTAAGTTTTTTCTACTACTTTTACATTTAATTTTTGATGTTTGCCTTCAATTCACTGGATGGTTTGGTATAAGGAGTAAGTTAGGTTTCTGGTTTGCTTTTTTGCATGTTCCCAGAGTCCCAAATCCTGCAGATTGGAAGTACCACCTAAATCGTCAAATATCCTTGAATCAGGACTTTTCTGTTGATCTTTTTGTCCATTCTGAACCAGGTTCATACTATTTTGAATGCCTGTGACCTTACATTTTCGCCTTATTTGACAATGAATAGGGTGAATCCTCCCCTGTTCTTTTTCAGAATTTATTTTCCTGGCCAGTTTCATTTTCTTATTCTTCTTCGTGAACTTTAGAATCATTCTGTCATGTTCAAACTATCCTTCACTCCCCTACAAAGAACGAAAACAAAAATACAACAACCAAACCTGTTGGTATTTTGAGTGGAATTACATTGGGTTTATACTTACTTGAGGAGAACTGACATCTTTGACTATTATGTTCCTATAATTTAATGTTCCTATCATTTATTAATATTCTTCATAATTTAAGCCATCTTTTGTGCCACTCAGTTTGACATTTTCTTCACATAGATCCCATTTCTTTAGTTTGTAATTTATGTTTTAGATCCTTCAGTATAAATATTTTTATGTAAACTTAAGAAATGCATTAAATTATGAGATCTCTTTTTCCACTTTACTCACCTTTACTTTCATGTGAAGGGAAGTGATGTTTCTATGTATTAACTTTGTAACGAAACACCATAGTAAAGCCTCTTACTATTTCTAATAGTGTTCCAGTTGATTCTTTTGCGGTTTTTTTTTTGCATATAAAATCGTATCCTCTCCAAATAGTGATGATTTTGCCATCTTCTTTACAATACCTGTGTTTTATTCTCTCATTCACATGGCACTTCAACATTAAATTATAGTAGCAACAGATGGCATCCTTGTCTTGTACCCAACTTGTAAGGGAAACGTGCTCGTGTCTCACCACTGACCGTAACCTTGGCGTGGCGCTGTGGTATCGTAACTCACCCTCAGGTATCGGACAAACACTTCCCTGTTCTAGACCCGGTCACACACAACAGACACACCCAGCTTTCTCTCCCTGCCTTTTTGTAGGCTCTAACCCAGCATTCAGTTATCCTTTTAAAGAAGTGACTTCCAGAATGTTCTATGAACCATATGTCTCCATCTGCTGTCTCCATGCTGCCTTATGGAACTCTGCATGGATGGAAATGTTCTGGATCTCCACTGCCCAGTGCAGTAGCCACCGAGTGTTTGAAATGTGGCAGATACAACTGAGGAACTGAATTTTTAGTTTTGTTTAAAGTTTAATCGCTTTTAATTGAAAAAGCCACATGTGGTTGGTCACTACAGACTTGGGCATCATGGGTCCCTCATGTCATGAAAGGATAGGATGTGAGCACTAAGAATGACCTAGTGGCCACTCAGCGTGCCCAGAGAGGTTGAGATGAGCCCCAAATCACACAGCAAGTTCCTGACTAAACTGAACCTCGAAGGCCAGGCTCCTTGTTCTCGTCCTGAGCTTTCCCACTATGCTTGACCCTCACTTTACTCCTTGCCTCCCATTTTCCTTCTCTAAATGACAGCCAAAGTCCCAGGATGTGCAGCCTATAAGCACTCAGTGAGCGGGCCTCAGCACCGCTGACCCTTCACTGAGTGTGGGCTGACTCCGCGACGTGCAGCTGTGAGTTTCCGGCTGTCACCTTCCTCTGCACTCACAGTCCTTTCCCAGTCAGGGCAGGGCAGTGGGCCTGGGAGGCCAGTTCCCGGCTGGTGGTCCAGGTTCCGCGTCTGGCCTCTGCAGCAGGACTGAAAGCACTGTTGGGCCCTGGTCTCATGTTCCAGCATCCGCAGGAAATATTAGTTCTGTACGCTTTTGGTCCACATGTATTTTCTAGTCCTTTTCCTGAAGGATTATAAACATCCGTGCTTCCAACAGGATAGCAGCGTGTTGCTCCTATCCGCTATGACTAAACTAAACCTACGGAGAACTCAGGTCTGCTAAGTCAGGGAGTGGGCTGGGAGAAGAAAGAACGGAGAACCTTCCAGAAGGCCCTCAGCAGGGCTCCAGCATAGAAGTCAGGTCTCAGTGATGAAGATACCACGGCGATGCTCAAGTGTCCCTTTGAAGTCTTCCTCCTTCATCTACCCTTCCTGTCACACCTGGGGGCTCCTGGCTCAGTCACTTGGGGCCACTGCTGGTACATCCTTAGCTTTCCCTTCCAGCCATCAGTCACATGAAGCAGGGTGACCTCCCCTCCAAGGAGCTCTTGGCTTTTTCTGGCCGATAGGAAGACCCTCCCCTTGCATCTGAAGGTCACTGGTCAGAGCGTAGCAGTTAAGACTACCGGCCCACCTGGGTTTCCTTCCAGCTCTGCTGCTCCCTCGCAGTGTGACTCTGGGCAACTCACTCACCCACTCTGATCCCTAGCTTGCTCGCCTGGAAGATGATAACGGCCCCTCACAGGGCTCTGGTGAAGATTACTTGAGTCCATACAGGGAAAGTGCTCCGAGGTCCAGCTCACCAGGATGCCCTGCACAAATGTCTTCACCCAGGTGATGGCTCTGCCTGCTCCGAGGGCAGGGGACCTCCAGGTTCGCTCGCCCCGCCCCTCAGTGAGAGTACTCAGTGCAGGCGTATCTGGGGGGCATTGTCTGGGTGTATGCGGATGGCTGCACCAGTGTCCCCAGAGAGTCCACTTTCCTGGCCTGACCACACGTATGTCCCGGCTCGGCAGAGTGGTGGCCAGTTTATCTGACAGTAGGGCCCCAAACCCCTTGGGGACAGCTGGTCCAACCCGAGTGGGCTTGTTCAGAGCTGTCGGGACCCATTGGGTGGCACATCCCAGCGGCCATGAAGGCGCATCCGTGTCTGAGCCTGTTGCCAGTTCAGAAGTCAGCTCCTCAGGTGGGAAGAGGCCCCGGCCTCCCGGGAGCCTGAGAACCCCCCAGTGTTTCTCTTTCTCAGCACAGGCTTCTGCAGCGGCTTAGAGGGAAGCAGCCACCTGCAGGGCCTGGCCTTCAGGACCCCCTCCCCGGATGCTGGAATCTATGATGAATAGATGGGTTGTGTACACTCTTAGCAGAGTCAGTCATTTACTAAAAGGTCAAACTCAGCTTGATCAGAACACAAAATTGCCAGGATTCTGTTCTTTCTGCGGGTGTTGTCCATTTTTTGTTTTATGATGGGGGAAGAGCCTTGGGGTACTTTCTTCGAGCTTAAAAACTAGGTCACTTTGGGGCTGGCCGGTGGCATAGTGGTTAAGTTCACACGCTCGGCTTTGGCAGCCCAGGGTTCACAGGTTGGGATCCTGTGCAGGCAAGTACACACCACTCATCAAGCCATGCTGTGGCAGCGTCCCATGTGCAAAACAGAACAAGATTTCCACTGATGTTAGCTCAGGGACAATCTTCCTCAGGTGAAAAGAGGAAGATTGGCCACAGATGTTAGCTCAGGACCAATCTTCCTCAAGCGAAACGAGGAAGATTGGCATGTCCGTTGCCAATCATCCTCACCAAAAAAGTAAAATTTTTCCTCCCCCTCTGGGGACCCTCTCTTCCTGCCTCCCACCATACCTGCAGAAGGGAAATGGCTATGGTGACTTTCCCCAACCGTTTCCTCAGCTCCTACCGTGTGCTGGTTCGGTGGCAATTGGCTCATGTGTGTGCTTAAGTGAACGCTTTTACAGTGTTCGTCCTGTGCGAGGCGCTGTTGTGCACGCTTAGACGTGGATGCATTGAATCCTCACGCAAACCCGGTAAGGGGGATACCACCGTCGTCCCCATTTTAGGGATGGAGTAACTGAGGCAACTGAGGTGGAGTAACCTGCTCCATGTTGCACAGCTCCGTTGTGGGAGGGGCCGGATTTGAACCCAGGCTATCTTGTCCCAGAGTCGGCGCTCTTAACCACTACCCCCTGCTGCCTCCGCTCCCTCCCTCATTTAGTTTGTGGCCGCATCCCTGGGAGGTGCGCACTTGTTGCAGGAGCCCTGGAGAGTTCGTGCGCAGACCATAGCCTGCCTGGGATTCAGACGCAGCCCCCGAGGCCCTGACTCCCGACACTGCTCTTCCCCGTGTCCCCGGCTGCCCATCCATCATTGCCCCTGAGCCCTGGACTCTGCCTCGCCGCTGCCCCTCCTCAAGTCAAATGCAGCTAACTGACCTTAGGGGGTTCGAGGCTCCCTTAAAGGGGCGCCTCTCCTCTTCCTTTTGTAGAACGTTCTGGGGTTTTTTTTCCGTTAAGTCTCAGGCTGCAAAGTTGTTCTGTCTTTCCACATGCTGTGGACTTGTTCTCTTTCGTCTGGACAGTTCGTATCTTCCGCCTGTCCAGCTATGCGGCTGTTTATTTTAGGTAGGTCCACTTTCCAACTCAAGAGTTGGGACAGAAATTCCTCTGAACTCATCAATTGATACATAACATTTTTGTACCTTTTCTATTTTGCAACAACTCTGAAAATAATCCCTACCCATGATCCTGAATAATAGGATAAGAATGCAGATTTTGTCCACCCCCCAGCCCTCCAGCCTCAGAATACAAACAAGTGTAAACTAGCAGTTTTTTCCCTACACGTAGTGTGGAATTATAAGTCTGTCTGGGGCAGCAGTTGCCCAGGGCATAAGCCACTCCTCTAGCCTGTGCACCTGTTCCTTGAGGGCAGGGACCGTATGTGGTTCACCCTGTCCTCCGGCCTGGACCTGGTATGCAGGAACCTTCATTCAGTGACTGTCAAGGGAACGACAGTGGGCAGCTCACATACATTCAGTGGGAAGGGACACCCAGGGAAGACAGAAACTAGCCCTGAACTTCCATGCAGAGAATGCCCTCGATTGTTTTCCAGACACTTTCCCATCTGTGTATTTATCAAGCCTATTTCCTATTCTGAAAACTGTGCCCATCCTTTCTCCAGGCTTCAGTTGGCTCAGCGGCCAGAGGGCCCCTGAGCCCACCATATAACTCATCGAGGCCCAGTTCCTTAATCTCTTGGAGGTTCTATGTCTTCGTCTATAAAGCAGACACTGTTGTTCCTATTCAGGCTGCCTCTTTCTTGCTCCCTACCTTCCCAAGAGAAAGGCCAAGTGGGCTCATGTGTTAGAGCCATTCTCAGTCTTAGTAAATGCAAAAGATCGCAGAAATACCAGCTTGGTTAGCATCCTTTCAGACTTCCCTAAAAGGAAGCTTGCGACTCAAGCTGGCATCTCAGCCCATGTCACAAGCCAGATCTTATTCATAACCATTAATTATTTTATAATTTGTGATGAGGCACTTAGAGGGTTGGCCAAGCGAGGATCAGCTTTGCATATGAGCTTTGCAAAATAGCGTGGTTCTTGAACGGCAGTTCCAGGCGCTATGCAAGCAGAGTTGGGTAAGGGCTAATTAGTGTTAAACGTTGAAACACATGAAATGCCAACATCTGAGCATTCTTGACTTAAAACTACTGGCACTTCACTATTATGCCTCTCTCTGTGATCAGATTTCTCATAGGAGACCATCTCATACAGAGCTGCTTTCATAGCTAAAGCAAGGTTGAGGACACCCTGTGAAGTCCTAGTCTGAATACACCAGGGTCAAATTTTATCGTAATCTAGATGAGGGAAGATTTAGCTCATTTTGGAAAGAGGGCCACCATCGTTGATTTGTGATACTGGTCAGCGTTGGCACGTAACTGTGCTCGGGGGTCTTCTGTGGATTGAAGCCCTCGTGACTGCTCGGATTCCAGCGCCCGTCCTCTGTCTTCATGTTCCACGTGTGCTTAAAAGAAACAGCAGTACCGTCCCTTCCCTCGTCCTCCTGGCACTCCACTTAAGTCAAGCTGTTGAGGTTTTCCTGTAATTGTAGATCGATGTCTCCGCATTAATTACTGGAGTACACAGAAGTTATATAGGAAAATCAGGTCAGGGACAAGACGGCCTCAGCCAAGAAATGCTTTTCTTTGGAATCAGAAAATTCAAGTAATAGATGATTGGGATCTGTTCACTTTTTAAGGCTACACGAATTAATGTGGGGGCGTTGATAAACAATTCTCTCCTTACTGACTTTGAGTCCCAGTGTAGACTAATGACAGGCACCTAGATGGAAAAGGCGGCTCGGGTGGCAAAGGGGGCCGGGATTTGTGTGGGAGAGTGAGGGAACAAATTGTCCTGTTAGACTGACTTGCCATCTAATCCCAGTGCTGGGAAAATGGGACTTACCCCCCTGCTTGAACTTTAATCACCTCCTGACCAGTGTTTTATTCAGAAGAACAGCAGCCTAAATACTGATCCTTGGGTTTTATCGAATCTTTTTTTAGCCAGTCAATCAGAGGGCAGTGCCAACAGAGTGTGGGTGTGTGCTTGGGTGCCATCCTCCTGAAATCATGAAGATGGTGCCGATGGTAGGGTTGGCCTTAGCCCAGCAGGAGAGCTACCTGCCGATGAGGCCAGAAGAGGGGTCCCGACTCCTCCTGACGTCCAGGTGTGCTGCGAGGCTGGGAGCTTCCCCGACGTCCCCTCCCCCAAGCAGAACTTCTCTACAGATGGAAGTTCAGACATTTGAGTCAGTTTGGGTAGTTTTCTCAGGTTTTCTGGCTCCTCATCATTTGTCTCTCATCTATCTAAGCCCAGACAGAGGAAGGTTTGGTAAAGAGTGTGGGATCTGAAATTCTGGCAGGCGGCAAGGGGCGGGAGCACATCTTCATTACATTTGATGGCGCCCTACAGCTCGGACCCCAGTCATGCTGTGCTTTGCTCCGTGACCCCGTATGTTGTACTGGGGGCAGGGGCCGGGGGAGGACAAGAGAGGATGGGTCGAACGAGGTGATGGCTCATTCTGTGGACTCATGTAAAATAGTGGACATCTGGGTATTAACCTGACAATCATAAAATTCAACTTGTAGGGATCTTGAGCCCTTTAGATCAATTCATGGAATTGCACTTCAGTGGCTCAAGCCCCATGTAATCTTAAAGTCGTTGTGTGGAAGCTCAGCTTTAATTCCGCTCCCCTGTATTCACTCCTTCCAGGTTTTCCCATGTCTCCCTGGACAGCATAGCCGGCTGGCCCCTCCTCACTGCCTCCTGTCATTCCTGCCTCAGCCCTTTGTGCCTGCGCTGCCCTCCTGCTGAGATAGTTTTTGCCCAGAAAGCCATAGCTGGCTGCCTCACCTCCTTCTGGTGTTGGCTCAAGTGTCACCTTCTCAGGGAGACCGTCCCCAGCTATCCTGTTCCAGTCGTACCTCCCTCCTCTGCATCCTGTCCCCCACCCTACTTTTTATTCCTCCGTGCCACTTCTCACCACACGACACACTGTATGTTTTACTTATTATTTATTGTCCATCTCTTCCTTCCAGACTGTGAACTGCACACTGGAGCTGTGCCTGGTACACAGTAGGTGCCTAAATAAATATTTATCAAATGAGGGAACGAATCCTTCCTGACAGATTTCCACTGGCTCTGGCTGGGTGGCGCCCTGGCAGCGAGGACCGAATCCGGCTTCTCTCTGGCTTCCACACTCTTCATCAGGACATAGCTTCCGTGGGTCCCGGCAGGTCTCTTGTTTGGAACACTGCACAGGCGTCACCTGTCCTCAGATTATAAGAGAACAGCTTGATTGGTCTTTACTAGATAAATACTTATCATCACCTCCCAGGTCAAGACAGAGAATATAGTTGGGCCCAGAAATGTCTAGACCATCCCAATCCAGTCTTTCTGAGCACTTCATTCTACAGTAATTGGCTAGATAGAGTCTGAGTTTTGACATGGCCATAGTTTTACTTATCCATGAGATTCCAAGCTTCTCAAGGGTGGGAAACGTGTCTTCTGGTTCTTTTGTAACCTCCCTTCTGTGGCCTTGCACACGGGGACCATCACGGATGTGGCAGATCAGCCTTTGTCCCTGGCTTCACCAGCGTAGGCAGAAATGCTGGCTAAAGACACAGCGTCCTGGAATGTCAGCGCCCTGCAGGGTGCTAGGTGCTGGTCGGCGCTGGGATGGGAGGAGGTTTGTTATGTGTCAGGATAATATGGAGAAAATACTCGGTTGAAGAGATGCGGTTCAGAAGGGGAATTCAGGACACTTTCCCCTGTAGGTTTCTGGTCCTTACTCCCTTGTAAATCAGGGTGCTGAAGTTAATATCCTGTGAGGCCTGCTCAGTAGACATTTGCTTATTCATTCACTTGTTCGTCCAACAAATATTTATCGAACTCTTCTGACGGTGTACCCAGACCCAGGGGAAAACAAAGCCATGTCTTTGTCCTCACGGAATGTACCTTCCCACGGGAACGACAGATAATATTTTCTAAGTGTATTGGTTGTAGATGATGATTACTGCTCTGAGTAAAGCCAGTGGGGGGCTGCGGTAAACAAGAACAAGAGGCTCCTAATGGGAGCCCAGAAGGTCTCTCTGAGGAAGAGTTGTTTAAGCTGAGGTTTGAGGGAGGCAAAGAGCCAGGTAAGGTCCAGGCAAAGGGAATGTGGTGCAGAGGCCTCTGGTAGAAAGAGCATGGTGTGTTCACACATGAAGCCAGTGTGCACAGAAACTAGTGAGCACAGAGAAAATGGGTAAGAATTGAAAAGTGTTTGCTTGACTTCTGTATTAGTCAGGGTTCTCCAGAGAAACAAAACCAAATAGGAGAGAAAGAGAGAGAGAGACAGATAGATAGATGAATAGATGGGTGGATCTAGATATATAGATAGGCAAAACTAATCCCTTATAAGTGTGTATATATATGTATATATATATGTATAAATATGTACATATGTTTATAGGCTATCCTAGAGACAGAGATTAGTTTTGCTTGTTTGGAACTTTATATAAATGGAAACACATGTTTTTAATTATTTGTGTCTGATTTCTTTTGTCCATAATCTTCATAAAATTCATCCGTGTTGCATGTGGTATTAGTCAGAGTTCAGAGCCAGTAGGATGTGTATATATATAGAGAGAGGGATTTATTTTAAGGAACTGGCTCACACAATTATAGAGGCTGGCAAGTCCAAAATTTGCAAGGGGGGCCAGCAGGCTGGAGACCCACGGACAAGCTGATGTCACCATTCAAGTCCAAAGGCCATCAGGCCAGAGACCCAGCAGACACACGATGTTGCAGAATTCACTCTTGCTTCCGGGAGGTCAGCCTTTTTGTTCTACTGAGGGCTTCAACTAATTGGATGAGGCCCACCACATTAGGGACGGCAATCTGCTTACTCAAAGTCCACCAGTTTAAACGTCAATCTCCAAAAACACCCTCACAGAAGCATCCACAATAACGTTTGACCATATATCTGGGTACTGTGGCGCAGCCAAATTGACACATGAAATTAACCATCACACATAGAGTAATCGTTCATTTTCATGGTTGTTTCTAATCTATGATGTGAATACATCACAATTTATTAATTGTTCTACTGTGGATGGCCATTTGGATGTTTTCCAGTTTGGGGGTATCATAACAGTGCCGCTGTAGCATTCTCCTACGTGTCTTCTGACATACACATATTGACATTTCCCGGATTGTGGTGCAGTGTTCTTTGTTATAACTCCAGTTTTGCTTTACTATTATTTTCGTTTTGGAATTTTATATCTATATTCATGAGAGCCAGAGGTCAATAGTTTTCTTTCTTATATCCTTGTCAGTTTTTAGGATCAAAGTTAGGCTAAAATCATAAAACTAGTGGAAAGACTTCCCCTTTTTATCTCTTCTATTGAAGAATTTCTGTAAGATTGATGTTATTTCTTACTTAAATGTTCGGAAGATTTTACTGATCTTCTGTGAGGGCCTGGGGTCTTCTTGTGAGAAACTTTTTAATTAGAGATTCAATTTCTTTAATAGATATACACCTAATTGATTTTCTCTTCTGTCAGTTTTGTAACTTGTATTTTTCTAGGAATTTGACCATTTCATTTAAAATTTCAAATATGTTGTCGAAAAATTTTTATTCTATTTTTATAGGCTTTTTAACATCTCTAGGACCTATAGTCATGTCTCCTTTTTCAGTCTTGGTGATGGCAACTTGTTTTTCCTTTCCTTTTTCTTCATCGTCCTGTCAGAGGTTTATTGAATGTGTTAATGTTTTCAAAGAGCCCACGCTTGACTGTTATTTTTTTCCTATTGTATATTTGTTTTTTATTTCAATGTTTTCTACTCTTTTTCTTTTCCTTCTACTTTCTTTGGGCTATGTTTACCGTTCTGTTTTCCTGCTTTTTGAGATTAATATGTAAATCGTTGATTTTCAGTCTCTCTTTCCAATATATGCATATAAGGCTACACATTTCCCTCTAAATATGGCTTTGGTTGCATCTTAGAAGTTTTGATATGTCATATCTTCATTATCTCTCACTTCCAGATATTTTCTGATTTCCATTGTAATTTCTAAAGTGCACTGCTTTGTTTACTAACATTTGGGGGTTTTCTAGGTATCTTTTATGTTATTGGTTCACAACATAATTCCACTATGTGATCAGAAGATGCTCTATCCCAGTCCCCTGACATTTTTTCAGAATTGCTTTATGGCTCAACAAAGAGCCAGTTTCCTGTGTACTTGAGAAGAATGTGCATTCCACAGTTGTTAGGTGCACTTAACAATTTATAGTCAATTGGGTTAAATTTGTTATTTGTGTTGTTCATATCATCCCTTGCCTTACTGAGTTTTGTTTGTTGTATCAGTTGCTGAGAGAAGCGTGTTAAAATTTCCAGCTATGATTTGGATTTATTTCTCCTTTCTGATCTGTCAGCTTTATATGTATATGTATTTGAGGCTATATTATCAGGTACATACAAATTTAGAATGGTTATATCTCCCAGGCAGATTGGCCCTTTTATCATTATTAAATGTCTTTCTTTTCTGCTAAAATGCTTCTTGTCTTCACGTCTGTTTGCATGATATGAGTATATCTATACCAGCTTTTTCTGATTAGTATTTATATGATACATCTTTTTCCACTCTCCAATTTTCTGTCATCTTACTATTTATCTTCCAGTTGTTCCACTTTCCTTTCTTGCCTTCTTTTGAATTAGTTTTTATTTTTTCATTATTTCACTGTTCCCCTTCTACTAATTTGTCTGTTCTTTACTGTTCTTTCAGTGGTTATTCTAAAGGTTCCAATATGCATCCTTGACTTATAAAGGTCTAACATGAATTAAAAAGTAGAATAATATCTTAGCATATGCTGCCTCTGTAGCTAATGCATTATTCAGGGAATGCCTATAAATTTGCTTCTTTTTTTTTTTTTTTGAGGAAGATTAGCCCTGAGCTAACATCCACTGGCAATCCTCCTCTTTTTGCTGAGGAACATTGGCTCTGAGCTAACATTGGTGCCCATCTTCCTCTATGTTACATGTGGGATGCCTGCCACAGCATCGCTTGATAAACAGTGCATAAGTCCACGCCCAGAATCTGAACCTATGAACCCCAAGCCACTGAAGCAGAGCACACGAAATTAACCGCCACCAGGCTAGCCCCAAATTTGCTTCTTTTTGTGTGTGTATCAGTAGGGTTCCTAAAGACCTCTCAGAGGTGTTAATGTTATAAATAATCACCAAAATGAGTTAAAAGAGTGAAGTTGAAATCTTCCATAATCTTTAGAAATTATTCAACTTTTTTGAAATTCTGTTACTAATTTTCCTAGAAAAAGGGAACATTTGTTTTAAACCAGGATAATTTATAAATGATTTTTATAATAATCAAAGTACACAGTTTATGTAAAATTTTAAAACACTGCTCTTTCAGCATGCAGAAGTAGTATCTATTCCATGCGTATCAAACCAGGGTCCTCAGAAAACAGTTCTTCTTTTAGTTGCTAATGGCACACATTTGCATGAAGCTGTGGGGACGAGTGGTCAGTGTGCATTTAATTTTGTCATTTGGATTCACGATGCTCTTAGGAATCCTCCGGTGAAAGTCAGACTTAAAAAACATACAGGTTTATTTTCAAGGAGACTCCGTCACCAGGCAAGCAGGTACACGCTCCTGCACGGCTTGACGACGCCTGGCCTGGGAGCTCTTTTGAATTTGTAACACATGATCCAGAGTTAAAAGCAACTTATGATCTTCTCATTCTTTACCTCCTTTGGACTGATGTCCTCTGCATCCTTTGTAATTTTCCCCTTGCCCGTCCCTAATTACACCGTCTCACCTAGCAATTTGATGAAAACCTTAATAGGTGTTAATATCAACAGGATTATATTTCACAGAGGAATGTAATTTTCCACTGCAGTCAGCGATGGAAGACGAGAAGGGGAAAGAAAACCTTTTGCAGGAAGGATATATTTGAGGAGTTATTCACAAGAACGAACTATAATTATGAAGCCTTATTTTTACAAAGTACAAATTTTTTTTAACCTCGGTAATATCTGTTTTCTTAGATGGGAGAAACATTAGGAAAGAGAGACACTCCGGTGTTAGGTGACTTATTTTTCGTTATCATTTTTGCTTTGAAGTTGTCTGGTGAATTCATTCTGAATGAGACGTTTTGGGTGTTTCTAGCTAAGTGAGTTTCTGATTTCCCTTTCACAACGTATTTGTATATCAATTCATCATGTCGTATGCCTTAATTATATACAATTTTCATTTGTCAGCATCTTCCGAGGGTTAGGGAGGGAGGTTAAGAGAGATTGCTTGAAATAAGGCGTGAGATTTTTCTGCCTCTAGAATATAGGCAAAAGGTTAAAGTCAACACATTGTTGTGTGATGACAGTCAGCAGGCTGGGCACTCCAGATGGCTCTTGCAAGCTGTCTTTGGCCAGCCCTGTCCCCGGGAACCTGGACAGGAACAGCAGTGTGCATGCTCTTCAGCAGGAAGTTCAAAGAAAAGTTGTCCTGAGGTAATTGGAAGTAAACAATAGCTGTTAGTTGGATTTCATAATCTATGTGAATTTTGCGTGTGTGTGTGTGTATGTGTGCGTGCACGTGTGTGTGTAATTTTTTTTTTTTTAATGGTTAGCCTTCATGTCTCTGCAGTGGCTGATCTGGTCACAGGACCTCTGTAAATTGTGGCTCAGTTTATCAACCTATGCAGATTCAAAGCAAAATAGAGGCTCTTTGTATCAATCCGCTAGGGCTGCCGTGTCAAAGTACCTGGGGCTGGGCGGCTTAAACAACGTACATTTATTTTCTTACAGTTTTGATGGTTGAAGTCCAAGGTCAAGCTGTTGCAGGTTAGGTTTCTCCTGAGGCCTCTCTCCTTGGCTTGCAGAGGGCTGCCTTCCTGCTGTGTCCTCCCTCGAGTGCTCTTTCCCCGGTGCATGTGTCTGACGTCCCTCTGTGTATCATCTCTTCTTATGAGGACTCTAGTCAGATTAGATTAGGGCCCACCCTAAGGGCCTCATTTTAACTTATTTACCTCTTTAAAGGCCCTGTCTTCAAATACAGTCGCATTCTGAGATAGTGGGGGTTAGGAATTCAACATATGAATTTGGTGGGGGGCGGGGGGGGGGCACGGGGTACAATTCAACCCATAATACTATTAGGGTAATCTTAGCTCTCTAGTGGAAATAGAGAGTAGAAGGTGGTTACCGGGGGCCCGGGGGTGTGGGCAAGATGGGGAGACGTTGGTCAAAGGGTACTCACTTTCACTTATAAGATGAATAAGTTCTGGAGACCTAGTATGCGGCATGGTGATTACAGTTAATAATACCGTATTGTATACTTGAAATCTGCTGAGAGTAGATCTTAAGTGTCCTCATCACACACAGACACCCCCGACACACACAAAGGGAGTATCTATGTGAGGTGCTGGATATGAGAATTAGCTTGATTGTAGGAATCATTTCACAACCTATTTGTATATCAATTCATCATGTCGTATGCCTTAATTATATACAATTTTCATTTGTCAGTCATACCTCAGTATAACTGGTGGGAATAAAAAGAGTCTCTGCAGGAATTTATTAGCACTGTTCTTCCTAAAACCAGCATCAGGTTGTTCTCTCTTTGATACTAAGGACTCCAGACCCAATTCCAACGTGTGTGTGTGGAGGGTTTCCCTACACCACCAATTCTCGGACACCAGGAACTCAATCCTGACACGGTCTACCCAGTGGCTGCGTCAGATTCCACAGGGGAAGGGCTCAAGTCCTATAAGACAGCCCTCCCTCCTCCCCCACACACACATACACTTCAGATGTCAGTTGCAAGTCCAGGTTGTCACCTGTGCTTCTGATTGACCAACTATAGATTGACGTTTCCAACGGCCCCTCCTTGGGTTTGAGTAATTTGCTAGAGTGGCTCACAGAACTCATTTACTTACTAAATCACCGGCTTACTATAAAAGGATATAACTCAGGAACAGACAGATGGAAGAGATGCATAGGGCAAGGTATGGGGAAGGGCGCGGAGCTTCCATGCTCTCTGAGGGTGCCACTCACCGAATGGCCCTGTGTTCACCAACCGGAAGCTCTCCACAGCCTGGCCTTTTGGGTTTTTATGGTGGCTTCGTTGCATAGGCACGACTGATTAAATCAGTGGCTCTTGGTGACCCGGCCCCCCTCCCCTCCTTGGAGGTCAGGGGGATGGGCTGAAAGTTTCCACCCTCTGATCACCCTGTTGGTTCCCCTGGCAACCATCCCATTGGTTGGAGCTGTCCCGTAGTGAGCTCATTAACATAACAAAAGACACCTTTATGCTCTTATCGCTTTGGAAATTCCAAAGGTTTTAGGAGTTTCATGCCAGAAACAGGACTAAGGCCAAATACATATTTCTTATTATAAATCACATGATCACGGATACACTTTAAAATGGCACCAACCTCCATCTGGCAGCCACTCGGCTCCTTTCTCTGCACCCCACATCCAGCGCAGGTGCAAGACTAAATGATTCGTCTGGCTTGGAAGAGAGCAGCCCTGTTGGCATTTGGATAAGAAATTCAGAGCCGGGAGGTCACTGAAGAGGCTGGTCCCTGATTCTGTGACCTAGATGGACAGGCACCTGCTTCACAAGAATGCCGCTGAGCCCCTGGGAGACGCCCTCTCACCGTGCACGCTCAAACAACACCTAGGCCACTTCCTGATCTTGCTGGATTTTTTTAAGATTTTTCTTTCATAGTGATACTCTATTGAAACTGTCATGCTAGGTATCCTGATTGTGTTTAATATTTTTTAGGGCCGATATGCAAGAGAGGCTTTTCAATTTTAGTGATTTTTTTTTTCGTTAGCAATGGCACTGATGTCTGGGGATGACTGCTATTTTTCTTTTGGGCTTCTTGCGACGTCCATGGTCAGAATCCAGCAAATGGAGAGAGGAGAGTTGGGGCCTTCGAGGGCTGGGAATTTCCTCTTCCTCCTCCTCTTTCTTCCTCTTCCATTTGGGAAAACTTTCCAAGTAAAGGGAAAGATGGGGTATGAATAATACTTCCTCAGATTGAAAAGATCTTTAAGCAGCAGTATCAATTCATTCTTTGACTCTGGGAGATAATCACTTTTCTTTTGTTCTGTTTTGTTTTGTTTTGTTTTGAGGAAGATCAGCCCTGAGCTAACTACTCCCAATCCTCCTCTTTTTCCTGAGGAAGACTGGCCCTGAGCTAACATCCGTGCCCATCTTCCTCTACTTTGTATGTGGGACGCCTACCACAGCATGGCTTGACAAGCTGTGCCATGTCCGCACCCAGGATCCAAACCGGCGAACCCCGGATCGCCGAGAAGCGGAACGTGCAACCTTAACCGCTGTGCCACCGGGCCAGCCCCTCGTTCTGTTTTTTAATAAACCTTTTCTCCTTGCCTTCCTTGCTCTGCTCAGTCCTGGAACTAACTGTGCAGGGTCAGTCAGGACCCTAGAAGCAGCATCTTCATTTGATTGAGATGTTAGAATAGGTATTTTTCAATTCTAAGACACTCTTGGAAAAAAATTAGGAGGTAAGTTCAAACGTGTTGGTTACTTAAACTTTCCAGCTTGAACACGTTTCCAGCTGCTCTTTCCCACAGAGACTAAGACATCTGTGGGGCAGCTCTGGGCCTGTCTGTAGAAGGGCCTAGAACTTCCAACTCGCTGCTCAGTGCTTTTGTTTTTCCGGGTGCTTCTCCTAGTGCTTGTCTAAAAGACATTTTTGAAGCTTTAGCCTAAAACTCTCCTCTCCCTCCTCCTCACCAGTTTGGCTCACAAACGTCCCCTGTTGTCACTTGCCTTTCTATGCTTTTCCTTTACTTACAACAACTTTTATATGTAAGTGAATGGGACACAGGCAGCGTCACGGAAAGTTCACAGGTCTCAGGTTTAGACTCACAGGCCTCGGGTTTGGATCCCTGCTCCCTGCAACCTTGGGCAGGTCATTAAACCTCTCTGGGGTTGGATTTCCTCATCTGTGAAGTGGGGAGAATACTGCACACCTCTCAGGATCACGCATAGAGATGAGGGGCCAAGAAGCATCCAGAGAGAGCTCTGCTGGACGCTTGGTTTGGCAATTAGCACCGGCAGTCACCACACCCATCCCTCCTCCCCGCTTCGGTTCTCAGGAGAACGCCCCGTCCCATGCCTGTTTTTGCAAGCACTGTCTTCTTCAGCTGCTTCGGGTTGCAGCATATAATTCCTGCAGCCCAAAGGACGTGCCTGGATAACAGCCTAAGTGAGCTGCAGTGATATGTGAACACGAGCCCCGATCTGATTATTCTGCAGTCATTCAACCCCAGGCAAGAATGGATTCATACTTTCCACTGCCGCCTGCGCCAGCCGGTTTCCATATCAGCCGGAGCCTCAGGAAGATGGAAGGACACACTGTCATTCTTTCCATTCACACTGACCCTGCTCGCTATCAGGCCTGAATACCAGCACGTTCAGCCAAAGGAAGTGGCAAGTGCTGACCAGGCTGTGCAGACATCTGTTTCCAGCACACTTGAGGATAGATAAGATGCCTCTTGATGCTCTAAAGCTGGACTCGCCTTCCCTATGAAAGCAGAACCAATAGAGCCCCTTTCTCCTTGGGAATCCTTGGTCAGGTTCTCTTATTCTGAGCTGTTGAAGTAATTACAGTGCAGACGCTTTGAGTCTGAAAGTAATGCAATGTGACATTCTCCCCTCTGTTCCCTGGAGCCTGGTGTTAGCTGTAAAGAGTCAGATTGATGGCAAATTCCATATGAGTTCTTCCCAACAGCCCGGGGAGACAGATTGGTGGTTGTTCGTTCTATTTTACAGAGTAGAAAGGCAATTTAAAAGAAAAAAACAAAAATTCTTCTGCTCAGGGTCGTCATGACAAACCAGTGGTCCAGATGGAATGAGAGCACGTGGCCCTCGACCTGCCAAGCCACCACCTCCCGCCTCTCACCTCAGGGATGTTGCTGACACTCTGTTTCAGTTTGAAAAAATTCATCCAAGGGAAACGAGAGACAGGGCTATTTTAGGACCCCTGACTAATTCATTTTATTCTGTTTTCTGTAAAGCAAAGAGCTATTCATCAGCAAGTATAAGCAATGTCTGTGTAAGGTAACCACACTGTTGGGTTTAGGGTCATGGTTATGGAACTGGTCATGAGCATTTATTAAATACATGCGTTGAATCATCTACTGTTAGAGCTAGGAGAGACTTGAGTAATCATTTCATTCAGTGGCTCCCAAATCTGACTGTTTATCAGAGTCACCCAGAGAGCTTATTAAAAATTCAGATACCCCAGTGCTATCCCAGGCCCAGGGTCAACGTTAGCACTGCATTTGTAACAAGCTCCCCGAGTGGTTCCTAAACAGCCAGGCTAAAGATCTCCGAAGTTCCCACATTTGAGAATCATTGAACACAAATCCTTCTTTTTTTCCATTCGCTCGTTTTGTGTTTGTTTGCTTGCTGTTTTTGTTGTTTCTCAGGTGAGGAACCTGGGACCCAAGTGCCAGGTGAGCTTGCATGGGGTCACCCAACTAGTCAGTGTTAGAGTTGGGACCAGAAGCCCAGCTCTGCTCTTGCTAGGGCATCAGTGTGAACAGAGCCTGAGAGGGTGGCCAGCGGAGGCTGATGACCAAAGCACTGTGTGCAGGGTCATGCAGACCACTCCTGGGAACGTTCTGTAACATGCCCGAGGCTCCTGCAAAGTCTCTGGTCAGGAAGGACCCACTAGGCTCAGGAGATTCTCAGGGACATCTACAAAGCCGTCTCTCCCGCTCTGGGAAGACCCATCTCCCCAGGGCCCAGGCAGGGCCCAAGAAGACCAGAGCGGATGCTAGGGCTTAGCTCTGAAATAGAGCTGATCTGTCCAGTCTACCTGCCGCCCAGTGACAGCAACGTGCCTGGGAGTCCTGCTCTCAGACAACCAGTTCACTTGCCCTCACCAATGATCTTTACTTGTCAGTGGCATCAGTTAAATGGCCCACTTTTAAATGATTGTCCAATAGGCTTCGGATGGGGCACGAGCTATCTGATTACTTATTTGGCTCAGTTGAGACATGATAAGAGCACGTCATCTGGTTTGTCTCAGATTTCTAGGTGGTCTGGATAATTGTTACTCACAGCAGGAGACCTACTAACCTATGATGTAATCCATTTCTTCATTTCCTCCTGCAAGATAATTCTGATGTCTTTCCTCCATCCCTCCCCTTCCTGGAATTTCTCATATTCTGACTTATTTCCAGATCAAATAGGTAGAAACGTATTTTTCCAGATTGTGCCTATCCCTGGTACTCCTTTAACATGAAGTGCAGTATGATGTCCTCATTTGTTTACCCAAATCATATATTTTGGGGGGAAAAATCATGAAGTATGTAGTCAGATACAAGGGTCAAGGACAATATAAAATCTATCCCGTAGCACACATCTTGCTCTTTCACAATTTTGAATTATCGCTTCCACAGTTGCTTGTCCTCAGGACTCTGACCTCGGCTGGCTGGGCTTCCTTATCCTATTCAACCACTTTGAACAGCGTGCTGACACACCCAGACCCCTCTGCCGGGCTCCACACCCAGCTAGCCCCTTCTCAGTGGACCTTCCACTTGGACGCTTTGCGGGCATTTCAAACTCCGTGTGTCCAAACCTAGGCCATCGTCTTCACTCCTGGACTTCCTGTTCTTCTTTTGTGCTCTCCCATCCACTCAGTTGTTCATGCCCAAAACAGAGGAGACGTTGCTGACACCTTCTCTCTCATCCTCATTTATTCAGCCAAAAGTTCTGTCGATTTCACATCTAACCCTGCTTTCCATCTGTTTCCACTTTCCTGTCCCCACTACAAGGGCCGTAATTCAGTCTCTTAGACTGCCTCTTGCCTGGGTTCCTGCAAAGCCTCCCTCCTAGCTTGCCTGCTCTGCTCTGGCCATGTCCGATCTACCTGTGGTCTGCTCCCTGAGACCTCTCTGAAGAACTATTTACTTATTTCACTACCCTGCTTTGAACAACTCTTCCGCACTGAACCGTTTTCTATAAGCTAAAGTTCAAAGTCCTTACTTTGCGAAAAAGGCCTTTCCTTTGGCAACTGCTTCTATCTCTGCCCCATTCCCTAATACGGGATGTTAATGGAGGGGTGCAGAACCACTTGGGGTCCCCAGACACAGCGGAGGGCTGTGTGATGGAATGCGGCCTGCTGTTGGCTCTGCCTGGGATGCTTCCCCCCACTTCTGCATCTAATTGACCCCTGCCGTTCCTTTGGATAGCTTTTTAAAATCGTTTTTAAAATCAACTTCATATTTTAGAGCAGTTTTATGTTCACAGCAAAATTGAGCAGAAGGTGCAGAGATTTCCCATATACCCCCTACGCCCACACAGGCACAACCTCCCCCACTATCGACATCCCGCACCAGAGTGGCACCTTTGCTACCATCAATGAACCTACACTGACACGTCATAATCCCCCAAAGTCTGTAGTTTACATTAGGGCCCATTCTTAGTGTGGTGGTGTGCATTCTATGGGTCTGGACAAATGACATGTGTCCACCCTTATAGTATCGGACAGAGTATTTTCACTGCCCTAAAAATCCTCTGTGCTCAGTCTGTTCATCCCAGATAGCCTTTTCTCAGTAGAGGTCATCTCTCTTCCCAACTAACTTCTGATCTTCTCCAATGAAGAAACTCTCTTAGTCCTGCCAGGTCCTAGCCCAGTTGCTTGCCATGTTATGGTATTAATAAGTGTTTGATCAATGAATGAATGAGTTAGCAAGTTGTTTAAAAACCAAGTCGTATACTTGAACCAAAGGGGAAAACAGAATTCATTAGGTCTCCTCGGGTCTTCTCCGTCCCCCAGCCATTTGTATTATAAAATTCATTTGACTGCGATAGATTTCCTGCCAAGCATCAATTAGGTCCCCTGGAAATCTGCCCAGTTTAGACTTTAAAACATTCATGTGTATTTACCAAAATATGCAGACTTCCAGGGCTAGTACATTATTCTCAATCAAAAGCAATTTATTCCTTCTAAAGACCATACTTGCTGGCTGGTTTTGGTTTCGTTTTTAATAAAATTCATCATTCTTCCTTAAAAAGAAAGGCTGACTTTAAGAGCACACAGGACATTCATAGACGGATTTAAAGTAAAAGGAGAGGTCCGTTGAGCCTGTAACTCCTAACAGCCGCCCACCCCACACTTCGCTTGTGTCTGAGTTGGATGGTGTCCCAGAGGCCCTTTTCTCCTTGTCACAGGCTCCTCTGGAAGCTGTCCAGAGCCCTGCCCTCCGAGAGGCCCCAGTTCTCATTGCTGGAAACAACAAGTCAGGGAGAGGACATGGCCCCCAGGCTGGAGCAGCGCAGGTGCGAGCCTGCAGAGCTCCCAGACTTGATTATCACACTGATATGACAAAGACAGGACAAAACCCTTCATGGTGTTGGGAAACAGAAGGAAGAACTAGGAGGCCAATTACGGAGTCATGGAAGTTTATCATTGGGTGGCACTGAGGGAGCATCTAAGGTGCGCCTCATTGTTGAGCTCTTGGACTCGAATCAGAATCTTCCTCGAGCTCTCTGACACGTTATACTTCTTCTCCAGCCATCACATCTGGGGTGCAGCATTTAGAGACTTTTGTAGGACCCTGGCTCTCTCGCTCACTCACAGTAACCAAGAGTTAACGATCCCAGACAGTGTGATGGAAAGAACCCAAACTCTGGTGCTACCCAGGCCTGGACTGGGCCAACTCAAGTTCTTTGACTTTGTTTCCTCATCCTTAAAATGACGCCTACCTCAAAGAGTTGATGTGAGGATTGCATGAGATGATGAGTTGGAGGGTCCCTCGGCAAAATGCTGTCTCATCTACTCTTCTGTGTTTCTGCAGGCGGATTTCTTGCTCAGTCCTTCTGGTTAGTGGAATTATGCTTAGGAAGTCCTAATCTCTGATCTTTCTATGTTAAACGCCTTTTAGAAAATACTTTTATGGCACATGTTCTCTGTCACCTCCAGGCATAGATTCTTGGGGCCTTAGGTCTGACCTTGTTTAAGATGGGCTCACCTCAAGAGCAAGCCATGATGTTTGGCATGTACAAGAAGCTTCATAATTGGGAGAGAAGAGAGGGAGGGAGGAAGAGAAGGAGGAGAGTCAGGAAGAGGGAAATGCTATGACTAGCAGGTTGAGTGTGGCAGTTCCAGGCAGGGACAAGGAGAAGAACTGTGCATTTTCCTGTGGAGTGTCGCTGTCCATGCTGAGGGTGGGCCCGGGCCATTTGGGGCCACCCAGGCAAGGATGGCAATGGTGGCCAGGGAGCTGTTGCAGAGAGAGGCTCACTCTGACCACCTCTCTGAAAAGCCCAGGACCAGTTTTCGTGGAGTGACCCACGATGCTGTTCGAAAAGTCATTTGATATAAATGGACCAGTTGGAGCAGATCCCCTCAGATTCTGGAATCGAGAGTTTCCATCTTCCTTTTCCTCTCATTTCTTCTTGACTCCCTTCCGCCTATCCAGTTCCACCTTCCAGCAGCCATCATTTTTCATTTAGGTGGTTAACATTAACATTCTATGCTGTAACCGTTATCTATGTTTTACTCATAAGTTGATTCTAAAACCTGAGAATCGGGAAGTAGGGTTTATGCTATTATAGCTATAAAAATATTCTTCAATGCTGGGTCAAGCTATTGGTTGGGATCATGTTTCCTTCTAAGTAGGTCCAATTTCACGACCCAGGAGGCACTTGAAGAGAATGTATTTAGCATCAAAGGCAAATGGATACTCCTTTTACACACTCAGAAAGCTGTCAGCTTAAAACTGTGTCCTGTTATGCTTTACTTCATATTTAGACCTGACGTTTTTGAATAGCATTTTAATTTTCCTTCGGGTTTCTGGGGGTTTTTTTCCCCATGTGTCATGTGATTTAATATAGTCTTGAGTTTTTGTATCTTCTCAATTATGGGAAACATGCTGTTATTCACATTTCCCATTCTGGAAAGAGAGGACAAAAAGTAAACTGTCTGATTTCTTGAAAATATCTTAAAATATATGTATTTCACCTTCGCACTTGAGCCCTAATTTCTCTGCATGAGGAATTCTATCGTGAGCACTGTTTCCTCTCGAACTTGGAGGGAAAGCTCATGGTCTTCCAGGGTCTGGTTTTGCTGATGTGAAGGTTGATGTCAGTGTGATTTGCACACTTCTGTAGGTGACTCACTTTTTTCTCTCCTAAAACATCTCTCTTCCTCTTTGATATTCTGAAACGCTTTGTAGGTGTGCCTACATTGGGTCTCTATTCATGTTAGTCTTCCTTTGGTGAGTTCTCTCCCATCTGAAGACTCATCCTTTTAGACTCCAAGAATGCTTTTTTTAGCATCTCCAATCTCTTGCCCTTCATTTACTTCTCTTCTTTCTGGAACCCTAGTAATTGAATGTTGAGCCTCCTAAATTGGTACTCTATAACCCTTATCTTTTCTATCTTTATGTGTTTTCACGATGCAGATAATTTTGGCAATTTTTTACGAATCAGAGAAGCAATGTATATTGCAACAGCAATAACAAAAATTATAAGTAGGAGTCATTATAAGATGGAATAAGGCCTTGGAGGAGGCAGGAGGGACCAGAACTGACGGAACAAATGAAGGCTTTAAGTTTGGGAAGGAGGAAGGATGCTTCTCATTGACATGATAGAGAAAGAGCCAAGAATGAGTCAAGATTCAGAAAAATGTTGTAGTACACAGGGGAGAAATGAATTCAAGTTCCTTGGCCTTGATAGTCTTATAAAGTAGAAGTTGAGGTTGTCTGCTTTGACTGAAGACTCGGGACGTAAAACGGCATGAAATGTCTGCAGAGGCAACAAATAAGTGAATGGAAGTTTGACCCAGAAGCCTTGAAGACTCATCTGAAGTTATATAGGATTTTTTTCTGTAGTGGGACCAGTTGGCCTGGTTTTGTAACCTCCAATAATTAGAACCTGTGAACAGGAGTGGGACTGAAATTTGGCAAGGCAAGCATGGTAACAGGACAATGAGGAGGGAGCTCAACCAAGGCAAAATATTTTTATCAGTGATATTAATATGAGACGTGAGCTAAATGATCTTGACTTTATCCAAGTCCGTGACTTAACGTTCTCTCTGTGGCCCTCCCCCAATCACCATCATCATGCCAAAGTTTGTCCCAGGAAGAAGTGAAACAAGGAAGTTGGAAACTTTTGGTCCCAAAATTTGACGATCTCTGCTAAAATCTTTCCATTTACATCAAGTCCATTTTCACACAGCATCCTTGGGTCGTTGTTGTGAAGCCAAAGTCTCACCCGAAAGTAATTTCCTCTTTTATGCAGACTTTCCAGCTGACGTTTGCTTGTACCTAGGGGCAGAGTCCAGATAAGCCAAATTCACCCACTTTCATGCACTTTAGAATGTTGAAGCTGGAAGGAACGTTAGAGATCAAGCTCAGTGGTTTTGAAATGGTCTCATTTTGGGGTTTTGTTTTTGTTTTTAGTGAAATATCTTTTCAAAATGAACTCTTCCGCTGAACTCGACACATACACAGAGCAAAGTGGAGCTGCCCCGTTGTGCAGTAGGGTCTGCCCTGGAGCCCCACGCTGAGTCCCCTTCACTTCCTGTACCATCTCCATAGCCTCCTAGGACGTCCCCCTGTTTTATGATGAATGAAAGTGAGCCCAGAAGAGGGTAAGTGGGGTCAGAACTGCACCCTGGCCTCCTCTGTTCTGTTCACTGTGCTCTTCTCCCTGCCATCTGAGAAGCAGTGGGTCCTGGACCCAAAAGGCATGTGGATGAATCCAGACCTTTGATATTCTAGCTCCTCATGGGGATGGAAGGAGCTTTCTCAGGAGAGCTTTAATCCGAGGCTTTTTTACTGGAGGCTCTTGTGAAATCTCTCGGTCAGAAGGGAGTTAACTGCTTGTGTTCTCACCCCACAGATGCCCATGTGCCCTTTAGATAAAGTGCAGGTTAATTCTGTGGATTTTCCAGGCTACCATCCAAGGAACCGCTGGGTACTGTGTTCCCTCGTCACAAAGAGGGCTCTTCTTGCAAGAGGATGATCATTCTCTGCCTTTTCCTGGTCCCCAATTATGTTAGTGATCATTAAATTAGGTCTTGACAGGCACGCAAGTAAAAGCAGTTTGCTGTAATTTACCAAATTAAATAAATTGTCTGAATGATCAATTGTGAAGTCATTTAAGATTTTGATCTGTATTCTCTGCATAGTTTTAATTTAAAATGAACTCATTGGCATTCTTAGGGAAATGTGAATTCTTTAATTAAAAGTACATTCATGTTTTAACATAATACTTGTTTTTAAGAGGTATGTGTAAGTTTAATGCTTCTCTTTTTTTTTTTTTGGTGAGGAAGATTGTCCCTGAGCTAACATCTGTGCCAGTCTTCCTCTATTTTGTATGTGGGATGCCACCATAGCACAGCTTGATGTGCGATGTGTAGGTCCACGCCCGGGATCCGAACCTGTGAACCCCAAGCCACTGGAGTGGAGGGAAAGAACTTAACCACTGCACCACAGCTGGCCCTAAGTTTAATTTTTATAGAATACATTTAATCAAATTTTAAGTGGTGATTTATTTTTATTTTTTCAGGAGAAGTTTGTCAGAAAACCGACATATGTTTTGACATATTTAAATATGTTCCATTCATTTATAAAGCAACTTCTCTCTGAGAACTCTCCATAATCAAGATTAGTTTGTGTGGGTCTTTGTTAAAGTTTGCAACTTGCTTGAATCTGTGACTGGGGAAAGGATTTTTTAAAAATATATATCATTTATACAAAGTCATGTAAATCTCTATAAACAAAGCATATTCTAGCACTGTACCAAAAGCAATTTGCAGCTCTTCTTTTCAAATTATATTTGGAGCAGGTTCACTAAGTACATGAGAAAATTAGATGGAGGGTTATGGTCATGTTCTATTTTTGGTTTATAATAGTGTTACTAGGTTGATCACGCACTTCATATACCAAAGTTTGGTTTCAAGTGTTAAAAAAAAAAAAAGAAACCAAATTTACCATCATCAAAGGGCAGAGATGCATCATCAGAAAAATGTGTTATAAAGGCAATATATAGAGATTGTGACTCCTAAAAGAGTTTTAAGCCATGTAGCATAGAGTACGTGGACAACATGCTTTATATATTTTAGTGGTGGAGTGCTCGTTCAAGATGTCCGCCATGTTGCTCGATAGTCTAAACACCTATTGCCTAAGAAGTTGTCGTTTACATCTTGTTCTTAGGACTTCTTTCCATATTTACTAGACCTCTTACACTGCTGGTACTTTAACGGAAGTTATGTGCCGAAGCAAATCATCTAGTTTTTTTGAAAATTCTTGTGCCAAAAAAGCTTCCTTCTTTCTGTCTTTCTCTCTCTCTCTTTCCTTCCTTCCTTTCTTCCTTCTTTTCTTTTTCTCTCTTTCCTTCCTTCCTTCTTTCTCTCTTGCTTTCCTTCCTTCTTTCTATCTTCTTTTTAAAATGATTATTCCCTTACTTGATTTGTTCTCTTTTATTTTCTCCAGAGCATATTTTACCTCTAACAATTTTTTACTCTGAATTTTTAGAAATGGCCTTTTTCATTGTCTAGGATCTCCTAGATGGACTGGTTATCTTTAAAATCTCTACAAGCACCACGCTATTGAAAACCCAACCGTGCTCATATGGGGCCCCAGTAGTCAGGGGCATCGACCTGCCCCTTCCGTGTCCTCTGTCACTCAGCTTCAGTCTGCGGTTGGACAATGCTGCAGGCTTCCCAGGGGAAGCAATGGGAGTACCACCATCTTCACACTGGTGCTTCCTCCAGCCCCTCTCGCCTCCACCGGAGGCCCCTAGACCTTGCCCAGTGGTCTTTGGCTCCAGAAAGGAATTAACTGATGACCTCAGGCAAGGCCTTTCACCTGTGTGAGATTGTTTCCTCCTCCACAAATGGAAATAACATGTATCTCATAACCAAGATGAGAAATTGTAAAAGATAGTATATTTGAACACCTACACACGGTTGCTGGCACATAGGATGCGCTGACATTGTTAGTTGCTTTCCCTTCTGTTTCTTTCCTCTTCTCTCCGGTTATTTGTCCATCCCCACCCCCTCACTGGCCCCATCCCAGCAGCTCTGCCGGTGGCTTCCCCACCTTAAGCAGTGCCTGGAGGGTGCACACGCAGCAGGAGCTGCTCCGCCTTTTTCTGAAGGTGCAGAGAGGAGAGACCTTCCATCCACAGCTCTGGGTATTCCTTCACACGGGACAGTGCTCAAAAATGGGTTTCTAATCTAAGATATGTAACTATGCAAAGAACCACCACAGAATAAAGGTAACATTAATTTGTTACTATTTGTATTAAATTATTTTTAAAAAACTTAAAGGAAATAGGCTCTTATTTGAGGTTCAGTCTTTCAGGATTTATGGCAAGTCCTACACAGCAGTTGTCCTGACTTCAAAAATAAATTTTATTCCCAAAAAACCTTTCTGCAAACCTGCCATTTAGAGTTTGTTAGGCATTTTCCCACCTGCCCCTGAAAAGGCAGGTCCAAACAAACCCTGTTTAGTTGGTTCTGCCCCAGTTGTCCCTGAGTGCTGTTCCTTAGAGAAACAACACTCTTTTCTGCTTAGAGCCCCTCACCCTTCACATACAATCAATATGAGATTCCTCCGACTGAGGCAAGGAGACCCATCTAAGCAGCACAGTCGGCTGCAAATGTCAAGGAATTAAGCTGGCGCCAATACACCTATGCTCCCTGGCATTGCTGCCATCTCTCACCAGCAAACACACTTCTTACCCTCAGTTACAACTTCACCTTGTTGCTGTAGGGGAGGAAGACATTTCCTCTA
This sequence comes from Equus przewalskii, assembly GCF_037783145.1. Classification (NCBI taxonomy): domain Eukaryota; kingdom Metazoa; phylum Chordata; class Mammalia; order Perissodactyla; family Equidae; genus Equus; species Equus przewalskii. Next base: position 30,982,579 of record NC_091857.1, on the reverse strand, counting down.
CCCACTCTGGGTCCTTCTGCTGGACAACGAATTACATTCACATGAGACAGAATAATAGGAGACAATTAAACAAAGCTTTATAGCATGTGTACACGGGAGAGGCTCAGGCAAACTGAGCAACTCAGCCAAGTGGCCAAGGCTGCGTGTTTAAGGATCTCCAGCTACAGACAATGAGGACGTATGGGGTAGTGGTTTGGGTCTTCAAAAGGGAGGAAGGCAACTCACCTGGAAGCGGAAAAGCAAATGTTTGGTAAATAGAACTTTGATAAGAGTGGGCTTAGCAAGGATCCTCCCAGTCTACCGGGACCCAAAGTTATCTATGGTGATGGCTTGCCCTGGGGACAGGCCTTTAATTTAAATTTCTTTTAGGCAGTTAGGGGGGAAAGGGCTAATGTTCTTGCTGAGTCTGAGCCTTTATTGTCTTCAGCTGGAAATAATCCGCATACCACAGTGGCACATGTTGGGGCAGACTGCCCTGGACCCCATCATTGCAAAGTTGGAAAAGTGGATTCTCAAAGTTAACCGAAAGGTTAAAAGACGCTTGAGGTCAAGCTCTTAACAGAAAATCTAATGAAATCGCAAGATCTTTTGATGGGTTTGATGGGGGGAGAGGTTGTGCCAAATATAGAGCGCCCTTCTCTCGCCTAACGTGAGCACAGAAAAGCGTGTAAGTTTCAAGACGGAATTCCGACTACTGGGGCCTCAGTAGCCAGCTGAAGTGCTGGATGAAGGAGGCGGTGGGCTTTCAGTCTCCATATCAAACTTGCTCTTAGTGGGACCTTGGTGTACTTTCAAAGTTGGAGCTCCGGTCGTCAGTGGAAGACTCATGTCCTGGTGGAAGGTGTTTTAAGTGCCTTGCCACACAGATCTCCCAACACCTCCCCTATTCTCAGAGCTAAGCCCTTTCTACACAGTTATCCATCAAGTGGAATTTGGTCTGAGATCGACCCACCAAATGCACGAGAGGCATAGGATCAGCTCTATTTCACTCTGATTATTTCCAACCACATAGCAGGCGGACCTCTGGACTATAAAAGGCAAAAGGGAGGTACATGATTCCTCCCCTTTTTTTCCTCTTATGTTCCTATTTCATTACACCAGCAATGCAGGGACAAGTAGAAAATTCCAATGAAGCCCATGGATGCTACAGACTTCTTTGGTTGTAGGTTAAAACTTACAGAGATTTCCCCAAGCATTTTCCCTGTCAGTACCTAGGCTGAAGTTCTGAGTTTCAAAGTGGATTTGAGAGTATTCTGAATGGCTGTCTTTTTCTACACACGGATGCCTCTTAGAGCTTGGGTTCTCAATCTTTTAAGCATTCAGAATTTCTTTCTAGTGGAAATGACCTGACCTTTTCTAACTTTAAAGCATTTGTTTCGTGCCTACATAAAACCTCAAACTGCAGAAACATGTAGAACCATCATGCGGTTTGCTGGCGGAGGCGTGGGTAGAAGGCAAAGCAATACCATTTATCAGATTTTTAGTTTAAAGCCGCAGAGAACACTGAAGCGAGGGTGCTAAGTGTGATTCTCACCTCTCTCAACCCCCACCTCAGGTGAGGTCTGAGTCTCTCGCAGGTCCGCTGTGTCTCCTCCAGGTCAGATGCGCTCTGACCGTATCCTGTTCTACCCTGGGGAACATGTGATTAGTCCATCACGGCGTACGTGCGCATGTGCACCCAGGAAAACACGCATGCACGTGTGTGTGTGTGCGTGTCTGTACGCACTGAGAAGGGAGATCAGAAAAGGAGCTGGGAAGAAAAAGCAAGGAGAGTCTTGTTCATTGTAACTGAGAAGCTACAGGACAAAGAAACCATGTTCTTTTGGGGAGTGGGGAGCATGGCGGTGCTTGTCTTATAACCAAGACCTCCTGTAGACCCAGCACTGGGCGCTAGCCAGAGTTTCCCCACTGGAGCCCTCCTCTGTCCACACCCCTGTGTCGTTAAGGGGACATGCCACCCATTCCCTACACCCCGTCCATTTACACCACATCCTGGGTACTGGGGACCCTGGAGTTCCTTCCTAGAATGGCCCAAATCCACTTCCAAGGTCTGAATGGACCTCTTCCCCAAATCTGTGGACCAAGCCACAGATGATGCCCTTTAGGCCAAAGGGTGCTGAGGAGCAGCTGTCTCCTGGGGCTGTAGGCAGAGCTTCAACGTCTCATCAGGGGTGCCGACCTGGAGTGGACAAGGCCCCTTGGGGAGTGACCCCAGGGCGTGGGGTGCAGGCGTGCTAGGGAGAGAAGGGGTCAGTTCTCTCTCCCCTGCCACATTCCATGGAGGGGCTCCAAGGAGTCTGAGAGTCTTGGAAGGCCGTGAGCCTGGCCTTCCAGGTTACCATGACTGTCTTTGTCAACTTGAGCTGCCGTAGCAAAATGCCATGGACCAAGTGACTTATAAACAACAGAAATGTATTTGTCACTGTCCTGGAGGCTGGAAGTCTGAGATGAGGGTGCCAGCATGGTGGGATTCTGGTGAGGCCCTCTTCTGGATTGCAGAGGACCAACCTCTCCTTGTGTCCTCACATGGCAGAAGGAGCGAGCTAGCTCTCAGACCTCTTCTTGTAAGGGCGCTAATCCCGTTCATAACGGCTCCACCCTTATGACCTAGTCACCTCCTAAAGGCCTCACCTCCAAACACCATCACATTGGGATTAGGGCTTCAGCATATGAATGTGGTGGGATCATAAACATTCAGTCCATTGCAATGCCCATCTTTTTTTTTTCCAGATAGGAAGATAACGACATATTTTATTCAAAATTTATTATTGATGTATAACTTTTAACCATTTAGGCACCTGGTACGTGGGCCTACATTTGTTCAGCCTGCTATAAACCCAAGTGCTGTAAGATTGAGCAGGTCTGGAGTTCTTCACACAGAATTTGGAGACCCACGGTTGGGAAAAGACTTTCCATGTCCAGAAGCCATCTGCGCTGAGCCGCCTTGACATTCCCATGTCCACACAGCATAGTTGCCCGGCCTCCGCACCCAGAAAAGGGCAGCTTCCTCTGTCCTACGGAGCCCATTTCATCTTTGCATCGCTCTCAAATAGTTCCCCCGTCTCTTAAGCCAAAAATATCCCCATTTCCACCGTGGCATTATCTAGTACATTCCAGAAAGATGGCAGGTCAGGGGAGAAGTCCAAAGTGTTTCTGGATGAGCGTAGTAACCAGTCCTCCCCATCTAGCAGACAGGGTGCGGCTCCACTGAGGCGATAAGCATGGAAAGGCTTTAAACCATATCGTGCCATTCAAACAGGAGGTGGTAGCACTCTTTCTGTGGGCCCGCTTGGTGTTCTGCACGCGCACGTGCTCATACGTATGATGGTGACATGAACCTCGCCCTTATGGAGCTTCAGTGAAATGCATAAAGAAGTCATTGTTGAGGAGACACGACAAAGCCCTTTGAATCGAAAGGCATGTCATCTCTCTGTGGCTGTAGCTCTTATTAAATGTAAGTTGCAAAATTTTTGGAGAGCACATAGAAGGAAGGCCATTGGATTCATCTAATGGTGCCTTTTAAAAATGACAAAAGATAGAGGTGTCGGTCAGGAGGAGGTTCTAGTGCTATTTAATGGTACCCTTTCTTGTGTCGGCAGTGTTTCTAATCTCTCGTAGTGTGTGACACATGTATGCTCATCTCAGCGATCTTCCCCCAGTTATGGCTGTCTGATTGTACAATATGGCCGTTTCCCAGCTGCTGAACCCTCGCCATCCCAACTACCATGTCAATGGAGCAGCAGCCCAGGTTTGGGGGTGGGGGTGGGCTAAGAGACGCTGGTGCTAAGCCGCGAGTTGGAGCAGGCGGCCCTGTGTGGACCATGCCAGCCTCTGAGAGCCTGGCAGCTGTGTCGAGTTTTCAATCAGAGCTTCTCCAACAATCTGTGAGGATGACCTGCTTTGTTTCAATTTCCAATCTCTTGCCAACTAATAAATATGGTATAATAGAAATAAATTACTAGAAGAATGAAGTAGAACAGAAAGACGTAAAAAACAGAAGCATTAACTTTTTATGTTTAGATGCAACAGACATGAAATTTTTCTGATAAATTGCTTTAAAAGTTTCTAAATGCTTACTCCCGGTTTCCGTTCTTACCTCACTACAGACTGGCCTCTGTCCACAGACCACACTTGGGTAGCACTCTCCTAAAGGACAAGTAGAGGTCAAAGCCGGAATTTGAAATGATAAGTATGTATATTTATAATTATGACGTTTTCATAAACTTTTCAGGGAAAAAAAAAAAATCAATGCACACCATATTCGATTTGCATTACTTTTAATTTATTTTTAAACCTTTTCTGGTGAACAAGGACACGTTTTACATCATTGTAATCCCTAACTGTGTTTATATTCTGCTTTTTTTGACTGCCCTTTTCTCACACCTACATCCCCAGAGCCGCTGCCTGGGTCCTGATCCTCCTCACCTGCCACCTGGGCGCTGTCCCGGCTTCCGCGCTGTTCTCCCCTCTTCCCTCTGCTCTCTGTTCAGGTCAAGCCCCGAGAGGTGCTCAGCGTGGTCTTCCCAAGTCACAGACCTAGTCTCATTCCTTCCAGTGGTCTCTCAGTTCTTACAGGACGGTGTCTGCGTTCCTCCACAGTCTGATCTGGCCCCTGATTGCCTCTCTGGCTTCATTTCTCATTTATTTCTTGTGCTATAATCCTTCCTACCCTACCCCAACCCAGCCACACTGAACTCCTTGCAGGCCTGGAAGATCCCTGCCTTTTCATGCCTCCCTGCCCGTGGCAGTGATAAACCACGAGTGCCCAGCACTCAGTCAATGCTAGCTGTTTGTTCTTACGGAGAATTCCCCGTTCTGCTGCATTTCCTGGGATATTTTTCTATCATAAACAGCACTGACTTAAGCATCTTTATCCAATCTATTTTTTAATGCAAGAATTAATTCCCCCAAATGGAATTAGAGAGTCCAAGATTATGGACCCTATGTAAACATTGTTGCATGTTGCCAATTTGTTTTCCAGAGAGGATGAGCCACTTTTCAGCATCAACATCAATAAATCATGAATTTTAACTCAGAAATATTGTGCCAATATTGGCCCCAATTAAGTTTTGCACTAGAGTATATGGTGTCTTCTTCAGTTTGTAATAGCTAATGTCACCCTATTGGCTTTCTGCTTTGGATGTTAGTTCTGCAAAGGCAAGGGCCTTATCTTCCAACGTTCTTTCACCCTGAAAACAATGGACACATAATCAATACATGATGGCAATGATGTTGATGACGCCAAGTCTGCTGCTGAGGTGAGAAGAAGTTAAGATAAAAGGTTCGTTGATGGAAAATGTCTGTCCCTATGTGTCCAGCAAAGGTGGAAATGAAGAGTATCAAAAATAGCCAGCTCAGTACATAAGATATGCCTGGGCGTGGTGGTGGCAGAAGGTTGACATGGATGCGCCGTCAACGTGGTTTTATTTGGGGTGAGAATATCCTAACACTCACACTTATTGCAGGATTGTTGGCACTGTGAGCACGTCACGTGTACACTGAATCCTCACGACAACTGTACGAGCTAGGACCAGAGTGCTGTTAGCCCTTTTTATGGATGAGAAAGCTAAAGCCCAGAGACATTAAATAACTTGCCCAAGGTGGCAAGTACTCAGCACGGGACAATGAAGCCAGGATTCGATCCTGGGTGGCCCAGAGCCCCAACATCAGCCTGGGACAATGCTGTGTTTAACCTCTGCATTTGCCCGACTTGATGTGTAAGTTCTCTCTGTGGCGGTTATCATTATGGGTATTGTTGTTGTTATTATTACACAAAAGTTGCAAGTTCAATTCAAGTAAATTTTTTTCTGAGACGTTTGAAAGTCATTGCCAACCTGATGCTGCAGCATCCTTGAATACAGTAGAATATCTCCTTAAGACAAAGACATGCTTCTAGGTCATCATAATAAAACGTCAGGGTCCGTACTTAACACTGACACAGTACTGCCACCCAGCCCTGAGACTCCGTGTAAACTTCCCCGTTTGACCCAGTCATGTCCTTTGTAGCAACAGGATCCAGTTGCACATTGTCAATAGCTGCCTCATCTCTTGAGTCTCCTTCAGTCTAGAACAGCTCCTGTCTTTCCTGGGCTCTCATGACCTGGACGCTTTTGGAGGGTACAGGCCCGTCATTTTCTGGAATGCTCTCAGTCTGGGTTGGTCTGACATTTCCTTGCAACTGGATTCAGGACATGCATCTGTTTTTTTTTTTTTCAATTGTGGCAAAATACACATAACAGAAAACTTACCATCTTAACCATTTTTAAATGAGCGGTTCAGTAGTGTTAAGTATATTCATGCTGTTGTGCAAAAGTGTTCTTTTGTATGTGTCCTAGGCGTCTCAGGTGGGTAAGAGCCCCCTGGGAGGACGAAGGCTCTGCTGGCATTGCCACCACTCCCTCCAGTTCTCCCACTGCTGTCATCCCGAGGCCGTTTGCGAGTGCTCCCCCAGGGCATTTGTCACATGGCTTTCTTCACTTGCTGCCCTTTCTTCTGGCTCTGCTGGAAAATACACTTTCTTGGGAATGCCTGGCACGTAGTAGTTATCCAATCAGTGATGACCAAGTGGAACAGAATATACATGGGAAATTATCAAAGGTAGCGTGATTTGATTTTCCGTGAGCATAAGAAGGTCCCCCAACTGATGTCACTGCAGAGTGAATCAGTGCTCCATAAAGTCTTTTATTGATTTTTAGCCAAAATGTGACCTTAGGAGATGACCCATGAGGGAAATGGAGCGAGATGATTGTTTTATGTGCCTTCATAATGAAATTCACAGAGCGTGTGGCCAGATGTTCTTAAAGTGCTTGTTCTGCATGACCTCACAGAAACTATGAGACCGGTCTGGGAGTGCCCGACTCAGTCAACGCAGTCACGTTTAAGAAACTGTAATGGAGTGCTGCACTAGAGTACTGGAGTGATAAACAATCTGGAATTTTCTGGGTAGATCCCTGAATTAGAAAAGATAGGATCTTGAGCCTTTTAAGGAGCCAAATTCCTGAATCCTATGTACCTGTGGAAAACACAGTCGGGCAGGAGCTGACGCTGTGTGCTGCTTCTCTTCTGAGCACAGAACTGTGGCGGCCCCCTGACAGGGGCCAATATTGACAGAATATTTCTGAGGGAAAATTCAGGTTTTATTGGCATTGACACTGTGTATTAACTTCTCTTCTTTTCGTAAACAGATTACTTAGGTAACTAACTTTTGTGTAAAATAATCCAGGAAGAGGTAAACGTTTTCCAGAAATTGCTAGTTGTTGCAATTCTGCCTTCAGGTTTTTGAACGAGCCAGGTAAAACTAGCACAATATTTTTAACTCTTGGAGGAAAATAAGACTATTCAGATGTATTTTTGTTTACCTACAGATACTTAGACTAGTATTTAAAATCCATAGGATATGCAGGCAGATTGCTATTTCTGACATCAGAAATAGTCCAACCATGGCTTACAAATATACTTCGGGGTTTATTTTTCTTTGTACTAAAAATAAAAGTTTTAAAGTAACCACTTGCCAAAAAGAGTTTCCTGGTGCTTGAGTAAATGGCATAGATTGGGAACTTTTATCCTGTGTTTATACCGATTATGATTTCAACATATGTTTGTTTGTAACTATAGTCAGAGCGGCTTTGCTACACATCGCTCTTTTTCCTTTCTTTATTTCACTGCTAATTCTTCCTTTAGCTTTCCCCACACTCTGTTTGTGCTTCCTAGCTGATGTATCATTCTTCTGATGTCTTTGTGAAATCACGTCGATATTTCCAATTTTTAACACATTATTTTCTTTTTGTTGTCACTCCAACCAAATTTTCTTCTGGCACATTTCAAAATGTTATATTCAGTATTAAAATTATTAAAGAATTGCAAAATAGTTTCCATTATAAAACCCCATTTTCATCGTTAGAAACTTCACAACAATCCTCCTTTTGTTAAGATGTTTTCCAGTCGATGGCTGTCCCACAAAAATCAATGACCTTGAGATGAATATCAATGTGGATATTCATTGTTTGCTTCTCTTCTTTTTCCTCAATTTTTATTCTTATTCTCTATTACCTGTTTGTAAAAGATGGAGAAACAATAAAGAAAGACCCTGCTTTTAAATTCTTACAGAAGTCTAGGTTGGTATCCTTATGTGGAGCAGTTCACTGAGGGAGCCTTCTTGCAGAAACTTCCAGTGTGGGAGTCTTCCTTACTAGCACCCTCATGTGCTGCCTGCCTCTGTGCCAGTAGGTACCTTTCATCAGCTACACCTCCAGACTAAAGCGTGCTTGTTCGAGTCATAAATCCTGCAACCTCTATAAGCTTAAGCAGGTTCTGGGTTTGTCTTAGGGCTCTAGAAAATGCCTAGAACCTAACTTCTTGTATTAAAAGATAAATTTGGGGGAAAGATTTTTTTTTAGTTATCTTAACCCCTTCTCAGTTCAGAGCCTGAGCCCTGAATGAGCTCTCCAATGATCCCTTTGAATAGTGTTTACTGACTCACCACCCACAGGGGCGCCCACATTTCCTTGGCGTTTGGTGATTGCGACATCACAGACCCGCGCTCGTGTGGTTTGGACCCACACATCATGCAGCAGAAGGCAGTGGTAAACCACTACTGTATTTTCCCTTTTTGTTTTTCTTTTGAAATATGAGATAGTGGTGGAAGATGAGGTGGCCCAGGTTGCAAGGCATTCAGTTCCTTAGGAAGAACAATGAATAAGCACGAATAGCACTGTTGCTGATGATGCAACCAGACTCAAGCCCGAAGGACGTCTAGCAGCTGAAGCGCACGAAGGTGAAAGCAAGGTCCGACGCTGTACCACACACACGGTTGGAACAAGGACCCTGAGAAGCATGAACCAAAGTAAACTGGAAACCATACAGCAGGAAAGGGAACGTTTAAATATCACAGTGCTTGGTGTTGCGAACGCAAATGGACTGGAATGGGACATGTTCAGTGAGACAACTACACAGTGTTCTGCTCTGGAAATGACAAACGCAAAAGAAAGAGTGGCTCTAATACTGAGGCAGGAGGGAACACAGGCAATTAGCGGCTCTAATGCAGGGTCAGACCAAATAATATATCCATCAGATATATTAGGGAAAACTTCAGGGAAAACCTTCTAACATAACCATCATCCACGTCTGTGCTCCAACTATGGAAGCTGAGGAAGATGAAAGTTTTTATGCAAGTATCCAAGAAGAAATTGATCATACACCCAAACAAGGTACCCTGATGCTTATAGGTGACTGAATGCATAAGTAGGAAAGAAAGCAGAATCAAACATCGGTGGAAAATTTGGACAAGGGGTCAGAAACAAAGCAGGAGACCGGCTTGTGTATTTCTGCGAAGCCAACTCCCTGTCCATCGCAAATACATGGTTGGAGCAACAGAACAGACGACTGTCTGCACGGACATCACCAGATGGCCGATATAGAAATCAAACAGGCAGGAGATGGAGAAGCTGTATTCTCTCTGCCAGAACAAGACCAGGAGCAAATTGTGGTACTGGCCCTGAACTGTTAATATCAAATATCAGAGCAAAGCTGGAGAAGAGCACAAAAAGAATCGTGGTGCCAAAGCATAACATAAACCACATTCCCGATGAATTTAAAGTCCACGTAAAAACCAGATTTGCATGGGTAAACTTAATGGACCAAGAACCAGAGGAACTAGGCACTGAAATCAGAAATATTATTAAGGAAGAATGCGAAAAGACAACGCCTGAGTAAAAAGAAAGCAAAAATTGAGATGAATGACAGAAGAAACTCTAAAAATCATACAGGAGAGGTGAAAAGCAAAAGTAAAAAGTGACAAAAGCAGCATTAGAATCCTGAATGCAGTTTTTCAGGCTGTCACACACAGATAAAGAGAACCACCACGATGGCCAATGCAAAAAGATAGAAGAGAACAACAAAAAAGGAAGAACAAGAGGTCTCTTCCAGAACATTCAAGAAATCAAAGGGAAATGGCAACCTAGATTAGGGATGCTGAACAGCCAACAGGGAAGCTCACTCTCAGGTCAAGAGAAATTAGAGAGAAGGTGGAACAGTCTACTGATGGTCTATACAGAAGAGACAAAAGGATGACAGATGCCTTTACAGAAGATTCCACTGATGAAGAACTTGGAATTCTAGAAAGCAACGTGAAAGTTGTGCTGAAAGTACTGGGAAGAAATGTCACCGGGGTGGATGGGACATTGATAGAATTATTTCAAGCTACAGAGGCTGAATCTGTCAAAATCCTAACAAGAATAAGCCAATAAATCTGGAAAACAAAACAATGACCTACAGCCTGGAAACACTCCACATACATCCCAATCCCCAAGAAAGGAGATGCCAAGGATTGCCGTAACTATGGGACCATTTCCCGTGCAAGTAAAATGAGGCTCAAGGTGCTGCCATGAAGGCTTTGACCTTATATGGAACAAGAAATGCCTGATGTCCAAGCTGGGTTTCAAAAAGGGAGAGGCACGTGAGATCTAATTGTGATTATTCATTGGCTGCTGGAGTGCCCAGAGAATTTCAGAAGAAGGTTGGTCTCTGTTTTACAGACGACAGTAAAGCCTTTGACTGCGTGGATCATGAAAAGCTATGGGCTGCTCTGAAAGAAATGAGCATGCTCAGTACTTGATTGTCCTGATGCGTAATTTGATGGTGGACGAGGAGCCACTGTCAGGACAGAATAGGGACAGACAGAATGATTTGCTTTACGCAAAGGTGTCAGACAGGGGTGCATTTTCTCTCCCTGTTTAATATGTACACAGAACATATCGTATGAAAAACTGGGCTAGACTCAGAGGAAGGAGGAGTGAAAATTGGTGGAAGAAATATCAACAATCTAAGGTATGCAGATGACACCATCTCTCCGGCAGAAAGCAGCAATGTCTTGAAATGACTTCTGACAAAAGTAAAACAAGAAAGTGCCCAAGCAGGACTACATTTGAACATCAAGAAGACAAAAATCATGACTCTAGAAGAGCTACACAACTTTAACGTGGACCAAGAAGACATTGAAATGGTTGAAGATTTTGTTTACCTTGGTTCAGTCATCAATTTAAAGGGAGACTGCAGCCAAGAAATCAAGAGAAGACAGAGACTCACGAGGGCAGCAATGAAAGAATTAGGAAAGGCCATCAGGTGTAAGGAAGTGTCCTTAGAGACCAAGGCCAAGATTATCCACACCCTCATACTCCCAATTACTACATACAGGTGTGAAAACTGAGCAGTGAAGAAGGCTGGTAGGAAAAAAATTGATTTATTTGAAATATGGTATGAGAGGAGAGCTCTACCCTGGACTTCCCGAAAGCTGAACAAGTGGGTCCTAGAGCAATTTAAGCCTGAACTATTGCTGGATGCAAAAATGATAAACTGAGAAAGAATAAACAAATGGGACTTCAACAGACTAAAGAACTTCTTCAAGGCAAGGGAAAACAGGATTGAAACAAAAAACAGCCCATTAATTGGGAAAAAATATTCACAAGTTATTTATCCGACAAAGGGTTAATCTCCATAATATACAAAGAACTCACACAACTCAACAATAAAAAATCAGACAACCCAATTACAAAATGGGCAGAGGACATGAACAGACATTTCTCCAAAGAAGATATACGGATGGCCAATAGACACATGAAAAGATGCTCATCTTCACTAATCATCAGGGAAATGCAAATCAAAACTACACTAAGATATCACCTTACACCGGTTAGAATGGCAAAAATATCCAAAACCAAGAGTGACAAATGTTGGAGAGGCTGTGGAGAAAAGGGAACCCTCATACACTGTTGGTGGGAATGCAAACTGGTGCAGCCACTATGGAAAACAGTATGGAGATTCCTCAAAAAGTTAAGAATAGAAATACCTTATGACCCAGCCATCCCACTACTGGGTATCTATCCTAAGAACCTGAAACCAGCAATCCCAAAAGTTCCATGCACCCCTATGTTCATTGCAGCATTATTCACAATAGCCAAGTCATGGAACCAACCTAAGTGCCCAGTAACTGATGATTGGATAAAGAAGATGTGGTATATATATACAATGGAATACTACTCAGCCATAAAAAAGGACAAAGTCATCCCATTCACACCAACATGGATAGACCTTGAGGGTATTATGTTGAGTGAAATAAGACAGACAGAGAAAGACGAACTCTGTATGACTCCACTCATAGGTGGAAGTTAACATATAGACAAGGAGAACTGATCGGTGGTTGCCAGGGGAAGGGGGGGGAGGGCACTAGGGGTGAAGTGGTGTACCTACAACATGACTAATAATGATGTACAACTGTAATTTCACAAGGATGTTAACTGTCATAACCTTAATAAAAAAAATTACTCCTTGAAAAAAAAAATGATAAACTGAGGCTGTCCTACTTTGGGCACATCAAGAGAAGACAGGATTCCTTGGAAAAGGCAGTGAGGCTGGGAAAAGTAGAAGGCAGCAGGAGAAGAGGAAGACCGAATATAAGATGGATTGACTCCATGTAGGAAGCCATAGGCAGGAGTCTACAGGAGCTGAGCAGGGCTGTTGAGGACAAGACATTGCTGACATCACTCATTCATTGGGTCACCAGGAATTGGAGCTGACTTGACGGCATATAACAACAACTGAGTCACCATGGAAATCTGAGGATGTCCTCTACCTCAACTGTGCCTTTTTTGGTTCTATCTTAAGTGTTTACAGCAAGGCGTGTTTGGGTACAGCCATCCTGGGTGACAGTCAGAGGCATGACTGTGCATGTTGATGTTGTCAGTTATGAGCTGTATGACCTTGGGCAAGAAATCTAAGCTCACCGAGCCTCATTTCTGCAAAGGTGGGGTTAAGAATGCCTTCCCTATGTCCTCTCAAGGGTTTAGGGCAACTTAAATGAGTTAATACATGTGAAAAGACCTTGTAAACTGCAAAGTGTAAGTTGAATGTAACTTAGAATTATCATCACTCAGAGCCTGCATAATAAACTGGAAAATGTGAGCTACACTCTCAGAAGAACATCAGGGCCTTTGTGGGATCCAGTGCTGGATATTTTGACTGACCGAATCCACTGGAACAAGGGGATATTCAGAGCATGGCATTTAAAGCATTAGGCTGATTAGAGTATTACCAGGAGGACATTGGTGCACCTTACAAACGAATTCTCCATCCTCTCCCTTGCCCAGGAAAGTTATGGAAACGCCTGTGTAATAGGATTCATCACGGAGCTCTCCGTTAACTTGCACTTGTCTGAACTCATTCATGAGCATGTCAGCCATGATCCAGAAAAAACAGAGTCTGATGAGAGTTCTTACAGAAAGAATCCTGTGCTGTAAATCAAACAGATTGTATTAAACTTCCTGACACTACTTAATTGTCAGGCTAGTTTTCTTTTCTTCTTTTTTCCCCTAACCCTGGCCTTATTCCGAATTTTCCACTGATTCCTGGAATAAGCAGGCTACATTTATCCGTCTTTGCGTTCTCACAGTTTCCAGTGACTCCAATGGGAATTTCATGCAGCTAGGATGACAGCAATTTATGATCTTTTTTTACTATTATGATGATTACTTGGAAGCCTATTTTTAGTATTCAGGTAAAACGTTTTTATAGTGCTCCATTAGCGTAGATATTAATACACTCGAGTATTAATAACTCTGCCTGCTTTCCCACACTTCGTTCCGTTATATGAGCTGAATTATGTTATACATATTATGATCTTTCCTGTCCCTGCTGTCATGCTTTTGGATTCCCTGGACTGAGAGCAGTGGAGCTGAAGGAGCCCTTACCACTGATTTTGCAACAGATGAGACTGAGACCCAGGGAGGTGAAATATTCTGCCCAGTGCAACACAAGTTGTTTGTTTGTTTGTTTTTTCCTCTCCCCAAAGCCCTAGTACCTAGTTGTATATCTTGGTTGTAAGTCATTCTAATTCCTCTATGTGGGTTGCCACCTCAGCTTGACTTGGTGAGCGGTGCTAGGTCCTAGGTCCGTGCCCAAGATCCTAACCTGCGAACCCCAGGCCACCTAAGCGGCAGTGCACGAACTTAACCACTCGGCCGAAGGGCCGGCCCCAAGCAACACAACTTGTTTTTGCCCAATCTTGGGCTAGAAACCAAAACTGACTCCCGGACTGGCATCCTCTCCACCAGAGTCGATCTCGGCTATTCAAAATCCTTAGATAGCCAGGTTTTCTGAAGAGAAGTGTCTACAGCATTTTGATCGTTAGAAGTTTAATGTTTAACCATTTGGGGTTTGATGTCTAAAATGGACAGTCCAACCCTGCCTTCTTAAATAGGGATGAAAGGGGTTTTTTCTTGATAATTTCCTTTCTTGATAATTCTTGATGATGCCGTTTCTAGATCATTCCAGGTTATCAATCACCCTGAGCCTCAGTCACTGTGTTTTGCTATTGGTGGAGATGGTGTGGTGTATAAGATGGAAAAACAGGGCCTGAGCTCTCTTAGAAAAGGTCACCGGCCTTGAAGACATTTTGATCTTTGTCTTCCTCGAACACATTTCTTTGTTAGTTTGTCAGTGCAGGACGCCTGTGCGAGGTAACATCTTCCATAGAGTGGCCAAATGTCTCTGGAACTGTCAGCAGCATTGAAAGCATTATGCTTTTTCCATTGGTAGTACATGGGGCCACAGCACCTCCTTGACAGCTTGAACTTGTCATCGTAGTTTGCCACCGGGTGTGATGGATCATTCTTCACTATTGTAAGAATTTGTGTTAGGCTGGGTACAATTTCATCATCACTTTGCTTCAGATTCTGAGGCCAAGTCAAACATCCAAGAGAATTAGGCATGACATGTGGTCTTAGTTCTTCATGTGCAGAAAAAAGTATAGTGCATATCTCATAGAGTAGTTTGAGGATGAAAAGAGAATGTTTGCAGCATACCTGCCTCAGTACCTGGCAGAGAGTAAGCTGTCCATTTATGATAGCTGCTGTTGCCCATTATCTTCATCAGCATCCATATCACCATTTGCTACTAAATCTGTTAATGTCATCTTCTGTGAAAATTGGACACCACTTTTCTCATTTTTTAAGTACATTAAATGTGAAAGTTGTCTTAGTGTTTATTTTTTAAAATTATCTGGAAATTTAAAAACCCACCACCGGATACTTGCTAATATGCATCTTAGTGTGTCATTCAGTTTAGCATCTTTGCCAGGCTTGGAAAAGGTACATTGTAATGGTTAAAGCCGTGTGCTGGGATGTCCAAGTTGGGTTGCGTTCCATTTCTGGCCTTCCCCTTGAGTTACTCCCTGACTTGAGCAATCACATTGGTCATTTCATAGATGAAATAACATACCAATTGCCACCTCCATGCCTCCTTGGATTGTTGTGGGAGTTGGGTGTTAGTCCTTCTGAAATGGGTGGAATGAGTCGTGCAAGCATGAGGTGGCTGAGTGGCGGATCTGGTCGAAGGGGCGTTACCTTTACAGATACTGTAATGGCTCCCGTGTGGTCTTCCCAGCTGTGAATATTTCATCAACAGTGCGGTATGGGCACCCTTCTCTCCATGGCCCTTAGACCTCTAGGTCATGTGACTGATAGAGGTCTGTTACACAGTAAGAAAGAAAAGCTACATAGTACTTGGTCTTCACCTGAAACGTGGGCTGAGACGTTTCTCTGCTGATATTGTCCAGCAATTTGAAAATTGTTCTAAATACTTTCCCTACTATCTGTATTACCATGATTGTAAAAATAATCTCAATATTTTCCCTACTGACTGTATTGCCATAGTTGCAAAAATAACTCATGTCCAAGAGAGTTCTGTTGTATACTTTTACTGTCAGAGTAGGAAATTTTTCATCAGAGACCTGGCTTTCTTGAAAAATTGTTAAAACTCAAATTATAGATTTTCAACTTGTGCAAATTATACATTTTATTATGAAAGCCATCTTAGACCATATATGTCGATTTAGAATTAGTATGGGTAGTGCTGACCTTATTTTAAATCCTTTATCAACTCTTCACTACTTTTGTTTTTGCCTTTTAGCTTTTTGTAAATAACTTTATTATGGAGGTTTGTAAACGCGTACAGAAGCAGAGAGGGTAGTCTAATGAACCCCAAGTACTCAGCACCCAGCTTCAACAGTGACCAACACATGGAACTCCCCCCCCATCCTCATACCATGGGGTAATTTTAAACATACCCCCCAGGCATCATATTATTTCAACTGTATGCATCTCTAAGAGATAAGGATTTTTTTTTTCTTAAAAAAAAGATAAAAGTCCTTTCTCAATATCAAATACCCATTCTGTGTTCAAATTTCCTCAGTTGCCTCATGAAGCTATTTTTGTAATTAGCGTGTCTGAAGCAGAATCCATCAAATGCGCCCGGTGAATTTGGTTATATATCTCTTCTGTCTCTTAATGTCTGGGTTCCCCATCCATAGTCGTTTGCGTTTGAAGACACTGGATCCTTTGTCTGATAGAACATCCCACAATCTGGAGGCAGTGGTTGCATCCCTTTAGCATCCTTTAGCACATCCTTTCCTCCTTCTCTTTACTGTAATCTCATAAGTCTGGGAGACTGGTCAAAATCAGAGTGTTTTGTTCATTTTGGTTTTGTTTATCTGAGATGTCGTGTTACTGACTGCTGTTGCACCTCGAGAGGCACACAATGACTGGTTGTCTCTCCTTTGGTGTGTCAGACGGATCCATCCCAGGATCACAGTGTGATCAGTCTGATCCAGCTTATAAAATTCCCTATTAACTTTTCCGCTGATGGTTTCAGCAGCCATTGCTGACCCTTGCCTCCAGACCCTTCATTTCACTAGAGTTTCAGCACTTGAAACCTAACTTTCAGCACCCAATGCATGATTCATTTTGAAAGATTTTCCAAAAATATTCCTCAGTGGGTATTAGAAACACTGAGTGATTCTAATAAAATAGATATTTTTGGTAAAAGCAATTCAAAATGTTTTCACATTTTTATATAGAAACATGCTTTTCAAGAAGCTAATTAGAAAAACAATAACAATTCTGTCTCAAAGAAAGAAGGTATGAGAAATAATTAGTAAAAGGTTGACTTGTGTACTCTCTTCCCATAAGCTCCAACTAAAGATTTGAAATGTGCATTGTTTCCAAGAGTTTGTTTATTTTATGTTTGGGTTTTTTTTTTTGTGGGGGGGGGAAGATTAGCCCTGAGCTAACTACTGCCGATCGTCCTCTTTTTGCTGAGGAAGACTGCCCCTGAGCTAACATCCATGCCCATCTTCCTCTACTTTATATGTGGGACACCTACCACAGCATGGCTTTTGCCAAGAGGTGCCATGTCTGCACCCGGGATCCGAACTGGTGAACCCTGGGCCGCTGAGAAGCGGAACATGCAAACTTAACCGCTGCGCCACCGGGCCGGCCCCTATGTTTGTTTTTATTTAGGGAATAGAGAACACAGTAATTTTAAAGCATTTGTCTCCCTTAAAACACAGGCAAATCTAGGCAATTTAAAATACTTGATGTTCCTTTTGCTAATAATGTAAAAAAGAAAAATCAGTGATTAAATATTGAAATGACCCTTTAAATAAAGCCTAACGGTGTGCAACCTTATAGAGCAGGAACACCTGTGCTGCTTCTAATTCCCTTTGCACCTCATCCTGCTTCTAGACTTCAGATCTCTCTTTGGTCTGAAAAGATTTCTGCTTTATAGCTTCTTTGTTGCGTTACCAGTAGATCTGATTCTGGAACTGACGTCGGTAAGTTTTGGTCATGAGCCCCGCACTGTGCTACAGGCCCATCTACTAGAGTATATGATGTCCTAGAGAACCCAGAAACCGTGGTCTATCTTATAAATTAATGGCCAAAAGTTTATTTGGGACATAGGGTTAAGAATTTAAAATTGTACTAGGTTTCTGGGTTTTATATATCGTTTCAATTTTTATATGGCATAGCCTTCATCAGAATCATTTCAGGAAATGAGAAAAGTAGGATAGGGTTATGAGTCAGCCATGGAAAACTGCAGCATGGAATGAATTAGTCAGAAGAAGGGTTTCGGTGGCCAGCGTGAGCTGTGTGCTATCAGGAAGTGGCGTGACTTTCCATGATTTTACATACTGTAAATCATGTGGCCTAATGCTCCAGACACCTGGAGTTTCTTCTTTTCTTTTTTAATCATAAGTTTTGAAATAAAATTGAGAGGTACTATGGAGCAAAAGCGCCACAGCCCTCTCAGTAGTCGGCAATCCCTACTGTCAGCTCCAATGGCTCTCCCCCACTCCTCCCACTCCATCCCGGATAGGAGCACTCACACGAAAGACCCTGGAGCTGCCAGGTCAAGTCCGATCAACGACTGGCCTTGACAGTCTCTGCTACAAAGGGCGGCATCTGGCTCTTTCTTTGATTTCTAACACTTTTTGTCATACCCCTGGTCTTGCTGCTTATAAAACCAGGCCATTTCTGGTCCGCAGGAGAGTTGCTTCTCCCTGTGTTATGCTGTGTTTTAGAAAGGGACTCTGAAATGCAGATTCAGGCCGTGTGTTCCTATCTTCCATCAGCCTGTTAAAGAGAAAAGAAAAACTTGTGGAAATGGGTGGATTAAGAGTTTGAGTCGTGTGATGTCTGTAAAATGAAATCTCTAGAGGAAAATGCCAGAAATATATAGACAACCACTAAAACTGGAGAGAAATACGTTTGTTGTTTTATTGGCAATGCAAGTCAATTAAAATATAATCAAGTAATCAAGTCACCTCTTCTCTGTCTGTTATGCTTGATAGGTACATACAACATTTAAGAATTATGGCTTGGGAGATATATATGTATGTGTATATAATTATTTATATACGTATATATGATAATGTAGTCATTTATTTATATATAAAAAAGATATACATATTTTTAACCAGCATATCTAATGGAATAATTCACATTTTTTTAACCACCGTATCTAATGGAATAATTCAGTTAAGAATGGAGCCTGCATGTGAGTACTGACATTCCCCATTGAACATCAGTGAAATTTCCAGTTGACTCTGATGCGCTTGGCAACCTGGTAAACATTTTCTCTGGAAGAATCCTGTAAACCGCGTTTGCCTGGTTTGCCATTTGTGGCAATCTGGCAGGATTCCTGTGGAGAAGTGTTGGTGCACGGTTAACCCAGGACAGTTTAATATTCTTGTCCCATGGTATCGCTGAACAATCAAGGCAGCCATGCTTGGCACGTTCTGTCTCCCCTCTGCCTTGGACCAGTGCTTCTCAAACCTTACCGTGTGCCGTCGACTGAATATCCAGGTCCCCTGAAATTCGTATGTTGAAATCCTAATGCCCAACATGCTGGTGTTAGGAAGTGGGGCCTTTGAGGGGTGATGAGGTCATGAAGGTGGAGCCCTCATGAGTGGGATCAGTGCCCTCATAAAAGAGACCCCACAGAGCTCCCTAGCCCCTTCCGCCGTGTGAGGACACAGTGAGAAGATGGCACTCTCTGAACCAGGAAGCAGACCCTCGCCAGACACCAAATCTGCCAGTGCCTTGATGTTGGAATCTAGCCTCTAGAACTGTGAGAAAGAAACGTCTATTGTTTATAAGTGGCCCAGTCTACGGTAGTCTGTTACAGCAGCCAAACAGACTAGGACAGTGTGCATAGGCGTCACCTGGGCATCTTGTTCAAATGCAGACTCTGCTTCAGTAGATCTCAGGTGGGGCCTGGTGCTCTGCATTTCTCACAAGCTCACAGGTGATGCCTGTGCTGCTGGCTCAGGGCCACCCTGTGCGTATCCAGGCCAGAGCTAGATAAAGGAACTATGTCTGCAGAGTTAGCAAGATGCCAAACCCTAAAAGGTGTCGCTGCCTGATACAGAGCCCTTCTTTGTTCACAACCTCAAGTCTCTTTACATCATGTTAACCCTCCCCCACCCAGCAGGACTGGGAAACACCCCAGGATGGAGGGACCCTCATAGCAGCATAGCGTGAGTCCCCTGCCTCCCTTCCCACCCGGCATCTCAAACCGCACTGCGTGCAGCACATGACCGTCTGCCCCAAACTCTGCCAAAGCCTCATAAAGGTCTGGCGGTTCCTTCCCTTTCTCCATTGACTGGCCCCTTTCTTAGTATGAAGACGATTTCTAGAACTGTTGGTCATCTAAGTCTTCTCGTGGGACCCATGGGCCCTACTCTTAAGTATTAATTCTAAGATTTTTTTACACAGCCCACTTGTCTTCATCCTCCGACATACAGAGAAAGGGCTCAGAAAGTGCAGAAAGGCAAGAAGGGATTTCAACGTGAGTGACCAAGGAGTCATTGCAAGAAGTTCTATGAATAAAGGTTGAAGAGGTTTAAGAATTCTTTAAGGCTGATTTAAAGAAAGAATGTTCACCAGGAGTGGATCCCAGCCTAGAAACTTCAGCAGTTGCTGTATTTCAGAACCACTCATTGTCAGAACGTGGGTTTTAGACTAGCTGAAGAATTATTAAGCTAAAGTGACAGAGCCACTTTCTGCCACCTCCTTTCCCTTGATTTCCCTGATGGAAATAGGTTAAATCTTTAGTTGGTTATTTTATTACCATGGAATTTTCAAGTAAACCAGCAAATCAGCATCATTATTTTAAGATCCTAGGAAATGTGATTCAGGATTTGTCATTATTTTTTCCAAGGAAGAAACCGTTATAGGTATTTTCTACAAGGATAAATTTCTGTGACTTTTCCATTAGAAGCCAGCCAGCCGACCTTTCATCCCCCTAGCTTGAAAAGAAACACTGTTCAGCATTCAGGAGTAAAAATAGTTACTACTGGCGTGCATATATCCTCAATAGTTTCCCTTCGTGCAATGGGTGCCTTTGAAAGCCTTTGCGCTGTTCTTCTTGAGTCTTTGTTTAGGAAGGAAAAAAAAAACCATCCCAAATGATTGCCAAGAATGTGGCATTTGAGGGGTCAGTCCTGTGGCCAAGTGGTTAAGTTCGTGCACTCTGCTTCGGTGGCCCAGTGTTCGTTGGTTTGGATCCTGGGCAAGGACCTACACACCGCTCATTAAGCCATGCTGTGGCGGCATCCCACATAGAAGAACTAGAACAACCTACAACTAGGATATGCCACTATGTACTGGGGCTTTGGGGAGGAAAAAAAGGAAAAGAGGAAGATGGGCAACAGATGTTAGCTCAGGGCCAGTCTTCCTTGCACACACACACAAAAACAATGTGGCATTGAGTTTGATCATTGTCATAGACTTGCTTGTCTCACTTTAGCAACATCAGAGTTCTGTGGTTTTGCGTATCTGAGTGACTGATTTCCAGCGTGGAGTCGGATGATGGCAGAATACGAATTCCAGTGGATACGTGATAAAGCCCTGCACACTCCACTAAACCCGTGTGAAGGCAGCTGGGTGTGTGTTCCAGTGGTGGACTGGAGATGTCATTACATTCCTGTCTATCATTTCCTTCCAGAGACTTTTCCCTTGAAAACGTGAAGGCAAACCAGATAGGAACTGGTGCTTCTGCAGGTCCCTTATGCTGGGATGTTTAGTAGGAGTAGCAGTTCAAGATGGGCACATTGTATGTTGTTACAGACTCTTAAATTGGAGGTTGTGTTAGTTTCCTAGGGCTACTGTAACAAAATACCACCGGCTGGGGGGCTTAAACAACAGAATTAATTTTCTTGTAGTTCAAGAGGCTGGAAGTTCAAGATCAGGGTGTCAGCAGGGCTGGTTGCTTCTAAGGCCTCACTCCTTGGCTTGATGGCTGCTTTCTCGTTGTGCCCTCATACGGTCTTTCCTCTGTGTGTGCACAACCCTGGTGTTCTTGTGTGTCCATATTTCCTCTTCTTATAAGGCCACACTCCTGTAGGACTAGAGCCCACTCTAACAGCCTCATTTAACTGTAATTACCTCTTTAAAGGTCACAGTCACAATTTGAAGGGTGGGGGGTTAGGACGTCAACATACGAATTTTGCGGGGACACAATTCAGCTCATAACAAAGGTCAGAGAAACCCCTTTGAATCTGCAAAACTATTTGTCAGACTCAGGTCACTTTGCATTTCTTCCGTTTCTTTTCAATAACGGTCCTGTCTTCATCTTAGTAAG
Source organism: Equus przewalskii (assembly GCF_037783145.1). NCBI lineage: Eukaryota > Metazoa > Chordata > Mammalia > Perissodactyla > Equidae > Equus > Equus przewalskii. The sequence continues at coordinate 30,960,610 of NC_091857.1, read as the reverse complement.
GAGAAGGCAGATCTGGAATATTGTTGCGGAAGTCAAAATTGCAACAACAATAACGTGATTCTCTAATTGGTATTCAGGCCACTGAAGAGGTTTTCCTCTGTAAGAATAAACTGTGGGACTGTCTGCTCCTCAAGGAACCATAGGGGAGTTATTTCTTGGCCCCGGCACCTGGCTTAGTCGGTGCCTGCCCCACGGTAGATATTCAATGAATGGATGAATAAAAGAATGAATTAATTGATGACAATGGCAAACCACTTCACAGCTGCCTCCACTCAGAAGTATTTCAGAAGAGTCAACCATTGAAGCTACCAACCTCCTCCTGCTCCTCCATCATGGCCTCCACCCCGTGCAGCTCTTGCGGGATGGCTGCTGTAGATGCCACCAGTGGCACTAAGCCTCGTTTTGCTTTAGGGACATAGAAAACAGGCAGTATTGTGCAGTCCTGTTTTAACCTGGACAGGAGGGGCACCAGCACCACCCTGTCTGTGAAAGAGGACTAATTTCCCAAGTTTACGTCCATCATTCGTCCTTTTGGGGTCATAGGCACCCACTGCTTGTGCTGATTCTGAGCAACCACAGCGAGTCATCTGGTAGATCCATGTTCAGACTCAAAAGCAGATTAGAACGTCACCTAAACCACAACCAGGTTAGAAAATGAGCATTGCGATGAAGAAATAAAAATAATAATTATATAAAGTCATACGCACTCCTAGAAAGTACCTTCGTGGCAGAGTTCACCTTTCTGAATGCAGGCTGCCACAACTGTGGCTACTGGCTGGCTGACTCTCTTCTTTCGCCCGGTAACTTTGAGGCCCACTGAGAGCATAAGGCGGAACACTCCGGGACCCAAACCAAGCATGCAGGGGCACGGCGCCTTAGTCATTGGCCAGAGACGCTGGGTTTTCTTGCGTCAGATAGGATGGAGGCAGTAAAGAGCATGAGTAACCGAAGGCAGATGAAGGAGAACTTCAGACATGACTGTTTGGTCATTGTCCAGCATCTGGCAACGAAATCGCATCATCTCTCTCCTGGGTGTTTGACCACAAAAAGCCAGTTTGTTGGCAGTGCAAGTTAGAAAATCTACGCAAAACAAGAAGTGAGCACACAAAATCAGGGCAGAGGGAAAGCATGTGTCTCTTCGTAATTGCTTCATACTCTGTTACATCCTTTACTTGAGTTTACACTATAAACTTAGAAGAAATTAGGTTTTATTTAGGTGGCACAAAGACAGAACCTAACCTTCTTCTGCCAGCACATTTTGCCCTAGACATTAGTAGATTTACTGACAGGTCTAGAACTTCTTAACAGCTTTTTAAATTCTCATGAATAATGTTTTTCAGTTAAAACAATATTTCTCATGATGTTAAGCGAAATATCAGTTTTATCACAATATAGTTAAAGGTGAAGATTTTTTAAATACCCTAGTGGAGTTTAAATTGTATCTTCATACAGCTGTTTAAAAAGGTACTGTGCTCAAATTTCAAAAATTGTAATGTTGCAGAAGTTTTAAATCCTGAGCATGTACTGATTTAGCCGTTTTGATGATTTTTACCCTTCTGAGAACTACACTTTTTCAGTTTAAATCTGAAAACCCAGCTTTCCCAGTTTAAGTCATTAAAAAGCTTTTGCAGAAATCAGAGAAATATCTTTTTATTGAGAACTCATTTGATTATTGATATGTTGTTGTTTTCCAAATTCTTAATCATCCAGCACGTGCCTAACCATACAAAACAAATTTCCTGTTTAGCTTCGAAAGCAAAAAGTACATTGTAATTAAAACACATCAAATGTCTTAATTCAGGGCTTCTCGAAAAGTGGTAAAGTGCAGTTGTTGAGAACATGCACTTAGAATCCATAGACTTTGGTTCAAAGTCCTCGTTCCAAAGCTGAGTGGGTGCCTTGGCTCAGGCTGTTGTAACAAATACCGTACTCTGGGCAGCTTAAACAACAGATATTTATTTCTCATGGTTCTGGAGTTGGGGAGTCAGAGCTCAAGCTGCCAGCATGGTGTGGGTTCTGGTGAGAGCTGTCTTCCTGGCTCATGTTGTGTCCTCACATGGCGGAGAGAGAGCGAGAGAGCCCTGGTGTCTCTTCCTCATTTGGCAAGGACGCTAATCCCATCATGGGGGTCCCATCTTCATGGTCCCGTTAGTACCTTCCAAAGGCCTCAGTTGGAACACTGGAAGTTTGGGAAATTAGTCCTCTTTCACAGACAGGGTGGTGCTGGTGTCCCTCCTGTCCAGGTTAAAACAGGACTGCACAATACTGCCTGTTTTCTATGTCCCTAAAGCAAAACGAGGCTTAGTGCCACTTGTGGCATCTACAGCAGCCATCCCGCAAGAGCTGCATGGGATGGAGGCCATGATGGAGGAGCAGGAGGAGGTTGGTAGCTTCAATGGTTGACTCTTCTGAAATACTTCTGAGTGGAGGCAGCTGTGAAGTGGTTTGCCATTGAATTTTGGCTGGGGACACAATTCAGTCCATAAACTGGGCAAGATACTTAATTTATCTCATTCTCCTGGCCTCTTCAGGACAGATTTTTACTTTTTCTTTTGGGACTATTTTTTTCCAAATTTTCTGTCCTAGGAATATTTACCTACATGGCAGGAAGCAGAGGCGGGGAGGGAGTCCTGTGGTGGACAGAGAGCAGTAGGCCTAAGTGACAAACTGGTCGCCCGTGAAAAGTCTTCTTGACTCCGCTGGAAGTGCCCCATTCTCTCGGCATGCTGGGAGAGTCCCCGGGCCTGAGCACTTCACTGGCTTCACTGCTCCTGGGTTCTGGGGGTGGCATGGCTGCAATGTGGTGGGAGTCCTTCTGTGACTCTGAGTTCCAAGGAAAACACAACCCACAAAATCCACCTGTCTTGCTCACTGTACAGACCTTTTGGAAGAATGGATCCCAAAATAGCGGTTTGGAGAAATGTTCATTCACGTAGTCCTGTCCCTGTTATCCAGAAAGTCATACACTTATGACTAACCATTCTCTCCACCTTTTATATTTTCCAGCTAGGACACAGTAATAGGTCAAGCTACATATACCTTTCCTGTTTCCCCTTCTAATGGGAAAAACACACTATCTTTCCATATCTGAAAATGGAATTGAACATTTCTTGTAAAACATCTATCTCAGGGGAAAACCCGTTGCTATTCTAAACCTGCTTCCTCCTATTCTTCAGTTCCTGGTACGGTGGACGTTGTCTGTGACCTCTGACTTCTACTTTCTGAGTCGGAGAGTTATAATAACTTGTTTGCTTATTAATATTTGAGAGTGCTGTGTTTATCTTCAAACTGCAAAGACAGTTTTGCTTTTAAGCTGCACTGATTTTTCCTTTCACCTTCAAGATTGTGGTATGTTCTTGGTATCAGCTTCTAAAATAAATAGTAGTTACACACCTGTTGAGAGTATAGTAACAGCATTATTGGGATTTTTCAAATAATTTAATGCTCAGTTATACCAGTAAATGATTTTAAGTTAAAGCCCATTTAGTTTGAAACCAAGAAAATGGTTTCTACGTTAAAAAAAATAATAATAATGATAAGAAAGAAACGGCAAACAAGTACCTAGAGTCAATATTTCTATGTCATTTCCTCTTAGAGGCAAAGTTTAGTAAGTTCTCAGCCTGCTGGCAATTGTTTGGAGCAGGAGGTTGCTATCAAGCAGGGACTTTTTTTCTTTCTTTTTTCAATGGAAAAAAGTGAACTTTTACCTAATGTGATTTGTGGCCATTTTCTGAGTCACTGCAATGTTTGTTATTATTCATTTTATTTCTGTAAATCACTTTCTTTTACTATCCCTCAGATGATCCAAGAGGCTTGTTGCATCTCTGAGGGATTTCTTTTTATTCAAGACGGACTGAAATCTTTCAACATTTCTACATGTGTGTTTCAACGGACCGGTTGAAATGCAAACAGTATCTCCTCCGGACCCGTTTGAAACGACACGTTTCAAAGGAGCTCCATATTAAAAGACGTCATTCTTTCCTGTTGCACAAGAAATTAAATGAATGCGTTTGGCGTGCTGGGGCTATTCTTAGGATGCTTGAACAAACCTGCTTAATTTTAGATCCGAGAGTTATTATCCCCCCGGGGACCTCTGAAAATCCGTGGGAGACAGTCGGGTTGCAACCATGATGGAGGGAGAGCTGCTGGCCTTTTGGGAGGGGGGAAGGGAAACCTGCAGGGTGCAGAACAGTCTAGAATGCAAAGGACAAGTCTGCACGAGGAAGAACTGTTTTGTCTAAAATGTCATTGGTGTAACTGTTGAGAAACACAAACAAAGAGAAATCATAGGCTCATCGAATATTAAGACATAAAGGATCTTCCCATCTGGTCAGACTCCTTCGTTCTGCAGAAGAGCAAGCAGAGGGCACACATCTCTTTTTCAGCGTTTTCCTCCACCCCAGCCCCACATTGCAGAAGTTTTCATCAGAAACCACAGGGAGCCCAAGAGACACTTCCTCATTTCTAAACTGACTTTCTTAGTCATGGCTCAGATAAGCTTTCTGTGGGGGACCGCGGCTTATGTACTCCGCCAGCACAATCTTCAGTTAGAAAACTTCAAGCCGGGATTTCGGGAGTATGGGTCGCACACATGGACAGGCCCCCACTGCCCATTGTGCAATGCTGTGATCTCCCCGGGAGAGCAGGAAGCAAACTTGAGGTGACACTGACACGAGGCATTGGAGGGGGCCTGCCTCGGTGACTTAGCGTTGCTTTTGCCTTCCGGTTCGGTTTCTCTGAGGGATAATGTCCTGCTGAGAAATATATGGGGCTGCCAAACCGGAGGCCCGTCCAGCCTGCCCCCGATGGCAGGCATGGGGCTCAGGAGAGGTGGTCCCAGCCGCCCTCCCACCACTGACACTGGGCCAGAGAATTCTGTTGAGCTTGTCAACATAAAGTCGCATATAAAAGGCCTCCATCTCTCTATGTGCTTCCTGGCCTTCAAGGATAGATCCTGCAGCTCAGGTCCCACAGCCTGTAACAGGCGCCCCTCCCTGCACCAGGGGCACTGACTGCTCCCTTTGCTTTGACATGCCTTGCTCATCCTGCTGTTTGCTAAGACTTTAAGGATAGTTCCATGAACTCGCCTTTCACTCTGACCTGAAATGGGTGCTTCCTGAGAGCAGGGCCCTGGCTCCTTCACCTCATCTCTCTCTCAGGGACCAGCCTGGCTCCTCAGACAGGGAAGATGCTCAGAAAATGCTTGTTGAATGAATGGGGAAAGGAAGGCTAGCGGACTGAAAATCGGATTTTCCCCCACTCATGTACAAGTTTTAAAAGGTGCCAATTACCTGTTTTCTATTTTTTTCTAAATTCCTCTTTTTTAGATCAGTATTTTGGAGTTTACAGAGAGCATGATCATTAATTCATTCAGTCATTCAGTTAACAGATGGTGGCTGAGCTGTCTCCTGGGTGCCCAGCTTGGGACTAGATGTGGAAATATGGCCGGCCACAGGAAGGTCACTTTCCAGCCCTAAACCCGGGACCAGTTGCACTTGTCATATGTGCCAGGAAGGAATAAGTGCTCTTAATGGAGGACTTAACCTCATCTGGGGGGCCAGGGGCTACTTCTCTGAGGGGGGATATTTAAATATTCAAGAGGGAATCAACCAGGAACGGACACAGGAAGTGCTCCTGGCAGAGAAACCAGTTTGGATAAAGACCCTGCAACCTGAGATGGGCCTGGGGAGCACAGATTAACCAGGATAGTGTGGCCAGTGCCGGACTGTGGCAAGGACGAGGGTGGGACCTGCCCGGGAGGTAGCAGGAGCCGCTTGTCAAGATGCTGGATTTTCTCCTGAGAGCAAATGGAGGCCACAGAAGGGCTGACAAGAGGAGAGGGGTGAGCGATATTTTCACGCTCGCATTGGGGATGTCTCAGCTGGCTGAGGTAGTACATTTTCTGAGGCTTACCTTCCAGAATGCCTCCCAAGACACGTCTTCTTCCTTGTATGCTAGGGCCTGTAGCTGTTGAGTAGCGTGCAGAGAACTGAGTGGGGCTGCCAGCCATCCTTTCCAATAAACAGGCTGCCCTAAGCTTATCTGAAGGCACCGGTGGCCATCCATGGGACATGACCTCCCCAGGACCCTCTGGGTGACCCCAGCAAAGGAAGCCTCATAGGAGCAAAAGGGGAGTTGGACAATGACTCAGGAACCAACCAGAGAGCTGGAAAGAGGGATGGGGGTTTGAAAAAGAGTCAGAAATCACAACAAATATCATAGATATTAATCTGACTAAATCAGTAATCTCTTTGAACATCAGTAGTCTAAATGCACCAATGAAAAGATGGAGAATATGAGAGTGGATCAAAAAGTAAGACCCAACCATATGTCGTCTATAAGAAACCCACTGTAAATGTAAAGACACATATAGGTTAAAAGTAAATGGATGGAGAAAGATAAACCATGCCAACACTAATCAAAAAAGCGTGGGAAAAAGCTGGAAGGAATGAGAGATGTGCAGAAAGAAATGGAGGGAGACAGAAAAGGGGTCCACCGTGACTGCCCGTCTGCAGAGTGCCAGGCCCTGGCACTGGCTGAGCCGTAGGTGTGGGTCATCTCATTGTATCCTCACAACCACCCTACAGGGAGGTCCTGCTCTTATAGTTTTAGTGACTTGGGTCCACCCCTCCTGCTTGCAGCCTCTCCGAATACGGCCTGTGATCCCACCCGCCCTGGCCCACTTCAGTTAGAAATCTTCTGCAGCTCCTTTAGCGGGATTACCTCTAGCTGCCCTTGACCCTTCGGCTGAAGGGGAAAAAGGGACTTTCTCATGGTCCCCTTTTCTGCTGTTTGCAGAATGTCCAGTGCTCACTCTGATCTTACACCTGAAAGGGAAAGTCTAGAAGATTCTTTTGTTTTGTGCTTTTTAAAACTTTTTCAAATGCAACAAAAGAACCAGAGGATTCTCAGAAAATATAGCGATCGTCCGGCCACGGCTGCCTTCACTCCCTGCTTGCAGTGAGCTCTGTGCTGGGCGCGCCCTTTGTGTACACCAGAGGCGCTCAAACTTGAGCGCGCATCCTAGTCACCTGGAGGGCAAAACACAGAGCTTGTGATTCAGTAAATATATTCTGTAGCTGCGTAAGGAATTACCACAAATTTAGTGGCTTAACAACACCCGTTTATTAGCTGACAGGTCTGTAGTCAGAAGTCCAGGCATGGCTGGGCTCTCTGCTCAAGGTCATGTAAGGTCAGAATCAAGTCATCGGAGCCAGCTCTGTTTCTGCCTGGAGAAGTGGGGAAGAATCTGCTTCCAGGAGCATTCAGGTCCGCCTTTCCTTGTGGGGAGAGGCCACTTGCATTCCTTGCCACCTTGCCCCCTCCAGTTTCAAGCCAGCAACAGAGGATCTCTCTCACGGCAGATCTCTGGCTTCAGAAAGCCCTGGTGCCTTTTATGGGCTCGCCGTGGATGGTCTCCCTTCCACAAGCTGCGCTGTATAACCAACCTGATCGCGGGGTACAATCTATCATGGCCACAGTCCTGGAGATTATGCAGGACGTGTCCACCAGGGAGCGGACCGTGGAGCCATTTTAGAATTCTGGCTTGTACAGTAGATGCGGGAAAAATCTCCACCTCTCACAAGTTCCCAGGTAAAGAGATGCAGCTGCTCTGGGAATCAGCGTTTGAGAACTACTTACCCACACCAATTCCACAACTTTTGACTTAGATTGTGCCTAATTTACAGACGAGGAAACTCAGAGTTTTAAGTCTAGAGGAAACACTCAAAATATACAACAACTAGTACCTCGTGGGCACCGACCAACCAGAAGGGACATCCAGCCAATCAGGACAGGTTCTGGCTGTGAATAACCACTGTGGCCCTGCTGACCGGCACCAGTTGACCCAGCAAGTATGGGCCGGAGCTAGTGCTCATGCCTGAGCTGGGGCTCTGCCGACTCTGCCACGCTAAGAGTCAAGGGCAAATGGCATCCCACCAAGGCCAAGTCAGGAGAAGGGGAAATAGAGCAGTTTATTGATTCCAAATCCATCTTCCTTTCATCATTCTATCTGCTCTATGTTCTGTAAGACCACCTTTCTCAAGGTTAAAATCTGAATTAGTTTCCTATCACTGCTATAACACATTATCACAGATTTAGTGGCTGAGGGGCCGGCCCCGTGGCCAAGTGGTTAAGTTCACGTGCTCCGCTTCGGTGGCCCAGCGTTTCGCCAGTTCGGATCCTGGGTGTGGACGTGGCACCGCTCATCAGGCCATGCTGAGGCAGCGTCCCACACAACACAGCCAGAGGCACTCACAACTAGAATATACAACTATGTACTGGGGGCTTTGGGGAGAAGAAGAAGAAGAAAAAAAAAGATTGGTAACAGATGAACAGATGTTAGCTCAGGTGCCAATCTGTAAAAAAAAAAAAAAAATTAGTGGCCAAAAACAACACAGACTTATTATCTTAAAGCTCCAGAGGTCAGAAGTCTAAAGTCACTCTGAGTGGACTAAAATCAAGATGTTGGCAGGACTGCGTTCCTTCCAGGAAGGAATCTGTTTCCTTGCCTTTTTCCAGGTTCTAGAGGCTGCGGCATGCCTTGGCTCCCTGCCCGGCATCGCTACAATCTCTGCTTCCATCATCACGTCTCGGTCTCTGACCCTGACCCTCCCCCTCCGTCTTATGAGGACCCTGAAATCACATTGAGCCCTGCCCTAGACAATCCAGGGTCGTCTCCCATCTCAGGATGCTTAACTCAATCACATATGCAAAGGGCCGTCTGCCATATAATGTAACGTGCTCACAGGTTCCAGGGACTAGCACGGGGATGTCTTTTGAGAGGCTATTCTTCAGCCTACATCACCATCTAAGGCTCGCATTTGTGTGGCTCACAAGAGCAGACACCTTCCTAGAACCTGCCACATGCCAAGCCCTTTGTAGTCATTAGGTCAGTTAGTGCCGCAACCACCGGATGAGGTAGCTTCTGCTATTGTCCTTCCTTTGCAGACAAAGAAGCTGAAGTCCATGGGAGCTGAGAAACTCACCCAAGGTCACACAGCTCAGAGATGGCAACGCCAGTGTTCAAACCCAGGTGTTCTGGCTCTGGAGTCCATGGTCTTTACCATTGTGTTGGGTGCCTCTCATAGATGTGCAGGTGAAAAGCAGGCCACTTCATATAAATGGCAAGAAACCAAAGTCACCAACCCTGCCTCAACCCCTCACCCGCCCTTCCTCATAGTCCGCTGTCCCTGGTAAGAATTCTATGCTCCTCTGGTGTCTCAAGTGGGAAAGCAGTTAAAAACTTTGGTCTCTCCTTTCTTCCTTTCTATGTCTAACCAGTAACAAGGCCTTGTCACTTCTGCCCATGTCTGAAATGTTGTTCCAGTTACTCTTGCTGTGAAGCAAACCACCCAAAATTTAGTGACTTAAAACCGCAAGAAGCATTTATTTTGCTCATGAATCTGCAATCTGCGTAGAGATGTTCCCTCTCTCCTCCACGTGGCGTCTGCTGGGTTTGCTTGGCTGGGGACCAGAGAACTCACTCTCAAGATGTCACATTCACATAGCTGACAAGTTGTGCCGACTCTCACTTGGCAGCTCAACCAGGGCTTTGGGCCAGGGGCCTCAGTTCCTCTTCACGTGGGCCTCTCCACAGGCTGCTTGGGCTTCCTGACAGCATGGTGACTGGGTTCGAAGAGAACGAGGTGGAAATGCATGGCTTTTTATGACCTAGTGTCACTTCCACCATCTAGATTGGGTTGAGGCACTCACAAAGGCCCTCCCACGTTCAAGAGCAGGAGACATACACCCCTCCCTCTGGTAAGAGAATGGCAAGTTCTACAAGAGCATGTGGATGGGAGATGACGTGGCAGCCATCTTCAGAATATTCAGTCTGCCAGACCTGTCATCACTGTAGCTCCCTGCGTCCTTCTCACCCCGCTGACCCTTATCAGTACATTATTCTCCAAGCCCAAATTAGGGTACATGAGCTAACAGAAGATTTTGTCTAATATATTCATTTATTTTGATATCCTTACCAAAATATCAAATATGTAGCCACATATACTGCATGAATTGTCTTTATTTTAGAAATAAATCAAAGTATGCAAAGGTAAATTTGTCCTGAACTCCAGTACATCAGATTAACAAATATCAGCACTTAACCAATGACACGTAAAAACGCACTCAATCAAAGAAATTTGTTCAAAGTGAGTAAAGTTTTTATGTCCTTTAATAAAAGCAGCTCCTTATTTGATTCTGCATGATAATGGAGGAAGAAAATGTTAACTTTCCTAATCCTTTCCCCATCCCCTCCCCCCCATTAGGAATGAGGAAATACAGAGATATATCTTTTTCCCACGCATTTAAAAATCTAACCCTATTTTCAAGGCCTTTGTCCAGAGGACTTTCCATAACTAGACTAATTAGGTAGAAAGATGGGATCATTAAATACTAGACTAGCCTTCACTCATCACCACCCTCCACCTCCTATATCTTGACCCTTATTGCCTGCAACACACAATGGACATGATTCATCTTGCCCCTGAAGTTGCAGTCTTGTCTCCCAGGGTTCAATGTTAAGCCCCTGGAGGGACAGGAACTGTGTCTTGGGCTTTGAATCCCCTAGTAGAGTACTGAGCACCTGGTACTGGCTTAGGATGTGTTTCCTGGTTGATTTGGCGAAGAGCTTTTTGAAGGAATGGTCATGACTTACTCTTTGTATCCCCATGAAGAATCACGTACTTGGCTGCATGCGTTCATTCAACAGATATTTGTGGAGAATCCTAAATGTTCCAGGATCCATGGCGTGGTCTATCCTTAGTTTAGCAGAGGAAACCAGTTAAAATGTGGTAAATGCTAAGAACCAGAGGTTCCCGGTGTTATGAGAATATGTAATAGGTGTAGTTTGACCCAATCATGGAGTTTGAGAAGGCACATAGCAGATCCTTGTTAAATGGTGGTTGAATGAATGAATGAGTGGTTTTCCTTTAGACTTGGAAGTCTGTTCTTAACTCCAAACAGCCTGTGCAAGAATCTGCTCAATGAAGGTACCTGAAAAATATGTGTCTCATCTCCAGGTAGGCAGCACCCAGCCCCAGAAGAGCTCACCGGTCCAGGGAATTTCTCCTATAACTGACTTGCTGCCTGGAATTTTCCCCTTAATGATGCATTCTTTTGGGGCTAAGACTTTGATCTCCACACTTTGCTGATTAAATTGGTCCGTATACATTAAACAGCTGTCATCGTTAACGCCGTAATGGGAAGTTATTAGGGAACATGCCAGTCTTATTAGAAGGGAGCTGCAGAGGGCAGGACAATGCCAGGGAGAATGGAAGAGACCTGGATGTGATTCTGGAACAGCAAGAAGAATGGAGAAAATAACACAGAAGAGGAAGTAGTAAATGTGGGGACAGGACAGTGATGAGAAAGAATTTCATAGTTTTGCTAAGAGAAGGCATCCTGCTGGGGGACATTTGCAAGGCCTGAGTAGGAGATTTTCCAAAAAACATTGGATATCCTCTGGGGCTTGCAGAATGTGCTGCGTGAGCTCTGTTCACACTAATGCAGAGCTCCGCCCAGCTACCCATGCTGGAGCAGGACAGAGTGACAGCACTGCTTCCTGGCATGCGTCGGGCCTTTACTCCAGGGAGATGACTCTGTCAACACAACTGATTAGCTGGGCAATTCACCTGATAAAGACGGTTGGCAGGAGAGGTTATCAAAGAAAAGCAAAATAAATATTTTCTGGTGAAATCCCTGTTTCTAAAGATATTTAAGTAAGAAACAGAATTCTTTCAACACTTGGCACTCCAAAATATTAATGGGCTAAAAATACCAGGTTTGGTAATTGTGTATTACAAATACTCCCAGTGCAAAGAAATTAAAGCCGTAATACCACAGCACTATGCGAAGAGGGGTAGATTTCTTGTCCGACTAAGCTTTACCCTTATGTCTGTTAAGCATGGTTAACCATGGTTTTCATGACCATTGACGTATAATATATAGCGGAGGGAGGGGAAAAAGGCAAGCTTATTTGTTATTACAAAAGAAAGTAAGGTTCATTGTGGAAATTCTAGTAAGTCCAAGTAGGCAAAAAAGGAAAACATTGCAATTTTCTTTAATACTAACATGCATTTTCTTTTCCCACCAAAATGGAGTCACAACAATAAACATTGCTTTGTCACTTGCTTTTTTCTTAACAGCAAGTTGTGGACATCTTTTTAGGTCCTTAGATAGTTTTCACCTCCTCCGTGTGAGTAGCTCTATAGCCTGTTGAATGGATTCAGCATGTTTATTAACTGGTCACTGATTGGATGTTTAGGTTGTTTCTAGTGTGTTATTTGCATAAACAGCATTGCAGGGAATGTATTTGCATCTAAATCTTTGCCCACAGCCATGAGGATTTCCTTAGAATAAATTCCTAGGATGGAAACTGTTGGGTCAGTATTCAGAGTTTTAGTTGACCTGGTTTATATGACAAGCTTAAACCAATGAGTTTGCTGCTTATTTTACCATATTCCTTTAGAAGTCCCTCACAAGGATAGATGAGCTAATGATCTGGAGTGGAATCAGTAATATTTTCATGGTGTCCAGTTTAAAGTCTGCCATATCTGTGAGAAATCTCAGATGATTAACTTAGGGTACAAATCTTTGACCTTGGGTCTTGTTGGTTCCTTGACCTTGGGTCTTGTTGGTTCCTTGACTTGGGTCTTGGTTCTTTGACCTTGGGTCTAGTTTGCTGGTTGGTTGGTTGATTGGTTGGGGGACATAATGACACACCCCAGGTTCCTTCAGGAATAAAAGATTTGTCCCCCGGTTGCCCTTGGCAGTCGCCCCCTTTGGGGATTACTTTAGCTGAGGAGAATCACCTCCCTAAGTCCCCTCCTTTCTCAAGGTAGCCCCTATCCCAGAGCTGACCAATGTGGGGGTATCAAGGCCCAGCCCCTCTGCTCCAACGAGGGCTGTCCCATCTTCAGAACTCCCCACAGGGTCAGCGAGGCTTCCATTGGGAGCACACTGTAGCTCTACTCTCCCTCTGCCTAGTCCCAATTTCTCCCCTCCCTTCCCCTCCCTTGCCCTTCCCTGGGCGTTGATCCCAGGAACACTCCCTAATAAACCTCCTGACTCAGATTCTGGAAGCAGCCAGTGACTGTTGAGTTTTTCTTGGTTGGTTGGTTGGTTGGGTCAGGGGGCAGAAGTGGGGGCTCAACAGACCCCAGCAGTTGATCACTGTATGTGACTCATAATTTCACCCTTACAGAGGGCAGTACTGCCACTGTGACCTCCCTCAGGATGGAAGAGCCCAGGGCAGCTCCCACTCATGGGGAGGGTTTCTTACAAGTATAAAGTCAGGCGTGATCTTCCTAAGAGTTCTTTCAACATAAGAAGATTGATCAAATCAAGTTGTATCCTAGATTTTTACAAGAGCTGTTTAAAAGGCTGTCTTCTCAGAAAGGTCTTTTAAAAACCTGTGTTGAAAACCTCACCCTGAACATACCTGGGTCTCAATCTGCTTTCAGATAATCTTTCTGACTGCGTCTTCTATTGCTGGTCATGACAAAACATTTATGCCTCCATTGGTCGTAAGCTAGGTCTGTAGAAATCTGTAAGAGTGTTAAGGTTCTGATCCACAGCCATGCTGGTCACCTCCCTGGTATGGCCAAATCACGTATAACTAACAATTGCTAAAGAAACCAACTGTGGTTTGTAAACATTTGAGCAGAATCTAGGCCATCTCCATAATGATGTCTCTACTGTTCACTTGTGTTACGGTATAATTTCGGGCATGGGGGAGAACATTCTACAAATCCCTAGGGACTCACCCATGGGAATCTATTGTGCTAGTGAATGGATCAGAAAAAAACACAGAATTGCTGTGTAAGGGGTGAGGGACACGCTCTCTAAATGTATTATTTGGAGTAGATTATTTGACAGAACATTTGGGGCCCTGGGGATGGATGGTAAGCTGCCGTACGTGTATTCTTACTTCTCACAGTGTCTGGCTTATAGCAGGTGACTAATCTATTTTTGATGACTTACTAAATTAAGCCAGAGGCCAAAAATTCAGATGCCTTTGGAGTCGAGAGCAATGGGGCCATTGATATTTGGAGAGCATAGGTTTGGCCAAAGTTTCAGCCATGGTCACGTGGGCCTCTGGGCCCCAGATTGCAACATCTTCCTTTTTTCTATCCTCCGGAGGCCAGGAATTCTGTTTCTGTGTGAAACCTCCCAACTTTTCAATATTGACAGCTAATTTTTTAAATATTAAGCTGCCAGTTCACAACCAGTGAACGAACCTAGCCATTCTAGACCCCTGGTGGAAAGAGGGCAGCTCTTACATCTCAGACGCTCTGGTGCAAAGGCCTGTGCCCCACTTTTAGTCACTTGACATGAGCACCCATATTTTTCTAATGAACAAAGTTGGCATAATCGTTCCCTTCTTTGATGGTGTGTGTTAATATCCAAGTGTGGTGGTGTCTTGTTTGTTCTGTGCTTTTTAAGTATGTTTTGAATCATTGTGTTACCCCTATGAAGAGGACATGGCATCTTTCCTCATGCGACGTATTGCCAGACTTTTAAATAATCAGCGAAGAAGGCAATGTAAGTGTAAAAAGACAGCGTGTGCCACGGCCTATTAGTAACTTCTCAACCACAGACGCGGGAACAGGGCCTGTGGGTAATGGAAAGACTAAGAACACTTAACACACTTTTCTCTTCTCCCACACTTGGCAAAAAACAATTTCTGAGCTGACTCCTGAGTTTTAAAGCTGGGTGTGGATACAGACTCCACGTAGCAGGGTTACTGAAAACCGTTTTATATGTGGTATTAAAGATTCACAGATTTCAATTTTACCCCATTTCCCCCTCCCTCTCTTTCGGTCTTCAGTGTAGCCAGTCACTCACCGAGCATCAATAGGCTATTTGCATTGCGCCCACCACTATGCCAGGTTCCCTGGGAGAACCTACCAGACTGAGATCCGGCCTCTGCCTCGTGGCAGCACACAGCCTGGCCAGGCTTTAGTTGTGTCAGTTGTTCCGAGGTGAGTCTGGAGTATGGCAAGGAAAGGAAGAAGGCTTTTCCATCAGCATTAACACTAAGCGTAGAACCCACACTTGGCGTGTAAAGGGTTTTATTGATGGGAATGAACCAGTCTAGGGCTGGGAAAGCTGTTTCGCACTGGAATGAAAGATCATCAGGTCCTGGTGGTTGATGAACGGTGCAGTGGCCGCCCGTCACCAGCCCACCCCGGCACAGCTGTTCCTGCCCAGGTTTTTGTCACTGCAGGTTTGTGCCCTTGCCTGAGAACGGCTTCAAAGCAGAAGTTAAAATCAGTAATTGAAGCAAGGTGGGTCTGGAAGGGAATAGACTACAGAGAACAAATCAGGAATGATTAATGAGAGTGGCTTTGGCCCCTGTCATCTCTAAATAAACGTTACCTCCCTGAATCGTGCGGCCGCTGGTCTCCAAGTTATTAAGTATAGTTTTGATTTGCCTGTGGCTATTTCCCCATCTTAAGCATTGCAAGCAGTGCGTTTCCAAGAAGTTACAGAAGGGTGGTTAACCTTTATGTACTAAGGAAAGATTGAGGTAATCAGGAAACAAGAGTTAATGGGATTTCGAGTCACATGGAATTTACCAAACAAGACGAAATCTTGTACAAACTGTGACCTCTCTCTTAAGGCATAAATTTGAACACGCTCTTCCTCCCTAATTTCTCCCAATCAATTGGCTGTTTTATTTTATCTTATTTCTTTTCTTTTCTTTCTTTGTTTTTTTTTTTTCAATGATGGCAATTTTCCTTTATTTCCACCATGAGCTTTAATGGATCGTGATTACCATTCTGCTAAAATACGCATTTAGCATTTTCATCATTGCATCCATCCTTTTTGGCACTGGCATCAATAAGCCACTTTTCTTTTTTATTTAAGTGATTGAGAGTTCTGTGTTATCTCAGAAATACAAATTATTTGTACCCTATCTTGTACTAACCTGTGCAAAGTATCAAACGATATTTCAGGCTTTTCTGTTTTTTTCAAAGCGTCAGGAATGTGCCAGGCTGAAGTTTAGTATTAATATCATTTCTTGTGTGTTATCCTGCAGATTCAGAAGATTAATGCTTATCAAACTTAAAGGAGATTTCCATTTAAGATGGTTTTCTCATTTCAGATTTAGAATTCCAGGGGGCTTCATCCTCTGTAGTGGGAGAAACAGCGCTTGACTGTTTTCTCGAGGGGGTTCTGAAAAAAGCTTATCTGCTTTGTTTTACATTTTCCTTGAAATGGAGGCCCCTCTCCGTGGCAGAGCAGATTTTACCAGTAATAAAGCAAATACTAAGAGCAATAAATTCCTGAGCCCAAATCTGGCCTCCTGACCCCATTCCCCGATTACCCCTAAAAGTGAACAAAACTGGAAATTCCTTTTGAGATGCAAAAGAAGAAGAGTTTTCCTGTTCTCTTTCTTACCCTGGATCATTACGAAGAAGCCTAAAGAAAGTTGGGAATTTAATCTCATCGCTGCTTCTTGGATAAATGGTCTCCAAATGTTTTTGATCATGAACTTCATTGGTGGGAGATTTTTGAGTACCGCCGCCAGTAAAAGCATTTTATTTGTAAATTCTGTACAATCTCTGCTCTCCACTGGGCACCTTATAAAACACACCCTAAAAATAAGCCCTTAAAAAAGACAAGGGGAACATATATTCAGTTGACTGTGTTCTTCCCACATGCAAAGTATCGTGGAGACCGCTGCTGTAGATGCATGAGAATCATAAGGCTCTGGTAGTGCCGCCTGGGGTGGGGCCTCAGAGTCTGGAGCTGATGGTGCAGTCCCATGCCCCGGCACCCTGTGAGCCCCTACACAGCAAGGGCAGAGAAAGGACACCAGGAATGTGATGGCACCCGCTGAGCAAACACCTTAAGCAATGCTGTACCACATCCTATGACAAACAGGAATGGCGTGGCCTTTGCTCAAAGACACAGACTGCCCTGCAGTCAGGAGCATGAAGGGCCATAGCTCTTCGATGCCTGGTGAGTTCCAGCTCCTCACCTGCTTCAGATGGGCCCTCCCCAGTTCATCCCCTGAACTCCACAAGCATTCATCCGCATCTTGGGGGAGTGCCCTCATGCAGCTTTCACTGTGGTGGGGAGATGACCAAGTTAAGAACAGCACCAGGATGCCAGGCAGACTGTGGTGAGAGCCGGGGGCCACCAGGGTTCAAGGATGGAGAGAACATTTAGTTGAGAGGGGCGCCTCCTAGAGAAGTGGCCTTTGTGATGGGCTTTGAAAGATGAATAGGAGTTTGACAGACAGAGAAGAGACAAGGGAGGAGCTGGCTGAGGGATCTGAGGAGAGTAGGTGCGGCTGAGGGCATGTCTGAGAGCCATGGGCTCCATGGCAGAAGAAGGCCCCATGCCTCACTGGGCATCTTGCCTCCACCCTGCCCTCTCCCACTGTTCTGAACCCAGACATTGGAGTGATTCTGGTCTACAGAAGTCAGACCATGCCCCTCCTCTGCTCAAAACCCTCCAGCAGCTCCCACCTCAGTCAGCACACAAGCCAGAGGCCTTCCAGTGCTAAAGGTCTCATATAGCCTCGTTTCCAGCCACTTTCTCCAAGTCCCTCCTTTACAGGCACCCTGAGCCTCCGGCTGGGCCTTCAACATGCCTTGGGTCTCTGTGTCTTCTGTTCCCTGGGCCTGGAATGCTGTTCCCCAACACCCCGCAGTTCACTCCCCCGCTTCCTTCAGGTCTTGATGCATCCTTATGTCCTCTCAGAATGCCTTCCCTGGCTAGTCTTTCAACATCTCTTTTTCCCAACTTTTCTAGCCCTCCTCTCTGCCTTATTCTCAGCACTTATCACTATTCCAACCTACTGTATATTTCTCCCCATCTAGGATGTAAGCTCCGTGAGGGCAGGAGTGTTGTCTGTTTTGTTCGCTTGAACCCCCAACATCTAGAACAGTGCTTGGGTGAAAGAATGGATGGATGAATGGACAAATGAGTGGATGCATGCCTGGATGGACGCATGGATGGACAAACAGAGAAATACTAAGCGAAAGGCTTCACCTTCAACCTAAGGAGCAATGGGAAGTCACTGAGCTTTTATAGTAGAAAAGGACTCTTTTATGTTGTAGGAATTACACGCTATATTGGAGCAATAAGAAATTGGCCACAGTGAGGCCAGTTAGGAGGGCACTGTGGGTGCAGAGGGCTGCCTGCAGTGATGTGCTGGGGGAGCAAAGGGGTACAGAGAACCTACAGAGCTTTCCATTGGCCTGTGGGGAACAGGGCATCCAAGGTGCCCTGGATGGTCCAGCAGAGCGACTAAGGACAGAGATGGGGAAATGAGCTCCAGTACCAAAGGGCACTGTGCCAGGTGTGTGGAGTCCATGGAACAAGCATGGAATCTGTAATTAAAAGACCATGGTGAGTCCTGGCTCTCCACTTGTGTCTCAGGCACAGTGCCTATGTCAGCTTGTTCAATCCTCACCACAATGGTGAATCTGATATTAACCCACTTTGCAAGTTGAGGACAAGAACACCTATCAGCTAATAACACCTCTCAGACTGGGAAGTGATCGAGATGAGTAAGGGGGTGAGCCGCTCTGTTTTTCTTTGGTATGGTGACTTAGGTTGGGGAAACAATGTTCCACATTAGAGAGAGAAGGGCTGCAAATACTCAATAAAAAGGAGGCTATTCCATTATCTCAGAAACTAAAAACTCCACTACAAAGTAAGTTTCATTCAATTCCAGATAAATGCTCTGACACCTTTTATCATTTTCCTTCCCGAGAGACCTTTTGCAAATTGCCTCATTCTTTCCTCTGCTTTGGTTTGCACATCAAAGTCAAAACTCAGTTTCCCTCCCTGGTCATTTTGTAGAAAGTTCCACCCAAGGCACATTCTTGGTGTAGTTGTAAACTCCTTGGGGTTTGTAATGGATGTGCTGAGGTCATCCTAACTATGTTTTAGGAATGCTGTAATGGAGTTGATGGAATTCAACATAAACCTCAAATTTTCCTCACTGAAAATAGAAACTTCTTAATGAAAATATGCTCTTACTATTTGGAGCCAGAGAATGCAGGTTAAAAAAAACTCATTTAAGATTTTTATGGTGTGAATGGAAGAAATGCAAAGCATCTAAAGCTTTCAGTTGACTAAAGCATTTCATTTCTTCAACTTCTGGTTTCAGTTTTACTATTTTAAGTGCAATTCTTAGTATGCTTTTCAAAAGTTCTAATGAGACATTAGGCACTGCTTCCTTCAAATCTCTTACATCCGACCAGCAAACAAGAATTGAGAATGTATCTGTCTCCCAAACCACCAGGGGTATAGAAGTAGGAAAGTGAACATTTTAATTTATTTATTTAATTTTTTTCTTTCTGCTGTTTCTCCCCAAATCCCCCCAGTACATAGTTGTATATTTTAGTTGTGGGTCCTTCTAATTGTGGCATGTGGGATGCCACCTCAGCATGGCCTCATGAGCAGTGCTATTGTCTGCACCCAGGATCCGAAACCCTGGGCTGCCTCAGTGAAGCTCTCGAACTTAACCACTCGGCAACAGGGCCAGCCCCAAAAGTCAACTTTTTGTATACTTGCTGTCAACGAAGATAATCCATAACCAATCTATAAATGAAGATTTGGGTGAGTTTATTCTAAGCTAAAATGTGACGACCATGGCCCTGGGCCTTTCTTCCCAAAGGAAGAAAGGGCACCAAAGAAGTGAGGTGTACAGAGTGGTTATATACCCCCAAAGAGGATGTTTCACATATGATTGAAATGTCCCTTTTACAATAGTCACGAGACTGCTCTGTCAGCACGGTGATTGATGGACACAGCAGGTAGGTCTGCTGTCTCGGTGCACACAGCAAGGGTGGCAGGTCTGTTCTCTCGAGCTGGGTGGTCACAGGTGGGCTGGGTGGTCAAAGGTGAGCACAGCAATCAGTTACTAGCCTAAGGAAAGATGCTTATCCTTAAGGAGTTGCCAATGTGGGGGAAGTTGCACCTTTATCTTAAGGGCATTTGTTCTGGCCATAGTGAGTGTTTAAAGCAGATAAACAATGCATGCTCAATGGCCACGTCAGGCCCTTTTGGAAAAAACAAAGGCTGAATTAGGTTTACACCAAATGGCTTCCTCATATACTCCAATATATCCTGCTGCTTGCCATTTCTATTTGTCATTTGCTTTGGATCAGTTTTTATTTTCAGTGGGGAAAATTGCTATTTACAAACTGAATTCTCACATAGGATGTTTAGAAACCCAAGTTTGTGGATAATAGGCATGCAGTCAAAGAGCGGACATTCCTAGCAAGAACTGTCAGCTTAGCAGATGAAGGGAAATCGAGATGAGTGTAAAGCAGTGTTCCCTCTGGATACAGGGACAGGTGTCTGTCCCCTTGGCCAGCCAGGGTGTTGGAGCACCATAAAGGAGCCACACTACTCAGAGTGACACGATGGAAACACAAATCTGCTCCACACCTCTCACACAGCTGTGGAAGCCTGCACCGGTGGACCCTGGGTGCCCTCTCTCCTGGTCCAGGGTGCTGGTATACTTTGTGACTCAGTGATTTTTGCCAGATAGTGAGCGTCCAATCCAGCCTCCCTACAGTTGGCCACCATTTTGAGCCCCTTTCTCTGATCTGAAAATGGAAGCACTCAAGTTCACTAAATTTGGTTCAGATGAAGCTTAAAATCAGTTCAAAGACAGGTGCAGAGTTATACATTTTGTGAGGGTTTTGGGGCAGCCTAGTGAAAGATTGATCGTTGATCATTTCTTTTTTTTTTTTTAAAGAGAGATGATCTTTCTTTTCACTTTTTTTTTTTTTTTTAAAGATTGGCACCTGGGCTAACAACTGTTGCCAATCTTTTTTGTTTTTTTCCTGCTTTTTATCTCCCTAAACCCCCTGTGTACACAGTTGTATATCTTAGTTGCACATCCTTCTAGTTGTGGGATGTGGGACGCCGCCTCAACGTGGCCTGGCGAGTGGCGCCATGTCCGCACCCAGGATCCGAACCCTGGGCCGCCACAGCAGAGCGCGCGAACTTAACCACTCGGCCACGGAGCCAGCCCCTGATCGTTTATTTCTATGAGCAAAGATGCTTGAGCAATCTTCAAATACCTCACGATTCTTTCTTTCTTTTCATCCCTATAATGAAACCAAAATTGTACATTTGGGTGACTGTACTGTTGTCTCAGACAAACAGAAATGTTCCAGATTTGTCTGCACGACTGAACTGGAGCTTCATGTCGCAATTTTTAAAAGAAGAAGGAGACAGAGGAGGAGAAGAAGACAGTGAAATTAGCCTCTTCTTCCTCCTCTGATCACCTATGAACTCTGTTTGCCAAAGTGGACCCCAGGAGAAAGAGAAAGGAGGGGGCAAGAGGTTGGAGCTCAGGGACGGAGTGTACTTCAGAGAAGATCCTGGGCTCCCTGGAGAAGAGGAACGCCGTTCTGTGTCTCCTGCCTCCCCCTCCCCTTCCCGTTAGCCTCCCCACCAACATCTCCCGTACTCACTCCACCAGCACCAAAGTCTGCATGTGCCTCCAGAACACACTGCAGACTGCACGGAAAATGCAGCTCGTCCATGCGCACACTCCCCATTGCCAGGCACCATCAATGTGGCAGTTTCCCCAGGGTGATTGATGTATACCAAACTATTGACAGCGTTCCAAACTTTTTTAGAATCTATGCGTTTAGATCTTTTCGGGTTGGGAGTTATGGGTAATTTGGCAAAGCAAACACCATAACTGGTTTCTTACATAACTCTGCAGTTGGCAGCAAATTAAGCAATGCGCCTTCATACAAGAAGACTCTGCTTCTCCTTTTTTGGAAGGACATGCTCTGGTTTGTTTTTTCCCCATTGCATATATTCTTTTTATTATTGACTGACTTCAATGATTCTTTGAAGTCAATTTTTTTAAGTGTGAATGGCAGGGTTCCATTTAACTTTCAGAAGCTTGAGAGGTGTATCTGTGTGCCTCCAGACTAGAGAAAGCTTTTATAAATAACGTGAGTGCTTTTAGGTGATAATGAAATTGGGGAGTTTGAGAAGGCCTTTGGACCCAGACTGCCATAGGGATCTAAACTGGTAAAGTGCTTAAAAGTTCAAAGAGGGGCCAGCCTGGTGGTGGCACAGTGGTTAAGTTCACATGCTCTGCTTCAGCAGCCTGGGGTTCACTGGTTCGGATCCCAGGGGCAGACCTAGCACTGCTTATCAAGCCATGCTGTGGCAGCATCCCACATGCGAAATAGAAAATTGGCACAGGTGTTAGCTCAGGGCCAATCTTCCTCACCAGAAAAAAAAAAAAGTTCAAAGAGTTGCAGCCTTTTGAAAGAACTGGCCTCCTGCCATCCCAGTATGTTTCTCCAAACCAGACGTGTACCTGAAGAAAGGCCAGCTGAATTAACTTTTCAATTGTAGTGTACATTCTTTCTATTTCTTCTTCCTTTCCTACTTAAAAAAAAAAATCAGTTTGTGAGTATCAAAGCAGGGCAACCTCTTACTGTTTCTTTTCTCAACTTCAGAGACTAGATTCTCTAAACTGTTTCTGTATCTTTTTCTGAATTCAGTAGCTGTTAGAAAATGATCAAAGTGTTGCATATTCCTAGTTCTCAAATTACAATAATAAAGTTTTCCAATGAAAATCCTAGGATGGCTTGAGGATCTCTTCCCACATTTTCACTGTGGAATACAAGTGGGAATTAGGACCTTCATCCAATAAAGTTAAATTGGGGGGAAAAAGTCCCGTATTTCACAATGAATTCCACTTTTCTTCTTTAGAAACAGAGTTCATTGACCAAGACAGATTTCAAAATGTTTTCTCTAACACCCCAATATGAAACTTTGATTGAGGCTTTCAGGAAATTACAGGGATCAAAGAACTCACCAAGACTTTGGTTTCCAGGTTTCCCAAAGCCTTGAAACTTCCCTGGAGGCTAATTGCTGTTTACTGCCGTAGATCTTCCTCCTTTTTCTTCCGTAACATTTTCCATCTTAAGACGGTTGTCCCATTCAGCTGAGCGGCGTGGTGTCTGAGTGGCTGAATGGAATTACTACCAGTGGAAACTATGCTGCAACAGGGGTCGATAAAGCAGCTGCAGAGCAAACCTTGGCTGTTTTTTCCATCCTCCCCAAGCAAAGTTAATTAGCATAGGGAAAATGACTAAGGTGTTGACGTCATCTCTTTCCAGTAGAAACTTACACTCCGTCCCTGTCTGCCAGCAAGCATGCAGGACTTGACTCAGGAATTTGCTGTCCAAACAGGATGCTCTAGAAGCTGCGCTTTTGTTCCCAGGGGGCTGGACCTCGGTGCTTTATAAGCGCTGGCTCCAGAAAGAACCCACAGCCTCTTGTACAGGAACCCCACTTGGAGCTCGGCTGTGTGCGTCTCTAGCGCTTTCACTGTAAAGAAAGCAAGATGCATTTTAGAAACTTTAACTACAGTTTTAGCTCCCTGATTGCCTGTGTGGCAAACAGTGATATCTTCAGCGAAAGTGAAACCAGGGTAAGGCTTCTAATATAATGTGATTTCTGAGAGTTTTCAAAGCATTATGTTAATTGGGACTATTAACTGAAATATTTGGGGGGGTGGTTTTTGGCTCTCTTGTGGGTTTAGGGGTGTTGAAATAAATCCAAATTACTTTGAGCCTTAAAAATCAAAAGCTGTCGCCTGAGGAATTAACTAGGAAGGAATTTTTAAAGCTCTCAATATTTGAAAACATCCAGGTCCCCTGACCAACTAGGAAGGCAGAGTTTGGGCATCGTGTGTTTTTCATTCTGTGCAGGTTTGTAAGTAAATTTCTTGGAGGGAGGTCTTTTCTGGTGATGAACAGGATGTTTCACTTTGACGTCTAGAATTCAGAATATTTGATTTTATCTTAGGAAATAAATATTGTAAAGACATTTATATGTTTGCAGTAATTACAAGGGTCTGTCCTCGAGTTTCTAGATTTCTCTAGCTAGAGAAAATGCAGTCGTGGCAAATAACAAAACTGCATAAATAACTTAAGTGTGGGGTAAGCATACCTCCTGGAAAGCAGCTCTCATTGATGGTAATTAATGTAATTAGTAATTTTAATTATTATGCTTTGCTTCTTCATTTGATTAAAATGCAAGATTTTCATCAATAGCTACCCAGCTGTCTAAATGATCTTTAACAATATTGTATATGGATGAATTCTGTATGTTCTGTTGGGGGGGGGGGGGGTGTTTGTGTTACATGCTTTATACCCAAAGCTGTATTGGGACATATGAAGTTTTCTTCTTTTTTTTTTTTAAGTCCAATTTAACTCCGTAATTGTGTACTATGCTTGTGAGCCAGGACTGCAGTTTTTGAACTAAATATTAGAGCACATTCTATATGTAGAAGTATAAAGTCTGTGTATTTAGTATTAGCCTTATGTGAGTAAAATCACTATTTTGTTTATTTAATTAAGTAGAGATTCTATCCAACAACTGTAATAACTAGATATCAGTTATCAGAACAAATTAGATTATTTTGTAAGAGAATGGTATAATAGTATCATGGCCTTAACAGATAACGTGAGTTCTGTTGTGTTCTTGTCCTAAGCCTTGATTTGTATTCTAAAAATATTCACGAAAGTCATCTCACCTAAATTATGAATCATAGCTTCAAAACTACACAGTTGGTCACAATGCCCATCGATGAGGTCATGCGAAATTCCAAATTTACACAGACATCCATATGCCAGAAATTTGCCCATGCACAGAGAGGTGGGGAAAAAAGTCAGAGGCAGCCAGATGAAATCCCATGCGAAGCATCTGCTCTGCTTTCTTTCTCATTCTTTGCCTCTGTGAAACCCCTCACGGGAAAGTCACAGAAATTTCTAGAAACTAAAGAAAAGCCAAGGAATTTGCAGAGAGAAAGTTGTGGGTTGTTCCCACTCCCCGTTAACAACCTGCCTCTTGGAGACACCACCAGACCTGCTGGCAGCCCTGCCATGTGGAGCGAGCACGTGGTCCAGGGTGGCCTCTTCGCTCCTCCTCTTTCTATCGCTGAGTATTCTTGAAGACGTTCTCTTCTCTATTCAGAATCCTCTCTCTCCTCTGCAGAAGTCCTGTGCTTTCCATCAGTTTCCACGGTACTTTGTGGTCCCCGCCTCCTCTTCTGCACCAGTCACCTGTGTAAATGTCATGCTGCCCCATCCCAACTCTCAGACACCCCCTTCTGCCTTTCACAGGGGTTCCCAAACTTTCCTCAGTGTTTAGTCTGGAATAAAAGACTCGTAAAACACAACAACTAAGTCCATGTAATCTTCCTCAGTTTCAACTGCCCATTGCTCTCTGGTTGGAATGCTGAAGGATTGCAGTGGCCTCCCGGCTCCCCCCACCAACACCTCCACCCCTGGACCCACCAAGGGGGCGTCCCCCAGAGCTTTTCCCAGGAGGCTGATGAGCTCTTTCCTGAATCTAAGCTAGTAACCATTGACCTCGGGCATTTCAATTCTAAGAGCTCCTGCTGTTTCAGAATTTTCACCAGCCCTTATAACATTAGAGCTAGAGATGTATATATGTTCAAGCCAGCCTGCAGAAACAGCTCCATTGGCAGTCCTCTCATCTTTTTAAACCAGTATTATTTTTAGAGAGTTAAAAAGTAACAGATTGAGTGGGAAAACAATAGTGGGAATTTTTTTTAAACCCACTTCCTTTACGTTAAGAATGTAAGGCTTTTTATTAACTTCTTTTCCAGTTCAATAAAAATGGGTTTTTCAAATTAGTTCTAGCGCTTTTAAGCCCTAAAGAAGTATTTGATGCACACAGCAAAGCCCTCAGCTGAGTGGGGGATGGCCAAAGGTCACCGGATACAGGAACTGTCAGGCCAGAGGGGTGGCAAATTACCAAGCTGGTCCTCTTTCGAAAATGCTCATTCTACTTTAAAAGGAAGGTTTCTGTGACTATAACAAGTATTTAAGTATTAGTAAGTGTTCTGCTGAATAAATGAAGTTAGTAAATCGTATACATCCTTACTTTCGTATAAAATCACCTGTATTAGAATTAAAAGGGCACAATCGCTCAGAGGGGAAAGTTGAGTTTTGTCTTCTGGAAGAAAGAAGTTAGGAGTTCTTGAAATGATACTAATAATTATCGGTATTATAATTACTAGTAATTACTAATTCCATTGCTCAATAAGAAATGTAATTGGTTGTCTAATCAAGGGTCATATGCTGGTAAATTTTAACTCCTTTCATTTTATTTTTCAGGCCAAATTTGAATCCCTCTTCAAGACATATGACAAGGATATCACCTTTCAATATTTTAAGAGCTTCAAACGAGTCCGAATAAACTTCAGCAACCCCTTATCCGCAGCCGACGCGAGACTCCAGCTACATAAGACTGAATTTCTCGGGAAGGAAATGAAATTATATTTTGCTCAGGTCAGTCGAGTTCATCAATCCTCCCACTCACTCCTTCTAAAAATAGCTTGTACATCGATTGAGTTGATTTAAGACTCCAAGAGTTCATCTTGAGAAGGGCAAAGTTCATACTCCAAATTTTCCTTGTCTGCCCTATTTTAAGAAAACATCAGTGTGTATTTGAAAGCTCTCTCAGAAATGGTTCCTGACCTCCTTGGGTTGAGTGATGATGGAAGGAAGAACGAGCTGGTAGAGGGCAGTGTTGTGGGCACGGCTTCCCCAGAACCCCAGGATCTGTGTAGCAAGTTTTCATGAATTGGCTCAAGGATCAGGGCTAATGACTTGCTCCAGACCCAGAGCAGACCAGACTGGCTCCTGGCTCTGTGCAGGTTCTCAGCAGCCTCCTCTCTAAGTGGAGAACTTGTAGTCTGCCAGCAGGATGCACATCAACACAGGGCTGCCAGGCCCGGCTTGAAGGAAAAAAATGAGTTGACCAGACATGTAGCCAAGACTAAGACTTCCTCCTGGTAGAGGGGTCCCAGCCCCAGGGCACTCAGGCGATGCTGTGAGTGGGTTTGCTTTTTCTCTTGCTCACCACCCTTCCAGCTCTCCTCTTGGGGACCCTCCATGATAGGTGACCCACCTTCCAGGCAGCTCACAAAGTTCCATTTGATGATGTAACAGGGGTCGAACAGGTTGGCAGTGGGGAGGGGGAAGAAGCTTCTCTCAGATTCTGCTCCCTGGTTAATGTGAACCCCAGTCCCCTGTGGGGGCTCTGAGTTCCACACCAGTTTGGAAGCAGACCCTGCAGAAAGGCTCCAGCCCGAGAAGACGAAGTTGCCCGCCCTGCCCCCTGGTAGTGGATGTGAGGCAAAGCCTTGGCCTTGGATCCTTAGTGCTGAGCTCACTCCTTTGTGCATTTCTGGGGTTCCATGTAAGTAAAGACTTGGTCCCTCCATGACTTTTTCTGATTATTAAAGTAAATGCCTGTTCATTCTGAAAATCCCCTAAACAACTGTATAATCCTAGAGATGTTGCTTAGCCTGTTGGAGCTTCAGCTGCACTTTTGTGATATGAGGAGCTAGAAGAAATAGATTCTGAGATCCCTTCTGACCTGGACGACAGTGGCTTTATTTTTTCCATTTCTAGGAAAACCATTTCTGTTGATCTTCCCTCAGTCTGGGTCAAGCATAGTTACTTGCAGTCCCCGTGCTTGGAGTCCCAGGCTGGGAGGGGCTTCTAATCACGTTTGCACTAAAACCAGAGTTCTTCCCTCCCCCTCCACTCATGGACCCTGTTACCATTTGTCCCTGAACTGCCCGGTCCTGCTGCCCCCACGTGGCTCGTCCCCTCCCGCCTGTCTTCCGTAAGCTGTCGTTCAGTGCTGCTGCATTTCTTCAGTTCTTCCCTCGAGAAACATCCGCCTGTATTTATTTCTCTCCTCAGACTTTACACATAGGAAGTTCACACCTGGCTCCACCGAATCCAGACAAGCAGTTTCTGATCTCTCCTCCTGCCTCTCCCCCGGTCGGTTGGAAACAAGTGGAAGACGCCACTCCTGTCATAAATTATGATCTTTTATACGCTATCTCCAAGCTAGGGCCAGGTAAGCGGTGCTCTCCGGGGGGAGCAGGGCAAGGAGATGTGGAGAGATTGCGCTCCAGGTCCGAGACACAGATGCTCCCCCACAGCAGGGAGCAGTGGCGGCCCCATTGCCTTTTCAACTTTCCGTGTGATGGATGCCAGTGGCGTTGTGAATCTTCTCTATTTGCATTCTTCCTCATCACTGTAACTCACGCTGGGAGCCTGCGTGCCTGCCTCGGGCCTCATTCCTTAGGAAGGTGTACAAGAGGGACTGTAGCTGGCCATGGGGACCAAGCACCGTGACCCTCCCACTCGGCGTCACCTGAATCCGTCCCCTCACCCACTGAGCACACCTCATCTGGGTGGCTCAAGACCTGGCCCCACGTCCTGTCGCTCCAAGTGGGGATGAGCAGGTGGACTTTGGAGAGGCAAAACAGACCCCTCCCTTTTAGGAATTTCATTGTAGTGGAAGGTAATTTTGACCGCTCATCTCATTCTCGCCTGCCCTTTTGAATGTGTGAGGGAACAGAGAACCATCAGTTGTCGTAAGAAAGAGCCCCAGTCTTGCATGCCCTGACTTGGCCCCATACGGGTGCTCCCCCGGCAGGGGGAGGCTCCAGTCCTCTGCAGGGATGAAGGGAGACAGGTACTCTGGCTCAGGCTCCTCATCTGTAAAATGGGTGTTACCCAGTGGAGTGACCGGGAGAGGAGACCATTGTGGAGAAAGCACTTTAAACAGTATCTGGCTCATAGGCAGCACTCAATGCATGTTTTTTGAAAACAATAAAATGTTAGTGACCCCTGTCCTCTCTGATAGGGTTTGGATGAGAGGTGGGTACAAGAGGGTCTTGGGGTACAGATGTTTGAGCCCCACTCCTGCCCCATCTTTGGAGCAAACGCAGTAAGTGCTGAGACCATCAGCTTTCTCCTTGACCAGCAGTCCGATGTTCCTTTGGGTTGAGAGTTTTATTTTCTTGGACCATCAGCAGTTTCGTATTGAAAAGATCACATTTCTGAAAACATGGCCCGACGGAAATCCCCCGTGTGGTAAGAAGCAAGGATCACGTTACTTACTGCTCATCCTGGCGTGAAGGTCAGGATGGAAAATGGCTGGTCTGAGCAAGCGTGTGCTTCTCCGGGCAGCTCCTGGCCCAGGCGCATCCCCACAGCTGAGGGTTGGAACCTGCTGTGATGTTAGAGGAGGGAGAAACAAAATCTGCACCTGCAGAGAGGTGTCACACTGCTCCAGAGGCAAGGAGAGATGCTAAGGAGAATTCCTCACTCTCCAGAATGTACCACTCCCTTCCAGAAGGCTTATTTGAGAAGGCTTTATAGAAAATGGACATAATGTCCATTGGCCCCTTAGTTTACTTAACAATGAGCTTGAATAATATTTCTTATCTCAGCTTTACTTTGCCCCCAACAAGATTGCACATACAGTCCTACGCCAAGCTTTCCGGACTATGATTGATGGGGAGCTAGATAAGGATTTGTCAAGAGCCTCCTGACCCAGGGGGACTCTGACCCTCCACCTTAATTCTTGCCAGGAGAGAGCAGAGGCGCCTTCACCTTCTCAAAGGCAATCATGATGACAGTCCAGTCTCCCCTGTGGGATAGAGGGAAGGGAACCACCTTTTTTATGAGTCACAGCGCATTCTGTGTTCAGAGGAGTTGCCAGAGCGGGGTGAGGCAGGAAGCCCTGCTTAGCTGCCCTTCTAATCCAGTCAGGCAGGAAGAGAACTTGGAGGAAAACCCACCCCAGGCTCCCCCGCAACTGAGAGGTAGAGCAAACTGAAGCAAGCTGCCTCCCTCCCCACCGCACCCCTATCTGAAATCCCCAGCATTTCTGCTACTCCCAGCTTTCCACCAGTAACCATTCACGTTCCATTTTTCAACATAATGAAACGAGGTGACACTTATGGGGAATGGGTACCGTGTACCAGGTACCAGTGCTTTGCCTGCATTCACTCATGTAATCAGCTCCCTGAGATCAATGCCTTTATTATCCCATTTTACAGAGGAGGAGTCTGAGGTGCACAGGGGGGTGAAGGGACATGCCCATGAGCACCGGGTACTAAGCGGCAGCACTCACAGGCCAAGTGCTGGCCTCTGTGCTGCGCTGCCTTCCTCAGCTCCCAAGATGCAGACTCTTCTGTGGCCAGACCGGCGCCATAGAGCGCTGCCAGGGCTTGGCTGCTGAAGAAAGCTCCCCCAGCCCTTGCTGGACCAGAGTGGCCTGAACTTGACTGAACTGGAAAACTAAGGCTGACCCAGAGCAGCAGGACACTCCTGGTTCCAGGGGGTTGATAGCTGTCGTTTGAAAAAGGATGCCGTGGTCGAAAATGTTTTGGGAGCCCCTGGTTCAACCAGCCACCCTTGTGTCTTCATGCAGGCCCTCCTTGAGCCTCCTGTCCCCCGGGGTGCTCTGTGGAGGGAGGCTCACTCTGTCCTG
Organism: Equus przewalskii; assembly: GCF_037783145.1. Lineage (NCBI taxonomy): Eukaryota > Metazoa > Chordata > Mammalia > Perissodactyla > Equidae > Equus > Equus przewalskii. The sequence goes on along the minus strand of NC_091857.1, from coordinate 30,930,256 downwards.
TCCTGACACATTTATTCATGTGGCATCTTTTCCTGAACAGATACTCCTCACACCACGCTGTGGGGCGGGGGGGGGGGGGGGGTCCTCTGGGTGTTTTAGGAGACCTGGTGGACATGTTAAGTGTAATTGGAAAACACATTCTTTCTGTACCTTTCATCTTCCTGGACTCAGAGTATTTGACTGAAAGCAGAGTAATATGCAATGATGATATTGTATATTACAGTCATATGGCACTTAATGATGGAGACGCATTCTGAGAAATGCGACCTTAGACAATCTCGTTGTGGTGTGAACATCATAGAGCGCACTTACACAAACCTAGGTGGGATAGCCTACTACACACCTAGGCTATATGGTACTGATCCTACGGGACCACTGTCATGTATGCGGTCCGTCATTGATCGAAATGTCATTAGGCGGTGCATGACTGTGTGTGTCTGTGTATATATATTTTTTTCCTGGATGAACCAGCAAAGAAACACTAATCCAGAGCATACCGGCCATGTCCCTCAGTCCCCACTGAATGTCCACAGACCCCTACTGCTATTCCAGTTACTGTTGCCCATTGGCTGTCAGTGACTTCCCTGAGTTACCCCGCAATCGTTTTCTTTCCCCAGGGGAAAAGTATGAATTGCACGCAGCGACCGACACCACTCCCAGCGTGGTCGTCCACGTATGCGAGAGCGACCAGGAGAACGAGGAAGAAGACGAGATGGAAAGAATGAAGAGACCCAAACCAAAAATTATCCAGACCCGAAGGCCGGAGTACACGCCCATCCACTTAAGCTGAACAGGCACCGGGACGCAGAAGTAATCCAAGTCATACTCAATGGGGAGGAATCTTTTACTGTGGAAGTGGCCGGTCACAACTTTGGAGGTGGCAGCCGTGATCACGGTGGCAGAAATTCCAGTTCATGTTGCTCAGGAGAGAGGCAAGGCTTTGTCTCCTGGTTCTAGTGCTGCGCGTCAGTCAGTGTTCATGGCTCCCAGGAATGTCCTGGGCCAATCACTGAGTCTGGGGTGATCGCACAAGGACATTTGGGAACGTCTCGAGAAAACTGATAACGATAGTGTTTTGTACTTGTTCTTTTCTAGTAGGTTCTGTTTTTGCCAAGGGCAGGTTGATAATGGGTCCGGGGAGAGCCTTCTGTTTCTAACCAGCCCACGGGGTAGACTATCTCTACTGGTAGGACAAGGCACTGCGTGAAGCCACGGAGTGTCTGGTGCGGAAAGGTTGCGAAAACAACAACCATACAATGTGGGAATTGTAGTGTTTCCTTTCTTCCTCTCATGTTCTAATGTTTGTGCATGTATATTACTGATTTTCATGACTAACCTTTGTTCGTATATAGAGTTCCGCCATTGTTGTTTTACATCTTTTGGGAAGCTAGGAAAGCATTTGAAAAATCTGTCACCTCTCCAGATTCGTGACTCTCTTTGCAACAGCGCTCACACGTGGAATTCTACGGAACTCACTCACTCAGCACCCTGTCCGAAGCAACTTACAACTCAGTGCTTTGGCAAAAGAAGTCGATCTGAAATTCCTGTGTAGAGTTTCGCTTATAATATTCAGAGAACCGCAGTTTCACTGCCAATTTTTTGTGGATAAGAAATTTTAGTTTAGGTGTTTTGGGTAGGACATCGGTTTCATTGATTTCTTTCGTGTGGTGGTTTATCTCCATGAGTCATAGCCAAAAGCCTTTTAGGAGAGCTGTCGGGTGACATAGTTGATTTTTTACCCCACTAAAACATCAAGATAAACTTGTAAATACAGCTGATAGCATATATTCATACCTGTTGTGCACTTGGGTGAAGAATCTGGGAGTGGGAAAACAGTGTAAGACGTATTAACCCACTGTGAATTGTATGTTGTAGAAAATGCTGTCACAGCGTTGGGCAGGACTCGAATTCAAGGCGTGTGAAGTGGGTAGTTGATGTGTGGTGACATGAGAGAGATGCAGTGCCTTTTCCCATTAATTCCTGATGGAATTGTTACACTAGGTTAACGTTTGTAATGTTTTTCTAGTTGTAATGTGTATGTCTGGTAAATAGGTATTATATTTTGGCCTTATGATACCATAACAAAATTTGTCCTTTGGAAATACCTAATGCCGAGCTAACAGTGCATGCTTTGGAAATTCCGAAGATGGTTTTCTTTAAGAAGCAAATACATTTGGTGGTTCATGTCAAGAAATTGACAGAATGTTCTCAGAACCCTGTTTACAGAACTTGGCAGGTTGGGTGGGGCAGGTGAGGGAGAGACCATTGCATAGCTGTCAAGTGTTCCTAGTGACGTGCTTTTAAACTGGAGAGGCTAACCTCAAAATATTTTTTTTTAACCGCATTCTATAATAAATCGACACGATATGCTCTTTACGGAAAAGTTATGTTTGTCATTTTATTTCTAATGATCGGTCTGCGAGCCCTTTGAATTCTGCACTGTCAGAAGGACACATCCCGTCTTCAGTTTGAGCATAGAAACTGCTGATCCTTTGTTATGGTTCACGGAGGGTCAGCCACACTAACAGTACGTCACCTCATAAAGGGGAAAAAGGATGAAATTGGAAGTTTGAGTATTTCCTTTGTCTAGGGAGATGATACTATGATGAAAACTAACGGCTCCACTAAACAGTGTTTATGATTGTTAATTTGAGGAGTTCTCCTTCCTGTTAGGAAAGCAGTCCACAGAAGGTACGAAATCCCAAAGGCCAGTTATGTTCAGAAAGTCCATCTCTAGCCTTCTGGTTGAATCTCAGGCAGCCTTTTCCCTGGAATTCTTGTTACAAAGGGTCATCAGCTTCCTGTGTGCAAGGTGTAAATAACCCAGTATGTATTTGCTGAACACTAGCAAATGACATTCATCTGGATCAAGATTAACATTCGGCATTTTTCCATGAAAATTCACATGCTTCTCTTGTTTCCTTTTATGAATAGCCTCATCCTGTCATTTCCCAAGAGCATTTACATATTTCAAAGCCATATATGTTTGAAATTGAAACCTGTTGGGAATCCACATTTCCGTCAGGTTGGTTGAATCTGATTAGTGAGCAGATTCACTAATTGACCACTTAGTGAGGGAGGGGAGCTGTCATTTATCATTTGAAATCTCTAGGAGCCCACGGATGAACAGAGCTGGGTTGAGATGTGCGCCAGCCCAGGATCCTGCTTCATAAATAACGCTGGAGCGAAGCCAAAATGTGTTGTCAGTTAACTCAGACGTCCAGCAGGTCCGCTTACACAACTGGGGAAATGTAAGTGGATGGTCCCACTGCCGGGGAAGCCAAGAGATCCTGGAGCAGAATTCGCAAGTCAGCCAACATCCTCACTCATGAAGGATGATGTCTGATGAGTAGTTCTGTGGCAGGTACGTGGGGCAGCCTCAGCTGAAATTCTGAAACCAATAATGCCTGCGGTTGCTGGTTACCAGGCTGATGGATATGAAGGGCCCCCAATCATGAATGTGCCCAGGACTCCGCATTTCTTTGTCTGGCCCTGCTTGTGTGAAGACTCGGTAAAATGCAAACTGACAGACGCAAAGTGGGTGGCATCCCGCAAAACACACCCTTTGTCATTGATTGACTGCGTTCCTTAAATAGATTTGATAGTCTGTATTTCTGATCTGATGGTAAGTAGCTTAGGGCCATCCAAGAAAAGAAAATCAGCCCCTCCGAAATGTATGCTACATCCTAGTGAAGGGTAGTAAATGATGAAAGAAGCATAACATTTCACGCAGCTGTTAATACTTGGGTTATTAACATTGATTTGCAGTCAGCGACCATTTAAGATTTTACATTTCCAGAACACTGTGTGAATTAGTGCCCACAGAAGACTTGGGTTTTCAGAAAGCTTTAACTTTAGGTAGAATATACAGAACTCACTACAAAGTAAATAGGTTTTATCAAATACCAAATTGCAAAGGATTCAATACACTATATGGACATGTTATCATCAAAAATGAATCGGCAGCTGGGGTCTGTCATCCTTTACGGCTTTTGCAGAACCCCAGGGAATGTTTGCCTCAATATAAGTGCCTATCAAGTAACATTCACCTAAAGAGCAACAATTCGGAGGGAAACTGCATAAATAATTTCCTTAAAATTATTTGGGAAGAAGTTAGAACATAAGGAAAAAAATATATTCTTTCTTCCCCAATTCTCTGGTATTTTGATTCTAAAGTAGGACATGTCAGGAATTTTTTCCAGCATGCCACCACTCTTGGCAATCTTTAATTCACATCTGAAATTCTCACTCTTGTGACTCACCAAAAGTTACATAGCAATCAGGTAGATGGATTTTGTTCTCGCATACCTCATTTTCTCCAGCAGTCCCTCCCTGCTGTTCGTGAAAGGTCATTTTAATCATGGCTATGTTTATGAGAGACAGAAGGAAATTATTTGCAAGTGATTGAGATGTGGTATCTATATTCGACATTTCTTTTTCTTGTGAGATTCTGATTAGGGCTTCATGACGATGCTACACAGCAAATGGGAGCCAAGGATTGCTATAGCCCCAGGTCACAGCTCGCTCTTTCAAGGCCATCAGGTCACTGCTCCTGGCTGACATTGATACTCTGATCAGTGGAATTTTCAGACAACTCACCATGTTGTCTTCCCTATGCACCATTATGCATGTTCTCTCTGTCTAGAACATTATCCCACTGCCCCAGCCCAGCCTAGGCTAACTCCACAATGATATGCACTCCATGAGAGCAGTCCCACATCTGTCCTACTCAGATTTGTCTGGATCACTTGCAGCCACCACTGTGCCCAGCCTGCTGCCTTCAATAAATGTTACTGAAATAATTAACTGACTCATTGATATTTGTCAGACAGGTCTCCATCATTAATGTCTCTTTTCCCTGAGAATCATTCTTAGCTAGTCCTGCTGAATCTCCCATTGTATCCCATACTTCCCCATTGCCTTTTTATTTACTTATTTTTTTATATTATTGCCTTTTTAGCATAATTGTTAAATTGTTTGTGTTCCCTGTTAGAACATAAGTCAAGTGAAGGCAGGATTCCTGTGGCCTGTGGCTCATTGTAGAAATCAACAAAAGATGGAGGGATGGATGATGGACAGATGGGTGGATGGATAGATGGGTGGGTAGATGGATGGATGGATGGGTGGGTGGGAGGATGGGGATTTCAGAGGCAGAGCAGTGAGAGGTCACTAAGAGAGAATAGAAAAATAATGAGGCATGTTGCCCTCTCCCTACTCAGTAGAGCCAATAAGCAGCTCAGTGCTTTAACCCAACAAATTGCCAGGCTGCTGAAACAACAAGAACGGGAGAAAGAGAGAAAGAGACATAATTGTGTTGGAGCAGGGCAATAGAAGAGGAAAGAAAAGAAAGCTTTTTAAAATTTTCTTCTCAAAACAGAGCAACTGGCTAGAAGATGAGTGACTGGGAAGGGGCGGGAAAGAAACTTTCAGGTAGATGGAAGTGTTCTGTATCTTGACTGAGCAATGCAATAGTAACAACACAGTCACAGTAAAACAAAGTCTATACATTTGCCCAAAACTCATCAAATTGCACACTCAAAATGGGTGCATTTTGTTACGTGTAAAGTATGCCTCAATAAAGTTGATTTAGTTTTTAAAAATCAGCATAAAAGAAAAAATTTCAAATCTTGGGACAATGGGCAACAGTTGGGGGAAGGTGTTAATTCTCATTATATCCTGGAAAAAACATTTTCAAGTGTCTAATGCTTTAATAGCATTCTTTTTTTTTTTTTAGTTGGTGCCTAAGCTAACATCTCTTACCAATGTTCCTCTTTTTTTTTTCTTCTTTTTCTCCCCAAAGCCCCCCAGTATATAGTTGTATATTCTAGTTGTAGATTCTTCTGGTTGTGCTATGTGGGATGCCACCTCAGCATGGCCTGATGAGTGGTGCTGGGTCTGCGCCCAGGATTTGAACCGGTGAAACCCCGGGCTGCCAAAGCAGAGCACACGAACTTAACCACTCCACCACGGGGCTCGTCCTAATAACATCCTTAAAACACAATATTATACAGCAAGGCAAAGCAGAACCCCAAATTAGTGTGAGCACTCTAATTAAGCTTTTCTAGGAAAGCTTGATATGTCCATGACAATGTTAACTTTAAAAATCAACTTTTTGATATTTATTTCCTTAAAGAATAATATACACCCTCAAATAATCAGTGGTAAATAAAATTGACTTTAATGTGTCTTTAATGTCAACCCACCCTCTCCTGAGACCTCGGGCAGCAGTGACATATTGGACCAGGAAAATACATCTGTAGTGATACATTTGAAATGAATGAACTATTGGGAAAAGAAACAAACAAACAAAAGAACCCACTATGTTTCTACAAGGTCAATTTTATTTCTGAAGCTTCTAAAACATTTTTCCTGCAAACTATACAAAATCCATATCATTCTTTTTATTACAAAAATAAAAAAATTTTAAGCACCATGAATATTGGAGAAATAACTTTTAAATGTTATATAGGATCATGAATAACCATTATAAATAGTGGCTCATATCAAATACGCATGTCAATACCTTCCAACATCTAATATTCTTCATTGGGTTTTATTACAGGCTCAGTTGCCAAATAACCTCTTTTAACTGAGTTCATTTGAATTCATGATTTGGATAAGGTAAAAATAGGCCCAGCTTCAGTTTTTGGTCTTCATTGCAGGTCTTTGGTGAAAAAGCAGAAAATTTGCTTTTGTAGAGGTACTGTTAAATAAGTGGGTATGTAGAAGTTTCTTAAAATATCTTCATATTGAATAATCAAGAATGGAGGGATTCACATAGATTAAATTGGCTACGGCATGGTATGCCTTGTTTTTATTAAATCGTTGCACACCCATAAACATGTCAACATGAAATGCTACCATGGAAACAAATGTGATGGTGGGAAAAAAGTGCCCACAGCCTTCTCCCCACCACCCAGATTTGCTGCCTGGCTCCTTGGCTGGTACTGGGAACTAAGGAAGCTGAGCACCTAGGAAGCCCAAGGGACCACTTGCATCTGGGAAAATAGGAGCTCCCATGGGAAAAGAAAGAATCAGGGTAGACCTTCAGAGAAAACGGGGAGCCGATCCTGCCCACACCAGCTTTGGTCTGGTTCTTCAGGGAGCTTTCATTTGTGGCCAGTGAGAGACTCAGAGCAACTGCTGAGCTCAGGAGCTCGAGAGACAGACAGACAGATAAAAGAGCTTGAAAACCACACTGAGGCGGGACTTGTTTTCATTTAATATCTGGCTGGCCATCTGCTGTTTCTTAAACCCAACTGCAATGCTCAGGCACTGAACTGCCTCGGCTTTGAGTCAGCTGGTTTTCTCTGCTGAATTTCTGGGCTGAATTTCATTTCCTAAATGGTTTTTCTTCTTGTTTGGTTGAGAGCCACCCTGTTCCAGATTCTTGGTGGATATATTCTTTAACCCTCCCGGTATTGTGGCTTCATCAGGACACGTGGTGTTCTTCTCCCTGAGGTTACTCACCATCTCTGAGCCAAGTCTAATGTTGTAACCTATTGAGAAGTTATTCTTTGTATGGATGGTTTTCTTGTTTTTTTGTTGTTTTTTTTAACCCTTGTAGGCCCATTAGGAAAAGAATGGAAAAAGTTTCCCCTTGCAAGGTGTTTAACTAGGATAATATGCTACTAAGTCTGGGCTCCTTTAGCCCCCAGAGGATCTCTCAGGTCCTAGTGTCTGGGGCTCCTCTCTCTGAAAGATCAAGGTCTTCCTGGTGAGTGGTCGAGCTTCCCGTGTCTGAGAAAGCAGTCAAAGGAAGAATCTGTGTTCAGAGTTGGGAGAGGAGAGGCCAGAGGTCAGGAGAGGTTAGGGTTGGGGTGGGAGAAACAGAAAGGGGATGAAAGGAGAGAACTGAGCCTGTAAGCAGCCGGGGCCTCCCAGGAGGGAAGACTGGGGAGAGCCTGACTCTGTCTTTACGGGTGAGATTCAGCGCCAAGGACAAAGCCTCCTCCAAGGTCCCCCATGGCCAAGCTTGGCGAGGACGCAGTTGATGGCTCCTCCTGCGAAGGATGCTCCTCTTTGTCCAGGCCATGCAGGCCTGAGCAAGGAGCAGAGGAAGGGCCGGGCCCTCTCCATGGTGTGGGAAGGCAGAGTCCTAGACTCCCTGTGTTCATGGAAAGAGCCCCCGAAATTGACCTCCACTGAACTGCCTGCCAATCTGAGAAGGTGGGTTCCTGGGCCAAATTTCATTTCATCCTATGCTCAGGGTGACTTTTTTTTGTTATTTTGCTTTTCATTTATTCAGACAAAATGTGCCCAAGTCCAAACTTTCTTTTGTCTTAATTTCCAAGCAGGACCCTTAGAGCTATCCCTTCTCCAGTGTTCCTTGTCCCCATCAGTGGCGACACCATTCACCCAGCTCAGCTGAGAAATGCTGGGGTCATCCCTGACTGTCCTCTTCGTCACTCCTCACGTCCACTCCACTCGCAAGTGTTCTCACCTGTTTTCAAATGCATCTGGAGTCCCCCTCCTTCAGATCGCCTGGTCGAAGCCAACAAGGTCTCCGCCCCAGGGTGCTGCAGGAGCTTCTTGTGTGGTCGCCCTGCATTGCTCTGCTCTTTCCCACTCCAGTCACTTCTCCACAGCAGCCAGAGGGACCTTCCTTACCTCAGGTCAGATCCTGCCACACCTTTGCTCATCACCCCCCAGTGACTTTCCATGTGTGACCACCTGGATGATGGATCCAAAGATATCCAGGTTCTAATCCCTGGGACGTGTGGATGTGATCTTATAGGGCAACGGCACTTTGCAGGTATGATTAAGATAAGGATTTGAGTTGGGGACATGATCCAGGTGGGCCCAAGATGTAATCACAAGGGACCTTAAAAGAGGGAAGTAGGGAGAGATCTGACGACAGAAAAGAGATCTGAAGATGCTCCACCACTGACTTTGAAGACAGAGGAAGGGGCCATGAGCCCAGGGATGCAAGGAACACAGTTCTTGAGACTGGAACAAGCAAGGAAAAGGATTCCTCCCAGAGCCTCCGGAGGGAGCACGGCTTTGCCCCCACCTTCACTTCGTCCAGTGAAACTGATGTTTGGCTCTGGCCTCCAGAACAGACAGGGAAGAAATATGCACTGTGTTAAGCCACGAGTGTGGTACTTCGATGCAGCAGCAGTAAGAAGCTAATACACTCCCGACTTAGAAGGGAATTTAACATCCTTACTGGGCTCTGAGGCCCTCTCCCTCCTGGCCTCTGTCCTTCATGTCTGACCTCCTCTTCTACACTCTCTGCTGGCTCAGCACTGCCCAGTTAGACCAACATGCTAAGCACCCTCCTTCGTATCTGAGTTTGCCACAGATATTAACTTCCGTGCAGTTTCCAGGACAATGCTGAAAGAGGTGTGGATGGGGATTTTTAGGCCTCTGCCTTGGGCTCTGAACACTGGAAACTACTAAATTTCTTCTAGAGGAGGAAATTACACCATCGACCCATGTTGCCAGCTGCCCAGGGCATGCGATGACCCATGTTGCTCCAGCCTTGTCGGGCCACATAGACTAGGCAGTGGGTGGACCACTGAAACAGTGGTGTGAATTAGGACTGACCAAGAATTCAGAATACTTTCTGGAAATAAAGCTTCCTCCCCAGGGAGTGAGGTTTGTGGATCTTGACTGGGATACGCTGCAGGGACGCTCCAAGGATGGTGGTTCAAAGGAGGCGGAGGCAAGTGACTAACAGATGGCCTTAAGGACTCAGGACATTTCTATTGCTAATGCCCAATCTTGGGTTATCTCAGCGGAGAGCCCAAGTCCTTCGAAGCAAGTATTTGGGGGTGGGAGGGAGCTATACAAGGTCATACAGACAGTTTCACGGTGATGGGCTGTCCACCTGATTGGGAGAGTCCTGGACTCAGGCCATGGGCCAAGGGTACCCTGAGGGACAGACTTTGCTCTATCTAAGCTCAGAGCAAGCGAGTTTGAGCCCCACTCACGGCTTCTTCCAAGTACAGAGGCTGATGGAGAGGGCTGGAGGAGAAAGCGAGGGGAGCATGATGCAGAAGGAGAATCATGGCGCCAGGCAAGGGCCGCGTGCAGAGGGGGCAGTGCTGAGCCAGCAGTTCACAGCTCAAATGACCGCCTTGCAGGATTCCTGCGGCCTCACCAGCAGGTCTTTGCAAGCTGGCTGCCATGCTCTGGCATACAGCCCCTGGGCCTGTCATGAAAGACGCAGAATGGTGTGGCCAGACCTCACACAGGGCAACTGTGCTCAGGAGGAAGAGACTAGAAAGAGTTCTGCCAAGTTCCTGAGACTGCCCTAAGGACAAGTACCTACTGCCAATGATGTGAATGCTAAAGTGCACTTGGGGGGCCGTCAGAGATGAGAAAGGGATAAGAGAAGGGGCAGTACTGGCCCCTCTTTCATTAGGGACCCCTGTGCCCCTGCCTCCATCCTCACCCCAACTCCCAGATGATGGACAGAATGGGAGGCGTTTCATCCGCTGACAGGGGCCTGGCCGTGGGAACCCCCCACTGATGTACTCTGCCACCCACCCGGGCAGGGCCTGCCTCCCCTGCAGAGAAGCAGGCTTCGAAAGAGGAGACCTCAGGCATAAGCAGAGCCTACCTCCTCCCAGGGCCGTGGTCCTGACAACCGGGAGGGAGCTGGGAACCTAAGAAGATGAGCTGGGCCTGGGAGGTGGCTGAGCTTCAGCTTCTGTGACCGCTCACCAGCCAAGGCCACCAGCGCCCCCTGCTGCCAGTATTGAGCTGTGCACACTTAGAGAGCGGTGAGGGGAGAAATACAGCACCTTGGGACAGGAAGTTTGGAGGCAGAGGCCAGTGTTACATTGGGCATGGAAGGGGAGGCAGAGAGGTGACCTAGGCAGGCCATGCAGGGCTGTGTAGGAGAAGGTAAGGGGGCTCAGCAGCGGGCACCCCCCGTCTGAAGAAATAGTTCCTTTATCCCCGCTCTCCAAAGAGTTCCCTGGACGTAGCAGAAATCTGGCAGGAGGCTGTGCCCCCCGGGGTTGGAGAGAACGAGAATGGGATTGATAAGGATGCCTTGTGAGTTGGGGCCGAGGGCTTGCGGTAGGCAGAACAGCCAAGATGCCCCCACAATTCCCACCCCCACCCCAGGTGAACAAGCCCTACGTGAACCCCTCTCTTGGGTGTGGGCAGGAGCTGTGACTATGATGGGGTATCACTCTCATGATTATATCACTTTATATGTCCTGAGTTCTACAGATAGAACTCAGTGCCCTACTCAAGTGACTATGAGTTAGTCAGAGGAAAGATTATCCTGGGTGGGTCTGACCTAGTCAGGTGAGCCCTTGAAGAAGACAAGAAGCCAGGAGGGCTCTCCTCCTGGCCGGGAAGAAGTGAGCTGCCAGGATGTGAGAGGAGGGTCATGTGCCAGGGACCTGATGGAAACTTCGAGAAGCTGAGAGCAGTCCCTGGCCAATAGCCGGCTAGAAAAAAGGGAAGTCAGTTCTACAAATACAAGAAAACGAGCTCTGCTAACAACTGCATGAGCTTGGAAGAGGCCTCTGAGCCTCAGGGGAGACTGCAGCTCTGGTTAACACCTTGATTTCCAGATGGTCTTGCCTGGTGAGAGGCCCTGAGCAGAGGACCCAGCCAACCCACACCAGGACTCCTGACCCATGGAAACTGTGAAGTACAAATGTGTGCTGTTTTAAACTTCCAAGTTGGTGGCAATTAGTTGTGCAGAGAGAAAACTATACAAAGGTGTGAGGTGTGACCTCAAATGACAGGTGTGAACTCTTCATCAGGGCCAGGCTCACAGGACCATAAGGCCAGCACATCTGGGCCAGGCTGTGCACCGCTGTGAGCCACCAGCCCCCAGTGGACCTGAGCTCTCCTCCCCCAGGCCTGTACTGCAGCCTTCAAGCCGTGTTGATGTAAATGTTGGTTTCTTGTCTCCTTTTTCGATGAATGCATAAGATATTTTAGTAAGCTCTTTCCTAGGCAATTTTACAAAAAGATGCATCTATGAATTTGGATGGGTTTAATTTGTGGTTTTTTTCAAGGGTATGATACTCTTGGTACAAAGTATTCCTGTAAAATATGCAAAGTACAGTTACTATGATTAAAAAAATCAGGCTTCTCATGACTATTTGAACTAATGGAAGACTAGAAGCACAGATAATACCATACACAGGTTAATATTGCAACGTTTCATTCAATGCTCATTTAAAAAGTATTCATGGAGGATGCAGATATGCCAGACACTGTTGGCAGAGCTAGAGATGAGGGGAATAGAAAGGACCAACACGGTACCCACTCTCACAGAGCTTAGTAAGAGGAATCAGACTGGAAACATGTAAACAAATCCATTAAATCATTTCAGATAGTAAGAGATGCCATGAAGAAGATAAATAAGATGCATCTGTTTCCTATGGGTGCTGTAACAAATTACCCCAAACTTAGTGCCTTGACACGACACAAATTTATTATCTTCTGGATAATAAGTTCTGGAGGTGAGATAATAAGTTCTGGAGGTGAGAAGTCTACAATCAAGATGTCAGCAGGGCTGTGTTCCTTCCGGAGGCTCTAGGGGAGAAGCTGTTTCCTTACCTTTTTCCAGAGGATACTTGCATTCCTGGGCTCGTGGCCCCTGCCTTGCATCCCTCCAAACCTCGCTTGTTTCTGTCACCTATTTTAATCACCTCCTCTTCACCCTGCTGGTGAGGAAGGGAGTCCTGCCCCAGGGTTATGGGATGCAGAACACTCGACCACAGATACATGAGATCAACAGCAGTTTATTAGTCTCGTACACTCACAGCCAGAGGAGGAGGACATTGCACACCAGGCAGGGCCATACGAGATGGCACTCAGGAACAGAATGAACAACGAGGGGCTGTGGGAGGAAAGCTTTGTAGTAACAATAGGGTGGGGTGACCCTTGGTTCTCACAGGAGGGTAGCATGGGCCTGCTTGAATAATTCCACTAGCTGGGTGGGAACTGAGTCCTGCTACTCAGGAATAAGCAAGAACTGAGCCTGGTCCCCTTGATAAGGAGGGTCGTTTGGCTGGGGGACCTCACCCGTGGGAGCAGAGTCCAGAGGGGAACTTGCAGTTAAGCCATTTGAAGTCCTCTGAATTCCACCAGATGTCAAGGCAGCACATGTCGAGTCTGATTTTATGTCTTACACCACATTGTCACCACTCCTCTTCCTGGCAGAAAGTGGTTGAGGCAAAATTTCCACCCATGTTTGTCTGACTCCAGGGCTGTTGCTCTAACCACCACATCACACAGCCTCTCTAGTGCTGTGGGTTGTGGTGGCCAGTGTGTAAAGATGGCCCCCAAGGAGCCATGCCTGCCAGCATTCATGCCCTTATGAGGTCTGCTCCCACACTGAGTCTCGACTGGCCGTAAGACTCAATTTAACCAATAGACCGTGGTAGACATGACATTGTGTCTGTTCTGGGCCTATGAAGGCCTGGCAGCTTACAGGGTGAGACCCTCTAGGGAGAGAAAGGGTACAGTGGGGAGCACCAAGATACCAGTCACGTAAGCAAAGAAGCCATCTTGGAACATTCTAGCAAAACAGAGTCTCAGAGACTATAGCCCCAGCCAACCTCATGGAGCAGAGGAATGGCCTGCTGAAGCCAGGTGATCCACAGTGTAGTCAGAGAGAATACACTCGGGGCTGTTTTAAGCTGCTAAGTTTTGAGGTGATTTGTTACTCCGATAGATAATGAAAACTCCAGTTTAAATCTCTCAGTGAATTTTGCACCATTAGTGAAGCAGAACCACTTCCGCCTAGTGCTACAGTAAAGAAAGCAACCTGATTCTCTCTTGTACGAGAAGAACCCTTGGGTAAAGAGACTTGTGTATCAATAAAAAAGGATGATGGAAGCCCTCCAGCTGTCCTACACTTTTTATCATTTATATTCACTTCTGTGGATATTTTAATAAAGCTTCCTCACTCTTTGCAGATTCCCAGTGTTTAAAAAAGAAATATTCTGTCACAATGCTTGATTGTTCTGAAGGCTTTCGAGAGAGTTACTGCATCCATGTTCTTCCAGAAACACCGAAAGCATGACTTCAACCCATTAGCTAACCTAGCCCCGAGGTAACGTGTTAGGTTCTTTGTATGGCTCCAAAGAAAGATGGTGTGTAATTCCAGGTGGTGGTGTCATTAGGCACAGCCGCTGTTCTAAAAAACATTCTAAAAGCCAGAGGAGGTGTCTTTAAAATTTTTCAGACGCATGCCAAAGCTGCTAAGTCAGTGGTGGCCTCCCACCAGGCCCTCCCACCTCTCCCGTGGTTTATGATGCAGCAGAGTTTTGAGGGAAAGCATTGTATTAAGCTAAATATGATCTGCTCAAAATTTCCCCACCACCGTTGACTTAGGTGTTCTCCTGAGCAAGGGAGATTCCAGAACACCCCATCCCAGGGTCATCATTTAATTCCCCCAAGAAAGATGTTTGAGGCTGACATGCCGACATGTGTTTATTTCTGTCACCATTAGAGATGTACTTTTCTTTCAGAAAGAAGTCTCCACATGCCTAGGAGGGCCCAGGCCCTGGTTCTCGTCACACTCTTCCACCCAGCCCTCTCTCAGCAACTCCAGAATTACCCATATCTAGCTGGGTACATTGATTTCCCCTCAATGTTTCCAGATCTCAGTCTACCCAGTGACTTGAGCTAGGGCCGTGGAAGGGACCCCCTGTTTCCTTGTCCCCCACTTCACTCACTTCTCAAGTCCTGCTCATTCTCTCTTCTTTCTTTGGAACATGAGCCCTGCGCTCCAATCCCAGAACTCCCCACCCTCCACCCCACGCCGAGCCCTATGCAACCACTAATCTCCTTTCTATTTCTATGGATTTCGCTGCTCTAGACTCCCATATAAATGGGATCATATAATATGTGATCTTTTGTGACTGACTTTCTTCACTTAGCAAAACATTTGTGAGGTTCATACACCTTGTAACATGTGTCAGTACATCATTCTTTTTTATGGCTGAGTAATATTCCACTGTATAGATATACCACATTTCAATTATCCATTCATCAGTTGATGGACGTTAGGATTGTTTCTACTTTTTCACTATTATGAATAATGTTGCTACGAACATTTGCATAAAAGTTTCTGTGTGGGCATACTGTTTTTATTTCTCTTGGGTGTATACCCAGGAAGTAGAATTGCTGGGTCATATGGTAACTCTATGTTTAATCATTTGAGGAACTGCCAGACTGTTTTCCAAATCTGCTGAACCATTGCACTCGCCCACCGGGAGTGTGTGAAGGTTCCAATTTCTCCACGTCCTCTCTGACACTTAACCGCTCTCTGACTTTGTGGGTATGAAGTGGTGTCTTGCTGTGGTGTGCATTTGCATTTCCCTGACGATTAGTGATGTTGAGCATCTTTTCCTGTGCCCAGCTGGCCACTTGCTTTGGTTTGAGAGGAGGGGCTTCATTTTGCAGAACATCCTACCATTCTCTCTCGCTCTCCTCCTTCCCCTCTGCTCTCCTAAATCCCACCCACCCCAAATGCACACCCAGGTCCAAACTCTTCTCCCTCCATTACATAGGGTGGCTCCCCTCTTTCTCTGAAGGCCCCGTGCCTGTCAACACAAGGGCCCAGGGCGCTCCGGGTCTGCCACAAGTGGGCTTACCTGACAGAGGCAGGACATCTCGCACCAGCTGCTTAGACGAAAATTTCTCCATCTTCCTACATCTGTGTAACTGGCACATGGGAGGGGCTTACTAGTGGATAGCTGTTAGTATTTATATGTGTTTGAATGTATGTGTTTGCTTCTTGGAAGTGCTACAGATTCACAAGATGAGGAGCTCCTCCAAAAATTCAGAAGGAAGAAAAGGGTTTGGTGGCATATGTTGAAATTTTGGACCCCCAAAGAGCCCACTTTTCATGAGGATCTACTTTCAGTAAAGTAAAACAGATAGTTTTCTAAAGAAGAAAGAGCCTTAGAAAGATGAGAAACTCACTCATGCCTGATGGTAGCCATGGCAAGATTTATATGTAAAGCTCAGAAATTCTAGAGTCCTGCTTCTTAAGGGAAACTACTGGGGCTGAATAAGGAGCAGTGTGACTTCTGATTGTGTGTCATTACCAGCCTTGGCTGAATTCCAGTCTCAGGCCAGTGCCCTGAGCATCTCTTTGTACTTCACATGTGTCAAGAAAGAACAATCGACAGTAGGTCCTCAATGCACTCTTGTTGACTGTTGGAGGGACCGGTAGGTCAAGTCAACAGGTGGGGTCAGGTGAAAGAGGGCAGGGGGTGTGGGTGGGTAAGGAGGATGGGCTTTCCTAATCATAGCACAAGAGGCGCTCCATCCAGGTAGGCACTAGAGATGATTAGGAGTGACTGACAACAAGAACTCCAAGATAAGTCTACACCCATATAAAGGACAGGACACGTCCTGGGATGAAAAAAATCAACCTGGGTTTTGGTCTTTATTCCTGGTTGGTGCAAAGACATGAGAAACTAACAAGCTGGGTGACTTTGTCAAATGGGCAAATCACCCTCAGGCCAGTTTCTCCGTCTGTTGAATTCATTTATTCTCTGAACAGTTATTGAGTACCTGCCAGGTACCCAATACAGTGCTAAATGTTGGGGATAGCAATGAATCAAAGTCCTGATAATCCAGCCAGGATCGAGTGCAAGAGGAAGGTATTGGGCCTTTCTAGCTGAGGAAGCCCAAGAAAGGTTACTACAGCAAGGTGGTGTTAATGTTGATTCTTGACAGATGGGAAGGACTCTGCCACATGGACCAAAAAAGGAAAGGTGTTTTAGACGATGTTGTTGGTACAACAGCAAACACCTGCAGAAGGGGAGTGTTCATCTAGTCGAGGTATGGGACCTCTAGATGCACACTCCCCCGGTTGATGATAACATTAAGCTCAAGGCCCACCTTGGGATCTAGTGACCCCCAGGGCTTAAGAGGTTATGATGGAGTTCACTGTTTCTGGAATCCAGAGAGTAGCCGAGGTGTACCTTGACCAGAGATTAATAGATGCCATCTTTAGCCTGCAGAAGTCATGGACACTCCACCCGCAGAGTGGGGGCCTGCCAGGGATGAGATCATAGTTCAGGGGTGGGTTCTCGAGTCTGGGCTTGTTCCTGGGGCACTGGCATGGGGCCCACATGCTTAGAGGTTTCTTCTGTCTACCAACCCTTACACCTCTAGGCTCTGCTGGCTAATATTCCCATATACTCACCAACCATGCCTCTTGGACCCAGAGACAAAACCTTCTCCTCCACCTCCATCCTGCCCTCAGGGTCCAATAATTCTATTTGTAGGCCCTGAAACCAATAGGATGATCTCACCCTTTTTCGCAGACAGTTGGGTATCTACCTCTAGGACAAGAACAAGAGTTGAGACATGGGGATGGGAGTGTCCTCCTAGACCAATAGGTCCCTGTCCCTACTTCCCGCTAGAAACCCTTTCCCCACTCCCACTGGAGCTTTGAGCAGTAGTCCCCAAGCTCTACAGGGGGAGTTGCTCTCATCTTCTGTCTGGAGCAGACTGTTCTGTGTTTAAGAGTGTGGGGGCCCTTTTTCTATCACTTTTTCTCTGGGCAGTAACTTATTACAGTGAATAACCTTGACTTGCTTTGTCCTACTCTCTGCTGTGATATGTACATAAGTAGAGTTCTTGATCCTTCTTCACGAGACTTGAGATGACCTTCCACTCTTCTACTCTTCTGAGCTCTTTTGTGCTTGTGGCGCAGTCCAACTTCCACAGGAGGGCAGCTTCTCACCTGGCATCTACACTTGCTTAATTTCACCCTTGCTAAAGCAGGAGACCGCAGTGGCAGGCCAGAACAAGTCCTGTAGCCTTGGGCTAAGGGTGGATGACACTTGAGTGATGTCCCCCAAAGTCCCACCTCCCTCATCCACCCCACAGCAGAAGTTGGCGGGCAGTTGAAACACCTAATAGTAAGGATAACTAAAATCCTCATATCTTTTCAATAAGTAGGAGGTTACAGCTTGGAGCCAGGCTCCTTTGCTAACCTCTTGGAGAGACAGGGAGACAGGGCGCCATCCACCTTGATGGTCACATTTCAAAGACTTGACTCCAAGGTCCCTAAGAAAGACATTCCTAGAAAGCAAGAATGATAAGGGACTTATTCAAATTTTTGGAAGATTGGCACACATCCCAAAGAGAAAGAGAAAGAATTCTAAAATAAGAACTCAAAGACAAGGGAGAGAGGTGTTCTCTTTCCCTTTTGGGACCAGGGAAAATGCTATTTCTTGTTATTTGTATTTACCCTTACACTGCCTAGGAAATTAAGGAGCAACTGAAGACCACTGAAGGGCAGAGTGCTTGGGAGAATGGTCCCCCAAGCCCAGGGGTGGAAGAGCTTCTGTGGTCCAGGCAGACTGGCCCTCCTTTTCCTGTTCGCTGGCTGCTCCACTTCCCAGGCCACCGGCCAGTCCTGGAGCTGCTGTCTCCTGAGGTCTCACAAGCACCCTCCCAGATCCAGGTTCCCTCGTTTTCCTGTCCTCATTCCCACCCCCATTTCTCTGTCTAAAACCTGCTGTCTGCCGCAGTGGACTGACCTTGAGAACACAAAAGGCCTTCTTGCTTTTGAGCCACTGGAATCGACGAGTAGTTCAGAAAGGCGTCCCCAGGACCTGGGGAACCGAACTAAAAATCCAGATACCTGGGACACTCCCCAGACTAATTAAACCAGGACCACTGAGCAGTTTTGAAAGCTCCTCAGGATTCTAAAGTGTGACCAAGGGTGGAAACCTCTGGCAGGCGGCAGAACATGGAGCCATCTTTTGTGTATCACTGGGGAGTCCAGACTGGAGCCTGTGAGCGAGAGGAGCCTGTGAAACTTTGTAGGGAGAGGAAGAGTAAGATTGGGGAGTTTGAAAGATTCTCTGGTGGCCATGAGGAGGGTGGACAGGAGAGAAGAAAGGCTGGAGACCACAGAGGAGATTGTTGGGTGATCAGGTGAGAACTGTCTGGGCCTGGGCTTGGCAGGGGCAAGAGGGCTAGAGAGAAGGGGCAGAGTCTGAGAAGGGTTAAAGAAGCACTTCGACCTTGCTCACCATCGCTCAAGGTCCTCCTTTTCCCCTTCTCTCTGTTCTTAGGTTTCTGCAGTCTTTAAGTCAGTTCCCAGAAGAACAGGAGTTAGCGTTCACACCGGGAAGTCTGGCAAATGTCCCCTCATGAGGAGGCAGGAACATCTGCTTACATCACTCGTCAGAGATGAATTCAAGGGGGAGGTCATTCTACCAGGGCTGTGGGAGGGGAGGGAGATTCTGGATAACTTTTCTCTCTTCTCGATTTTATAAATTTTTCTAGCATGGTTACATTACTTTAAAGGAAAACCAAATTCATGATAATAAAAAGCATCATTAAACAATTTCTGCTTGTGGTTAATATTCTCATGGCTGATTCCAAGTTCCTAAGACGCAATACTGGGATGAAACCCAGGGGTTACTTTCTTCAGTTTTCTTCCTAACTGTCTATGAAGGAGAATGAACCATTTCCCCATATACTCAATGACAGAATTCCCTAAAATGGAATATTACAGCCTTTAGTGTGTGGCTAAAGTCCGGGGCCGGGGTTTCAGGTTAATTGCAATTTCAGATGGTGCCGTCTCACCAATCACAGAATCCAAAGCTAGGCTGGAAATTGCTTCTTCCCAGTAGGGGACGGTATTTCCTGTTCAGTCCTTAACTGTGATGCAACATGCCCCCTACAGGGACTGAAAGTTTCTCCTCTTCTTAACTCGCCCTGTTACTTCCTGTTTCCACCATTGCCACAGGAAAGGGTTTCTCATATTTGAGAATTCAGCAAGAATGCTGGTTGCATCTCTTTTTTATCTGGAAAACCTTGACCTACTTTGCATCCTCATCTTGTCAGACATTTCAGCAACATTGGCCAGAGGGAACCACCCCCTCCTTTTCGAGACACCTCATTTTCCTGACTTCCAGGATGATGTTCTCTCTGGCTGTTGCTTCTCGCTCTCCTTTCCTGCTTTATTCTCCTGAGAGACTGAATAAACAAATGGACAAGGCCAGGTCAGACATAAAAATAGAACTCTGACTCACAACCTGCAGCAACCTGTCCCCGAAAACAACATCTTATCTCTAGTAAGCAGCCCAGGAAGCCAGACGGCTATCAGCCAGGCTTGTCCGAAGCCAGTGTGCTATCTCGAATAACAATATGGAAGCTAACCAGTAACTTCTATAACAATCAGCCTCAAATAGCCAGGACTTGACTGATAACTGACAGCTTCCCCAGTTTTTCCCCCCTCCCAACTTGGAACCAACCAGAGAAAGACAAATATGCTGCCTAAAACAATCATAGAGGATGCCCCCCTTCTAGTTAGCTGCCTGCATCTTCCCCAGGCCTGCAGCCTCCAATCAGGACACCTGAAGTCTTCTCTTTTTTCCACTATGAAGCTTTCCCGTTTCTCTGCCTGTCTTTGAGTCGCTAATAAAATGGCAGTGTTGGTGGCCGACTCCCTGGCTGCAACACGCTCTGAATAAATAGCCTTTGAGTTTCTCATTTAGTTAGTCTTTATTTATTTGCACACTTGTCTATGAAACTCTAACCCCTGGAGTGTCTCAGGACGGATCCTCAGAACTCTCTTCTCTAAGGACCCTTTCTCCAGGGGGATTTTATCAAGTCCCCTGGCATTAAGTACCATCAATATGCTGATGACACCCGAATGTGTGTCTCCAACCTGAGTCCTCTCTGAGCTCCAGATTCAACATACAACTGCTCACTTCTAGACACGGACTTTGAAAAGCACCCCAACCTTCACATGTGCAAAAGACAAACTTCTAGATCTTTCCCCCCTCCTCCTCAATTCAGTTAATGACACCAGCCTCCACACAGCTGTTCAGGTCAAACCCAGCTGACTTCCTTGAGTCTTATTCTCACTTCTTGGGCTCTGCCACATTATTCAGAGCCATTCAGGGACTTCTGACGCCTCTGCTTCAAGATGGTTCTCAGATCTGTACGTTTCTCGCTCTCTTCTCTGCAACCAGCCTAGTTCAAGCCCCGTAATATTTCACATGGACCACATGGAGGCTCACTTCATGCCTCGGAGCGAATGAGTGAGCAGCTGGGTTGATTTCTCACTGACCTCCAATATCTAGCTGCTCTCAGTGGTTCTAAAGAGCCTTTTCAGCAGATGTAATTTATCTTCCAGGAAACTTTGAGATTACATTTCATGAAAGATATGATCTTAACAAGGAACTGATGAAATGCAAAGGTCATTAGTCTTTGAGTTAGAACTCCTCTTGATAAAAAAGAAGCCAACGGTTTCCATATTGCAAAGGATCTGTAGATCCATTCATCCTCAGCAACATGGAGGCCAAGGATTGATCACATAATACTTGTCAATTCTCCTAGGCTGTCATTGTATATAGGTTATGTATATACACATATAGTATTTGTTACATGTTCTTACAGATCTGTGTGTTTGTGTATGTATCTGTATATATATATGTACATACAAATATATATGCATATATATATTTCAAAACTAGGAAAAAGAATAGAGAATAACATGGTGATTACCCAAGTAGCTGAACCTAACTGTATCACAACTTCTCATTCTGCAATACATGCTCCATATATAGATAAAACATTATAGGTAGAAGTGAGACCCTCTGTCCCCTGTTCCTTGATTTTCTCCCCCTTCCTCCCTCTGCAGAGGTAACTGCTATCGTGAATTTGGTATTTATAATCTCATATGTGTTTTTATATTTACACTAAATTTTGTAAGTCCATAAGCAAGGTATAGTTTGTTTTACCAATGGCAAATTTTTAAAATTTGCCTATTTTAGGTATTATTTGGCGAATTAATTTTAAAATTTTAACATTGTTATATATATATTTTTTAATTGAAGTATAATTGACATACAATATTAAATTAGTTTCAGGTGTACAACATAGTGATTTGATATTTTGATGCACTATGAAATGATCACCCTGCCAAGTTTAGTTACCATCTGTCAACAAACAACGTTATTACCATATTATTGACTATACTCCCTATGGTGTACATTACATCCTCGTGACATTTATTTTATAGCTGGAAGTTTTTACCTCTTGATCCTCTTTATCCATATGGATACACATTTTGATTCGTTCTTCATGCATTCTTGCTTTCTTTCCATCATTGAAACATTAAAATGTATAGAAAAGTACAGAAATAATGAATGCCAGCTAGGTTAATTTTCATTAAGTGAACATACCCATGGAACCACGAACTGGATCAAGAAATAGAGCATTGATTGCAAAGCAGAAGCCCCTCACATGATGTCATCCAGTCAGCATCTGCCCCACTCTCCCAAAGGAAACACTTTCCTGCCTTCTCACACCACAGTTATCAGTCTGAAAACTCTATAGAAGGAATCACAGAGTTTGTAGACTTGTGGCTGGCTTCTTTTGCTCAACTTTATATCCGAGAGATTCATCTATTTTTTTGCATAGAAGTAGTTTGTTATTTAAAATTTTTAAAAATAGACTTTATTTTTTAAAACAGTTTTAGACTTTCAGAAAAATTGAGAAGATAGGACAGAGAGCTCCCATATACGTCACATCCAGTCTCTCCTATTATTGACCTCTTACGTTAATATGGCACATTTGTTATAAGGAATAAACCAATGTTGACATGTTATTAACAAAAGTTCATAATTCATTTCAGTTTTCCTTCTCTTTACCTAGGGTCCTTTTTTTCTGTTCCAGGATCCCACATTACGTGTAGTTGTCATGTCTCAGACTTGCCCTTTTTTGATACTCTCGAGGATTTTGAGGACGGGTCAGGTATTTGTAGAATGCCCCCCTACTGAGATTTGTCTAATGTTTTTCTGGTGATGAGACTGGGTTATAGGTTGTTGGGAGGAGGACCACAGAGGGGAAGTGCTATTCTCATCACATCATAGCAAACGTACATGCAGCATGATTTATGACTGTCGATAGTGGCCTTGGTCACTCATCTGAGGTGTTTGTCAGGTTTTTCTGCTGTAAAGTTACTCTTTTTCTCTCCCCTTCCATACTGCACACTTTGGAAGGAAGTCATTATGCACAGCACTCACTTACCGAGTGGGGAGTTTTACTCCCGCTCCTTGCAGGCAGAGTATCTATACAAATTATTTGGAATTTCTCTACATGCGAGATTTGTCTCTTCTTCCTCATTTATTAATTTACTCAATCATTTTTATATCAGCTTGTACTCATGGATATTTACTTTATACTTTGCGTTATAATCCAATACTACTTTGTTTTGTTGCTCAGAGGTTCTGGCTTTGACAGTTGGGAATTCTCTCAATTGGCTCTTGGGTTTCTTTGACATACACCCCATCAATGTTTAGTTTAGTTTAGTTTTGAGCACTTCCTTGCTTTTGAGGACTACCAGACGCTCTAGGCTCCTGTTGTATATTTCCTGCCCCAGTCTTAGGATGAGCCGTTTCTCCAAGGAGCACTGATTTCCTTTTATTGGAGAATAGTATTGAAAACCAAGATCCGGGTGCTAGGCTTGCTTGTTGTTACTGGGATGTCATTTCCCATAGGCTCTCTCAGACGACAGAGCAAAAAGGATGTATGTTTGTACTAAATCGTCTATATATACTCATCTGTACATACTTGTATGTATAACCATCTGTATCTACATTAAGCTAAATGTGAATTCATACTGATATCTCCAACTCAAATCCATCACTACATAGATCATTCTGGCTTCCTTCCCTTGCTTATCGATGAACTCCCACTCCAGTGGTGAGAAACCTGGTTCCCACCATCCACCATCCATTCACATAATGTTCCATTCCAGTATAAATTATATATAGCAGTATTGGAATTGTTCACCAGGACCCCTGTGGGAAATAACTTTATCAACTAGAGTACAGTGCTCATACGCAGTTTCTCTTGCCTTTAGTCTTGTAGATCTCACTCATTTCCAAAGCTACTTAGGTCAACATCTCTCCCTGTGCCTCTTCACCCCCTTAGTGAGGTTGTTTCATACATTTGTAACACAGTTAAATTCTCTCGTCACAGTCTGCCTTCCTTCCCGGGATCTCCAACCTCCTAAATAATTTTTTAAAACTTGCATTCATTAAAATTCATTCTTTGTTCTGTAGGTTTTGACAAATGCATATCTTGTATCCACCATACGGTAATTTTACTGCCCTAAGAATTTACATTGCAATAACTTTACTGCCCTGGGGCTGGCCCCGTGGCTGAGTGGTTAAGTTCACACGTTCTGCTTCAGTGGCCCAGGGTTTCACTGGTTTAGATTCTGGGTGCAAACCTAACACCACTCATCAAGCCGTGCTGAGGTGGTGTCCCACATAGCACATCTAGAAGGACCCAGAACTAGAATATACAACTATGTACTGGGGGCTTTGGGGAGAAGAAGAAGAAGGAAAAGATTGGCAACAGATGTTAGCTCAGGTGTCAGTCTTTAAAAAAAAACCAAACCAATAACTTTACTGCCCTAAAATCCCCTGTGCTCACCTATTCATTCTTCCCTTCTCCCCCTGAACCCTGGCAACCGCTGATCACTTTACTGTGTCTATAGTTTTGCATTTTTCAGAATGTCAAGTAATTGGAATCATACTATAAGTACTCTTTTCATACTGGCTTCTTTCAGTTAGTAATAGGCACTTATGTTTCCTCCATATCTTTTCACGGCTTGATACTTGTTCCTTTTATTGCTGAATAACATTTCATTTACGGAGGTACCACAATTCATTTATCTGTTTAATTAGTTCCTGAGAGAAGTGTGTTAAAATTCCACTCTGTTTATAATTTGTCTTTTTCTCTTTTTCATTCTATAGTTTTTGCTTTATGTATTGATGATATGTTAAGTATATACAAATCTAGAATTTTTATATCTCGCTGATGAATTGTCTTTTATCATTATAAAATGCTCCTTCGTATGTCTAATATGCTTCTTAGTCTATTTTGTCAGGTATTAGTGTACTTACACCAACTTTCTTTTGTTTAGTGTTTGCGTGGTGCATTGTTTTCTGTTCTTTTACTTTCAACATTTCTGTATCCTTATATTTAAAAGGTGTTTCTTATGAAGCACATATAGCAAGTTTTGTGCTTTTATCTTGTCTGATAATCTTTGTCTTTTCCTTGGAGTATTCTGTCTTTTATACATACTGTAATTATTCATGTGTTTGGGTTTAAATCTACTATCTAAATAATCGTTTTCTATTAGTTCCACCTGTCTATCTTCCTTTTCTTTCTTTCCTTTTTTGGACTAATGAAGCTACTTTATTTCATATTTCCTCATCATTAATTTATTATCACTATGTTCTTTCATTATTATTTCAGTAACAACAGCAGAGATTACAACAAGCTCACTGAATTATTAAAAATCTTTATTTTGCCTTCAATTTTAAAGGATGTGTTCACTGGGTATAGAATTCTAGGTTGGCAGTTATTTTCTTTCAGCACTTTGAAGATGTCGTTCCATTCTCTTTTGGATTCTATCATTCCTTTTGAGAAATAAGATATGTATCTTATTGAAGATTCTTTGAAGTTATGCATCTTTCTTTTCCTCTGTCTGATTTTAAGATTTTCTCTGTCTGTTGTTTTCTGCATTTTTATTATGATGTGCCTATGTGTGACTTTCTTTGAAGTAATTTTGCCTGACGTTTTTAACACCTCTTTAAGCTGTGCCTTGACTTTTTAAAATCAGTTTAGGGAAATTCTCAATCCCTATCTCTTTAAATATTGCTTCTGCTCCATCTACTTCTCTACTTCTGGGGCTCCAACTGCATTTGTTTTTGTCCCTTTTCCTATATCTCTTATACTCCTTTTTGTATTTTCCAGTATTTTTTCTCTTGTGCATCACTCTACATACTTTTAAGTGACATCTTCTAATTCATTAATCTTTTCTTCAGCTGTAACTAATCAGGTAGTAAATCCATCCACTGAATACTCTTTATAAATTCTAGCTTTCTGCTGAAATTCTATTTATTCATGAATTAACTCTGGAAATTTATTTTTTCTGGAAAAAATATATATATTTCATCCAAATATTCAAATTATGTTTCTTGAGTGGCTTTTCATTTAGTTGATCTTTTTCAATTTTCTTTGTCTTCTTTTTTGTTAATTTCTGTTCTTAGTTTAAAATTTAATTCTTTCTTTGGTTTATCTCATAGTTCTTCTTTTGTTTTTTGAGTTTATTTTCTATCATTTTTCTATTTAAAAATGTATTTAATGCTATAAACTAACCTCTATAAGCCACTTTATGAACCCAGAGGTTTTCATATATAACACTTTCTGATGTCATTTAATATCTTATTATTTCTACAATGTTTTCTTCTTTAACTAGTGAGTTAGGTAGACATGAATTTGGTTTCTGGTTTTCAGATATATGAATGTTTATTGACTATATGTATTTATTATTGATTTATAACTTTTTAAAACTCAAAAGCAGGATTTATTTTTCTATCAAATCATTAGTCCGTGTTCCAGCCAATGGATGAGGGCACATCAAACCCCATAGAAGCTCTTGCTAAAAATAATTGTAATTTTCTATAGGAAAAAAACACATTTTTTTCTTTTTAAAAAGATCCTACATATTTGTGAGCAGGAGAAAAAAAATCACATGTTGAATGGGTCTGTGCTTTCTTCTTTTGCGTATTCAGAGGCTCCCTTCCTGCTGTCACTTCTGCACAGATGAGGCACCAATAACAGGTCTGCAGCTGCCCTCACAGTCCTATCTCTGTGCCACTTGGTGGTTTGATAACCTGGAACTGTGGTGTGATTTCAATTTATAATGCCCCAAGAACACTGAAAAGATCTAAATTAAATTCTTCAAATCCTATTGAGTGCCTACTATTTGCTGGGCACAGGCTAGATACTGAGTAGTTCTAAGAAACACAAATGGTACTTAGAGATTTTCCCTCACAAGTGGCAGGAGGATGTTTGCTGGGGATTAAGACAACCAGTTTCTCTGCTTACACTACCCAAGGTAAGCATGGAACTCAGGCCTTGGCGAAAGATGCTGTGCTCTCTCCTGACAGGTGCTGCCATGGAAGAACCAAGGTCAGTCTCTAAACAGCTATGGAATTTGCTCCACAATCCACATAGTGATGTGTCTCCAAGGATCTCCAGGTCATGTGGCCAATGAATGAAAGCTTCACGGAAGTTCACATGAAGATCACTATGTTGTGGTCCAGGACATCAGGTACTATGCAGAAAAAGCACACATAGGAAAATGGTACTCCCATCTCAGCCTTTGTGGTAAAATTCACCAGTTGCTCACTCCAAGGTCAAATGAAGGAAGCATTAGTTGTCGTATATGTCCCAAACATTGTGTTCATGTACTGAACATGACTGGACAGGCTGGCTCCTCCCATAGGGTAGAAGTTGGAGTTCCTGATTTTCAGGGTGGCCACATTGGCAAGGATTACAGGGGAGTTCTGCTTATTAAACGTGACTTTCACTACTTTGATGCTATAATCATCCGCAAGGACTGAATGCAGAAGCAGGAAGAATACCCCCACTCAGATGCCAGGAGACAGAACAGGGTGGACAGGAGGACACACTGCTTAGTTCTCTGAGGGCACAATCTCTGATCTCTGTGTGGGATTGAACCCACCTACTCATTCACTTCCTCTGTTGGAAGGTAACCTGTCCCTTGACACATGAGACTGTAATGCTATCTCACCACATGTACTCCACATGTGGGAACTGGGCAATGGCTCCTTCCTGCTCTTGTTCAGGCTGCAAATCCTCCCTGTCATCTTCTCTCTTTCCCTTTCAGGAAGAGGGGAGGGGGGCAAGCATGGGACCCCATGGCCATGGTGTGCCACTTGTGTCACATCCTGCCTCTTTGGTTTTCAGAGCTGCACACACCGATTTATAACTTAATTGCATTTTGGTCGTAGAACCCAGTCTGTATAAAACGGATGTTTAAAAATTTGTTGAGACTTCTTTTGTGACCTCGTTCACGGCCAATTTTTGAGAGTGTTCCAGGGGCACTTGTAAAGAATGTATATTCTCTGTTAGTTGGGTGCAGGGTTCTATGTATCTACTCAATAAAGCTTGTTCATTCTGTTACTCAAATATTCTTTATGCTTACTATTTTTTTTGAGGTGGGGAGATCTATTAGTTTCTGAGAGAAGGATGTTAAACCTCTCTCCACAACCCAATTCCTCTTAATGTAGATACCCCAATTTCTTGTAAATCTGCCACTATCGTTTTATGTTTTTGAGCCTGTGTACTTAGGTGCATACAAACCCATAATTTTAATATCTTCCTGGCAGATTGTTTCCTTTTATTAAATTGTGGTGGCCTTTGTATCCTATTAATTACCTGAATTTTTACTTTTTTCTTGTGTTAATATTGCTGCCTTAGGTTTCTGTCATTTAGCCCTGGCTTAGCATGTTTTCTCATGACTTAATTTTCAACTTTTTGATTTGGTTTTATTTCAGATATGTGTCTTGTAAGCAGTATATAGTTAGATTTTACTTTATTATTCAACGTGAAAATCCTAGGCTTTTCATGTGTGTTTATACTGTTTAAAGATATTATGATTATTGATATATTTGGATATATTTCTATCATCTTATTTTTTATTTCTGTTTAAGAACTTTTTTCTTAAAGTGTTTTCCCCTCCTGTTTTCCATTGGTTTGGTAAAGCATGCTATATTCACTTTTATTTTAAAAAGGGAATTTAGTTTGTTGCTTTGCAACTTACAGATTTTTTTCTATTCTTTTCGTAATTACCTATAAATCTTTAGCATACTTAGTGAACTATGAATTTAATAATTTTCCTATGAAGTTTCTAGTTATTCAATATTTCTATCTTCTTCCTGATCACATCAAGGATCCCAGAAAACTTCACTTATCCATTGAACTTTCATCCATGTAATTAATCTTACCCTTTTTAAGACCTCTAAATTAATCATTATCATTTTATTAATTTAATAGATATTAAACCTATTAAGATACTTTATCAATTTCAGTGATTACCATTTCATCTTGAATTTCACACATTCCTTCTTGTCCTCTTTTCTTCTGGCTGAAGTACAACCATTTATAGTTCTTTTAGTGAATGTGAATTCTTTTCATTTTTGAAATTCTGAAAACCACTTTAGTTTGCCTTATTCCAAAATGGTAGTCTAGCTGGTTGTGATAGTCTAAGCCCATGTAATTCAATGGAGAAAGATCAGTCTTTTCAACAAATGCTAATGGAACATGACAGTGGGATATTGCCAGACAAAAACAATCCTCAACCTTT
Organism: Equus przewalskii; assembly: GCF_037783145.1. Lineage (NCBI taxonomy): Eukaryota > Metazoa > Chordata > Mammalia > Perissodactyla > Equidae > Equus > Equus przewalskii. The sequence continues at coordinate 30,901,086 of NC_091857.1, read as the reverse complement.
CCTCCACTCATAAAAAATTCAGCTCAGGTGGATCATAAGCTAAACGTACAACCAAAAACTATAAAACTTCTAAAAGAAAACGCAGAAGAAAATCTTAGTGATCTTCGGTTAGACAAACACATTCCTAAGATTAAAAAAGCATTAATCAAAATTAAATTTAATAAATTAGACTTCATAATTTGCTCTTTGAAAGACATTGTCAATGAAATGAAAGACAAGCTTCACACTGGGAGAAAATATTTGCAAAATGCCTATCAGATAAAGACGTCAATCCAGAGATATGGAGAACCAAGCAACATATGAAAAGATATACAATATCATTAGTCATTTAGAAAATTCAAACTAAAACCACAGTGAGAGACCACTACACACCTACTAGAATGACTAAAATTTTTAAAACTGACCATTCTGAATGCTGGCAAGGATGGGGACCAACTGGAAATCTCGCATGCTATAGGTAGGAATGCAAAATGGTACAATCAATTCAAAAAAATATTTGAAAGTTTCTTATAAAGTTAAGCATACAACTACTTCTCCTAAGTATTTACCCAAGAGAAATAAAAGCATAGGTGCAACATAAAGACCTGTAAGTGGATGTTCTTAGCAATTTTTCTCATAAGAACCCTAAAGTAGAAACAAGCTTAATGTCTATTAACTAGTGATGGATAAATTGTGGTATATCTATAATGAAATACGAAACAGCAATATAAAGGAACAAACTTCTGACACCTGAAACAACATGGATGAATCTCCAAATCATTGTAACCGAAGCCAGACATGAAGGTTACAATCTGTGTGATTCCATTTATATGACATTCTGGAAAAGGTGAAACTGTGTGGACAGAAATCAGATGGGTGGTTGCCAAGGTCTAGAGCAGATTGCTACAAAGGGACACACTGGAACTTTTCGGGAGAGGGAAACATTCTATACCTTTATTGTGATGGTGAATCTATGACTATATATTTGTTAAAATTCCTCAAATTTTATACCTCAAAGTGATAAATTTTATTGAATGTAAATTATACCTCAATAAACGTGACTTTAATAAGTAATAAATATAATCCAGAATCTGATCAATTCACGCCATTTTCTTTGCTACCTTCTTGGTCCAAGCCACCACCATCTCTATTTACCTTCCTGAACAGTCTCTTTTCTCCAGCATCTTCAGTCATTTCTCAACAAGGCAGTCAGAGTGAGCACACCAAAATGTAAGTCAAAGCATATCTTTCCTGTGTTCAGAAACGTACAATTTTTTCCCATCTTACAAAGGGTTATAAAATCTCTACAAAATCTTTCCCCCATCTCTCTCAGGGCCTCTCTTCCCTTCCCTCCACCTTTTGGTGCCCTCTTTCCAGCCACTCTAACGTACTTATTTTTCCTAGAATCGGACCTTTACCATCTTAAGGACATCACATTTACTGCTCTCTCTGCCTCCTCCCAGGTGCCTGAGGTCATGCAGGGGCCTGAGGTCATGCAGGTGCCTGAGGTCTCCCAGGTCCCAGAACAACTTGCTCCCTTCCTTCCTTAAGACCTTTCTTCAAATGTCACTTTTTCAATGAGGTCTTCCCTTGCCATCTTCTCAAATTACAACCTCCCCCCACCCCTGGCCAGCACTCCCTACTCCCCTTCTCTGCTTTATTTTTTCTATAGCACTTCTAAATTTTTAACATACTATCAATTTTATTTATTTCTTTGTCTATTGTTGCTCTTTCCCCCACTCCCCCCACCAAATTGAGCATAAGCCCCCTGGGAAAAGAGATTTTTTTGTCTGCTTTGTTGGTCCCTGTCTCGCAGTGCCTGAAACAGTGCCTGGCACATCATAGATGCTTGATACATGGATGTTAATTAAATAAAGAAATGAATGCTCATGCGGTTTTTCTCATTTAATAAGTTACTTAAAAAATTTGATGATAATACCATATACATCAGTAAGAGTTCTCCTGAAAAATGGAAACAATCAGAGATTTTACACACACACACATACACACACACACATATATATAATGTGTATATATTATATATACATATACAAAGAGACTTATTTCAAGGAATTGACTCCCACTGTGATGGAGGATGCAAGTCTAAAATCTGCAGAGCCCACGTCCCAGTTTGAGTCTGAAGGCTGGCAGGCTGCAGTAGAACCAGGAAGAGCCTGTGTTCCAGTTGAAGGCTGTCAGGTAGGAGAATTCTCTCTTACTCAGGGGAGAGTCAGCCTTTTGTTTTAATCAGGTCTTCAACTGATTGAGTAAGGCCCACCCACACTGGGGAGAGCAATCTGCTTTACTCAGTGTATAGATTTAAATGTTAATCTCATCCAAAAATATCCTCACAGTAACACCCAGAATAATGTTGGAACAAATACCTGACTCTCTGTGGCCCAGTGAAGTTGCCACATAAGATTAACCATCACATCATAATATTAATATTAATACTGCTAATATGATAACTGCATCCATCAGTTTTCTTATATTATACAGTGTTAAACCAACCTGACATTCCTGGAATAAATTACCTCTGTTGTGATATAGTGTTTATTTTAGAATTGCTAAATTAAGTTTGCTGATATTTTATCTAGCATCTTTGCATCCATTTTCGGGATTGGTGTTGACTAGTGATTTTTCTTTTTCATCCTGTCCTCGTGTGGTTTGGTATTAGAGTGTCCTAGCTTCATTAAATGAGTCAAGTCTGTCCTTACTATTAGATTTCCTCAAGTGTTTTAGAATTGTGACTTTTGGGCTCATTTTGAGTGGGTTTTGTCTTTCTGTTTCTTTTCATTTTTCTGCCCACCTGCCTCCACCCCGCCTAGCCAGCCATTCCCTGACCAGCATTATTGTAATAGCTTCCACCTGGCCTCTGGAATTTCATCCTGGACCAGATTTTATAATGGCAGTTTGGGGTTTCTGTCCCATAGTGATCCTGGGACATTCGTGCCATCATGAGGCCAGTATGTGACTAGGTTCAGTTTGGGCTGGGGGTTGGGTTTCCATCCTGGCATTCTAGACCCTCATTCTTCTAAAATCTCTAGGCAATGGAAAGCCACCCTGTCTTTCTTTCGGGGCTCCCACCCCAGTTCCAGACATCCACAATGTAGGTGCCCGTCTGCCATCTTGGGTTTTCCCCACAGGAGCCAAACTCCTTGCTGATTTTAAACAAAGAGCCCAGTGGGTCAGAGGCTTCCAGCAGTTTTTCTTCGGCCTCTGTTGAGCCAGACATCTCTTTTTAGCTTTCTATTTTTATACCTTATCTGTCATTGCTTTGTGTTCGGAGCTGAAGGATGGATCAAAGCAGGAACTCATTGGGCTGTCTTGTCCAGAACACTCTCCCCTATCTTTCTCATTTTCAGTTCACTGCCTTGTTGAACAGAGATTTTAAGAAGCTATTTTTCTTCATCACACCGACACGATGAGTCAAATAGAACAGGTATTCTTACCACCCAAGTGATGAACAAAACGAGAAATGGGGAGTTCAAGTGCCTGAGCTCAGGTTTAGTGAATGGATGGCGACCTTCAGAGCCTGGGCCCCACACGGGGCTCCAGAGCCCAACCCATGTTCGTCTCCAGGTCACGCGCTACCCAGAGAAATAGAACACTGAACAATCATGGCGTTTGTTAAAGACGATTCCTTCCCGCAATGGTCCAAAGCTTATGATACCTTGGGCATTTTGCAATTTCCAGAAGGTCAATATCAGAGGAGAAAAGGTTGGATCTGCTCTCACAGAGATGGGTTTTAATTTTGATAATATCATTCACACTTATTCCTTCTATTTACCTCTCTAGTCCAAATTTCCATGCTCCCACATTCCGTTAAATTCAACTCAACTCAGCGAATGTTCACTGAGGTTCTGTTACGTTCAGGCACACCAGGTGGTACAGTCTGGTCCAGGAAGGGGTGCCCTCTAAATCACGGATAGAAGAGTAACTGGTTATCCACTCCAGAGATATCCATGAATCCCTTTCTGTGTGCCAGGCTTCTTGGTGGTCACACTGGGGGACTGGAGGCAAACCAGTTGGTAGACCGTGTCCTCTGGGAGCTTACAGCTCATGAGGAGATCCAATGTCATCATTGATTACTGACGTGTGAGGTGGAAGATGGTAAAATGGACCATACCAGGACAGATGAAGAGGGCCAGACTTGGTCAGGAGATCAGCCTGGAAGCTCTTGTTAGATTCCTGGAAAAAGCTGATATCGTCTTTGGTGGGGGCTTCAGAAAAGAACAGAGAAGAACGGTCCTGAGAACAGAAGGGTACAGAGGGCTGAGATGAAAGGTGACACCTGGGTGCTGTTGCAACCTGCGCAGTGGTCCCCAGCAGGGAGAGAAGACCACTTCTTCCAGAAAGTCTTTGTGTGTGTTGGGGGAGGGGTCAGGTTGGTGAGAGAAGGGGCATTTGAGCTCTACTCTTGCAAGGTGGGCGAATTTGGACATCAGATTGTGTGCCCTACATACTGCCCATATGGGAACTCGATAAACACTGAATTGAACTGACCAGTCATCAAAGGAGAAATTTATTTATTGAGAAAAATCTTAAGGAAAGAGGTCTGAGTTCAATTAGGTCTGAGTTAATTAGGACATTAATTAGAACAAGGATGAATCTGAAGGGCAAGGTTGTCATCAACATCTTTTGACTGTTTACAAATTTTGCCCATAAGGGTATTTGGGATTTGCTTTTCTAAAGATTTCTTTAGAATATACTTCCTTTCATCCTCCTTTGACGCATACCAGACACCAGCTCTGATTTCTTCTCTTGGTCCTTCAACCCCCATGGAGGATCTTTAGCAACGCACGTTAATCCAGACTACCAGGCTCGGGGTCCTGGCTGAAACATCACAGAGGCCACGACCATGGTGGTGAACAGTCTTGTTTCTAAAAAGTGACCTTCGCACACCTTCCCAGAAAGGCTGCCTGCACTGGTTTTACATTCAGGCTTGCCAATGTCCTTCCATTTCAGGCCCTTTGGCTACGACAGTGCTTCTATGTTATCAGGAATTGGAGGTACACCAAAATAATATCAGACTTGCAAGGCACTGAAAAGATGCTAATCTCATTCCTGTGTCGCCTTGTTCTTTAGCTAAAACATCCAGTGTACTGTTACCTCTGTGTTTTAAATCCACAGCGTTTAAAAGGATTATACATACGTCTGCATAAACTAGACTGATTGGTTTTTTTTAAAAAAACAGAAGGGCAATATTTGTGTTCAAACGTCAAACATTGTATGTGTAGCTTTAGTGTTCTTTCTTAGCCATAAATAACATTCCAGAGTGTAATTAATTTATCCATGTTCCTATCAGCACAGCATTATTGCAGGACAAAAAGGGGCGGAGGGAGGCAAAGGGGCGGGGGTGAAAAAAACAACCCTGGTATTTCTTTTGGAAAAGCTTTCTCAATTGGATATGTACTCTTTTCATAGTAAGGTTAAGGTTGTGGTTATTTGCCAAATGCAAGGGCAGATGTAATGCCTGAATCGATGGGTCCATAGTTAGTGGCATCCTCTTCCATGGGTGACTCAAGGGTGTCGAGAATTAGTGCAGACGTCTCCCAAGGCCTGGCCAGAGGCAGCTTAAATAACCTTTTTTTTTTGGTAGAAGTTTTTTTTTTCCCTAAGATTGGCACCTGCACTAACATCTATTGCCAATCTTTTTTTCCCTTCTTCTTCTTCTCCCCAAAGCCCCCTGGTACATGATTGTATATTCTAGCTGTGAGTGCCTCTGGTTGTGCTATGTGGGACGCTGCCTCAGTGGGGCCTGACGATTGGTGCTATGTCCGCGCCCAGGATCCGAACCAGCGAAACCCTGGGCCACTAAAGCAGAGTGCACAAACGTAACCACTTGGCCACGGGGCTGGCCCCTTAATGACTATTTTAATGGGCAATCTTGCAGTCCCCCAGTCAGGAAACATTGAGTGGCATTTGTTGAGCACAATACACAGTGGAGACCCATAGAATCCACACTACAGACTTGAGTTTAATGGAAGATAGTCTTTGCCCTAAATCAACAGCTTCTAACGTGACAGCCACGAATCACCTGGCACATCGGGGGTTCATCAATCTCCTGAATTGTAGGTAAAATGTTGCACATGTGTGCATTTGGGGTGGGGATGGGGGAACTATAGCATTTCTCAGATTCCCAAGAAGCAACTGAGAAAATTAAGAATCATTGCTCTAAAAGGATAAACAGAACACACGTCTGACCCAGCCGAAAAGTACTTGTAACACAACAAATTAGCCAGGACAAAAACACTTCAATGAGGAAATGAGTTCTCAGGTTTGCAAAGTGAGGGAACAGCCAGATAAGGGGCTTTGCAGAAAGTTTGTCAGGGAAAGGAATGGCCTCAAATGGAAGTGGCCAACTCAATCCCTACAGAACCAGGCAGGACATTCAGTCAGTGGGGCTGCCACATGTCCCTGTGGGGGACAATGTAGAGTGGTGGGGCCTGTGGCAAACTCTCTAGTTTGCCTTTTGGTAGAAAGGGGCTGAAGCCATTCATTGCTCTGTCAAAGGTGGATGTGAAGTTTCTAGATCCCTCAAGTTTTGTAAGAGAAGCCAGAAATCTATGTGTTTCATCAAAGAGCTCTCAAGTTTTTAATCTTAACTAATTCAAAATTAAAGCAAACAAATGGACCTTCTGCCTGGAGGCTCAGAGCTGCCCAGTGTCCCCTAGTCTTCGATCTCTGCTGAAGATCTAGGATTCAAGAGAGTCCAAGGCCCAAGCTGAAGGATGATTATCAACCTCTGGTTTGTAAAGCTGGAAATGAGGGCAGACCCCTGGGAGAAGGGTCCGGAGCAGGGGAAAGGCAGGGTGTACACAGCGAATGGAGCGCCTCTTCTGCTGGTCTGGAAGCTCGGAGGAGCAGAGCTGTGGGAAATGAGGTCGAGGAGCTGGAATGGCCTGCAGGGCCCTGAGCAGGCTGTGGGTGGTTCTCTTTGGAACAGGAGCAATCCTCAAGGTGATTTTAGGAGAATGCCAGGAGACTGCAAGGTTTGGGAAGGACGCCTCTTGTGTGAAGGACTCCCAGACAAAGAGGAGTCCTGGGAGGAAACTGAGGCAGAGCTCCTGCGACCAAGTGAATCAGACGGGGAGATGTTGGCCAAGGAAGGGGGAAAGAAGAGACTTGAGAAAGCCAAATGGCCATCAGAGAAGACACAGGCAGCTCAAGCCATTGGCGTGGGATGCTGATGGAGCTGTGAACAGCAGTGGGGGGACAACGCCCCACGTGGCAGAGTGGGGCTCTCTTCCATCATTCTGCACCTCCTCACCTGTCACCAGGGAGGCAGGATGACGACTTCAGTGCCCTTCCTCCTCTTTGTCCTTCTCAGGGGAAGGAAGTATTGTAATCTTAGCATACTACTGTGCCCAGGATATTTTCTGCTGCTACTAGCGAAAGTTTGCTTGCCTTCCAGGTGTTTCTCAGTAAGAAGTGAGAGTTGCCCATTGGGATAGTAGAAGCCATGGGGGTAGAGCGGTTAAAAAGCAATAATGAAGGGGGCCAAAGGGCAGGGAAGGTCCCCAGGCTAATGCAGGGGCATCTAGACACCAACTGAACAGCAGCCAGAGGGAACAGCAAAGAACTGTCTGCATGATCCTGGCCTCCGTAAGTGCATCCTGGGTAGGTTACACTGAAGATCCATCCTTTCTGGTGACGCGGCCTTTCCATCTCCAGCAGCATGTGAGCAGGGTTAGGAGCACAAGCAAAGCATCCAAGTTGCAAGCTGAGATTTGAGATTTTCCTAAGAATGAGAAGTGGCTGGAGCTCTGGCTTTGGATGTCACCTGCACTGAGGTGGGATGTCACCTGCATTGAGGTGGGAGCTCATGAAAGAGGAAGATAAACCCACTGAGAGGAGTAGCAGGCCACATTTGCCACCCCTCTCCCATGGGACAGACCCCAGTGAAGGGACCAAGAAAAATGGAGAAGGTGGAGGAACCACAGAGAAATGACCCACGGGCTCTGTGGGCTGTGGCCCTGTTGATGTTGCGATTATTTTAGGATCAGTCTCACCTGTATGATGGGAAGAGGTGAGATTGAGAGAGGGGAAGGAGAAGGAAGAGAAAGAGAAAAGAAGAAACCATTTCAAGTTCACCGAGAGTAACAGAATCCACTTGTTCTCACCTGCAAATCTGTCTTACCGTTACAGTAGGAAATGACAACGGCAGAATCATCATAATAAAATAATTCATCATATGTGGGATGGAGAGAACCTGGAAGAGAAATAAGAACACCACCACTCCCATAACATTTTACCTTTTTGAAAACACTTCCATACACACTGTCTTCACAATAACTGGGTGACAGGTGCGCAGGTATTGTTCCACCCAGAACAGGGGAGATGGTGACCTCCACAGCTGGTCTGGGTGTCCCATGCCTGTTTATCTGGTCCAAGAGTTGTCACTGAAAAGGCTACACATACATTTGATAGGACAAACATTTTTGCTTCAATCCATCATCCATTTTTCCTTCCTGGTGGAGTCCTTTGTGGAAAGATGGGCAAAAAGGGACAACGTACATCCAGCACGACCTTGAGGAGGCAGCATCCAGGGAATTTTCAGGTAAAGTTTATGTATTTTTTCCCAAATATTAAAGTATGTAGAGTTATTGCAAAGAAAAAAAAAAGGAAAAGGAAAACAGAATCATATAAATAAGAAAATAAATGCCATGTTAGCCCACCACTAACACGATATTAACACGGTGGCATGTTTTCTTACAGTCTTTTGAAATAGTGCATAACATCCTGTGTGTGCGACTTAGGGCCTTGTATTTTTCATTTAACATTATAAGGATCTCTCATGTTGTTGTAAACTATTTGTAGACGTTATCTTTTTTTTTTTAAGATTTTATTTTTCCTTTTTCTCCCAAAGCCCCCCAGTACATACTTGTGTATTTTTAGTTGTGGGTCCTTCTAGTTGTGGCATGTGGGATGCCGCCTCAGCATGGCTTGATGAGCGGCGCCATGTCCGTGCCCAGGATTCGAACTTGCGAAACCCTGGGCCGCCAGAGCAGGGCGCGGGAACTCAACCACTCGGCCCCGGGCCCGCCCCTGTAGACGTTATCTTAATGACTGCAGATCATATTGCAGCAAGTAGAAAAATATTCTACCACATGTACCATAATTTAACCATTTTTCTATTTTAAAACAATTAGATTCTCGTTGTCATCAGTAAAACTACCAAGAACCTTTCTATACTTAAAGGTTTTCTATGGTTCAGATCCTTTCTATAGAATAGATTTCGCACATCAAAGCTGTGGACGTTTTAGGGCTTCCCAAAGTGGCTGTGTGGGTTTATACCGGCACCCATGGTGAAGAGGAATGCCAGCTCTGCTTTTGCCAGTGTCACTAAGAATCCTAGAATGCCACACCTAGTGGACTCGTCTGAGAACTTCCAATGGCGTCCTTCCCTTCAGAACACCGAGGTCGAGGTCCCAGGAGAAGCGAAGAGCCAAGGAAGACCGTGAGGGCAGTGACGCTAGAGAATGTCACCTTGCTCTAAGTCAGGAACCTTCCTCTTGGGCTACCAGCCTGCAGAGTGCGAACTCTGGCTCTCATTCCCCGAAGCTTTCCTGGGACTGTCGTTTGGGAATCGCGCCTTCTCATGCTGGCCTCCCAAGCCGGGGGGCAGCAGCTGAGAAATTTGCCGGGAGGTCACGCAGGCCATCGCGCGGTTCGCCCCTGGCGGCCGGAAAGGCCATTCCTACCGCCCCGAGGGCCTTGGCGCGCGGGTGCCGAGGCGTGGGTGGCTCCAGCTACTGACTCCTGCGCGCTGGCACCCAGCCTGTCTGGTCCACAGCTGCAGCCCCAGCTCGGGGCCGGAGAGCCAGTCAGCAAGTGCTGTGTAAGTTCTGCCGAATAGATGGCATGGCCACAACTAGAGTGCGGGATGCAGCCAAAAGGAGTCTGCTGGGGTTTGGAGCGTCTTTAAGCTACTGTTTGGAGCTGTTTGAAGGGATGTTTGTCCCGGCGCTTGGCCGAGGGTGAGGGTGTCTTCCGGATGGGCCCCAGCTTCTTGCCTGCCAGCCCCAAACTCCTGCAGGAAGGCAGATCTGCCTGTCCGGCTGGCTGGCCGTTCCAATACGGACTTTCTGGGGGGCCCTGCGCCTGCCTACCCGGCGTGATCCAAGGCGCTTGGCCCGGGGCTCAGGGTGCGGAGGGCCTGGGTGGGTCCCGGTGGGCCGGGGTGGGCCAGGGCTGGACTGAGGTCTCCCCGGGGGCCCGATCCTGGCGGGGAAGCGCGGGGACGGGGCGGGGCGCCAAGAGCTTCGGGAGGCCCCGCCCGCCCCGCGCCGCGCACTGGCCCGCGGAGCGCACCGCCCCGGGGCTCGGCTGTCGGTGCCCTGCGCTCGGCCAGCGCGGACCTCGCTGCACTGCTGCTCTCTCGGCGCCCCAAACCCGGTAAGTCGAGGGCTCCTGCCTCCGGCCTCCTCGTCCGGCACGCGAGTGCCCCAGTCGGGAGACCCTGAGGGGACTCCAGGGACCAGGTCTCAGCCCCCGGGCGAGCAGCGGGCGCCCCAGGCAGGAGGCGCCGGGATCCCTGCAGTGAGAGATGGCTCAGCCTCCCGCCTCCTTCCCCTCCGCCTGTCTTCACTTATAGAACGCATGCATGGAAAAACATCTCACCATCAAGTAATAACAACATTTTCCATTATTATTAGATTACAGGCATTCTTGTAGGAAATTTGAAAAATACCTAAAAGCATCCAAAGAAAACTAAAACCGCCTCCGACCCCGGTCTCCACTTAGTTTCAAAGATCTCCAGCTCAGGCAATACTCGCATACACACCCGCCCTCAAAGGGAACTTTTTGTGACCAGGAAGATCCTCGGGCCTTGGCATCTCCCAGGGGAAATGGCATGGGACACGGAGAACATTATTGGTATCTGATCTTGAGTGTAGAAACTGGGGAAAACGTGGAAGTTTTAGAAGAAATCTGACGGAGTAGCAGCCATGTGTGTGTGCTCAGTCTATCCCGTTGTGTTACCCCGGGCCCCAGGTTTTCAGTCTGCTGCCTGTGAACTGACAGTTTCTTTTGAGCCCACGTTTACAGACGCTCCCAGCTCCGTTAACAAGGGCCTTATCAGTAACCACAGCTGTCATCATGGTCACGGCTGTCATCATGGTCGTGGTTGTGGGGAGCTTTGCTGCCCTCCCACCGTTGATTTAACTCCCGTGGGATGAGTGAGTTGTCAGAAAGCCCTTGACTCCGATCTCCGGGTTTCTAACGCGGGGGCAAAGCCTTCTGCCACCTCTGCTGTTCCAGGCTGCTCGCCTGAGGTGAGCTGAGGATGGATCTGAGAACCACCTTCTCAGTTTCCAGAATATTCAGAGATGTCTTGCTTTGGACAGGCTATTAGAAAGTGCCTTGTTTTGAAAATAAAGTTCACTTTGAAGACATCAGAGGGATCACCTCCGTCATCTTAAGTCTCTGAAGGCAGAGCTGGGGAGACAGTTTCTGTGTGGTTTCAGGCCATTGTGGTGGTTAATGTAACGTTTGTTCAGTCACACACGAGTGACTGCATCCTGAGAATGTTTCCTGTGCTCCTACCATGAGCCAGACACTGTTCTAGTCCTTGAGCTACGTGGGAACAACACACACAAAGATGCCTGCCCTCCAAAGCTTACATTTTGGTGGGAAAGACAGACAATAAGCAATGACCGCAATTGATAAGAAAACTATACCATATCAGGAGGTGATGAAAGGAAAACAGAGTAAAGGTTCCGGGAAGCGGGGGAGAAGGATGAAAAATATGCTGTCTTATTAAAAATTACTGACCGCCTGCAATCTTTCTAAGAATAGGGTGGCTTGCAGATACCTACATAACTGTATTAATGTAAATTTTAATATACAAAATAAATAGTACTGATAAAGCAAATAAAAATAGTTTACATTTTATTATATCAAAACATAATATGTTGAAAGAGGTTTTCATCTGGTTACTCAGCAATTTATTTCCAGCGTGTTGTACTTTATGGATTACTTGCTCTCATTGTAGTCATATTGAATCTAATTCTTTGCATTTCCATTTAATTCGGCAAACCCGTATGGAAGCATTCTGGGTCCTGAGTGGGGACAAGATGAGGACATGTCTCTGACTTTCCTGAGATTCTAGAAGGAAATGCCCAGACCAGTCTACAAATTATTACAATACAAGTTAGAATGAGAGGTATAGACAGGCACTATGAGGGGTAAAGAGGGGAGGGGATGTCCAGATGAGGGCTCACACAAGGGTTCGTGTAGCAGTGGGCTTTGGAAGACCAGCAGGATTTTGACAAGCAGATATGGTGGTCATGCCTCTCTCACAAAGAGAATAGCAAAAGCAGGAGACGGGAAAGCTGTGGGCTTGTCCCACGCCTCACAAAATCCTGTGGCACACTCAGGGTAGATGCCAGTAGTCCGTTTGCAGATGGGGAAACTGAGGTTCCTTGAATTAATTTCATTTGCTGGAGGTGAGAATCCATCTGCCCTCCGTCTGTGTGACTTCAGCTGCCCTCCCAGCGTCTGAGAATCCTGCCATCTTCTGTTCTCCGCGCCAAAATGCTCATCCTTTTTCCCATATTGAGTTCGACGGGGTTTCTTTCACCAGCTCACTGGTTTGCATTTCCAAATTCGCACCCCGAAGCCCCACTCTATCACCCACAGAGAGGTCTGGGAAGCTTCTGGTCCTATGACCAGACTCGAGAGCCACACCCCATGTCCAGCAGGGAGGTGGCAGAAAGCCCTTTCATATCTCCAGGGACAGTCAGATGTGCCTCTGTACAGGGTTCACCCTGACTCCTTGAGACCTTGGCCACCTTAGTGACTCGCTGCCTCCCAGTAGAGGGGAAGGTGAGAAGACCCAGCTAACTGTCTGGAAGGGTCTGCGGGCCCCTGCTGGCTGCTTTTCTGCCAGGAGGTAAATATATCTCCCAAATTTGGACACCGTATTGTGATAAAGATGAAAACAGTTGACACTTGCTTCCAATGAAAGTTGGCTAATGGAATTCTTGACTTGATAAGATCATATTCACCTAAATTAAGCTTATCCATGATTGTTTTTACCCTAATCCTGTTTCCTAATGATCATTTCAAGACTGGATGCTCTTTCGAGGAAATGAGTAAAGAATGCTGTTAGGAACGACAGGCATGTGATCCCCATCCTGCCCAGATAAGGAGCCAAGGCCTGGGGGAGCCTGGGGTTTGTCTCAGACTGAGCTCCAAAGCTGACATTCCCCTCTCCCTCGCTCACCCCCAGAACCTATCCCTCTTACAAGAAAGCTTCGCATCAGCCATAAGCTTTGAACTCCTTCAGTGAATACCTAAGAAAGAAAGAAATGTGCAGCGCTGAGAAATTGTTCTAAAAGCTTCAGACTATTATCAGTGCTGACAGGTGACGTAGCTGGAACATGTGGGAGAGATGCAGAAGGCGGTGTGTGCCAGGAACAGCATGACGTCCCCACTGCCCCCCTCTCCCCTGGGCGCAGCCAGGGCCTTACAGAACCCCGGGTGGTGGGGGCCCAGCTGGTCCCCATTTGCCCCTGGTCAGCTCAGCTCCACTGCCCAGAGCCCCGCATCCTGAGTGATTTCCAGCAGACCAGGAGCTCTGGGTTGAAGCTTTGAAGAAAACAATTGCACTAGCCTTCAGTGGGGGCAGTGTCTATGCCTTGTGAATAGTCTCAAATCCAGGCAGAAGCAGAAACTTCTAGAACACTCCCCCACTCCCATGCTATCTGAGCCTAACAAGGCCAGAGTTTGAGAATGTTCAGCACAAGGCTGAGCGTCAAAGTGGGGGTGTTTGGCCTTGGACCTCCCTGGTTCCTGTTGCCTCGGCCTCCCCCAGGCCCCTCTTCACTGTGCATGCTACAGGAAGCTGTGGTTCTCCCTGGGTTGGCGGGGGGCACCTTTGATGGCATACTTAGGTCAGAAGCTGGTGCCCAATAGGGTAGACCCAGTTTCACCTGACACAAGTGGCTGTTTCCTCAGTTCCTTTGAGCCTAAATACAGAACCCAGCTCTATTCTGCACAACCCGTTCTCTCTGAGAACTGCCTTTTCTGTACTAATAAAATGTGAGTCCCGGGTGAGAGGATTAAATCGTAGATGTGTTTCTGATAGGAGACATGACCTTGGGCATGTCAGCTCAGCTCTATGGAGCCCAGTTTTCTGTAAGCCGAGACTGTGGGGTCACTTGATGCTCAAATCCACTGGAGCCCAAGAGTCTAAAACCATGGCCACGGGGCAGCACTTGGCATAATAATGGAAGTGAACTTGGAGAATGGGACATAAACCGCCGGCTGACCTGAAGTCTGGGTTCTGTGACGTTTACACCAGGCTGACTATTAAGAGAACATTGCCAAACTCATTTTGAGACTCATTACATGGAAACCCCATGTGACCCGGCATGCAGGCCTTGGGGGCACAGAGGGCAGTTAGCAAAAGCAATACAATAAATTAAGTATAAAGGAAGAAAAAGATTTTTTTTAAAGATTCAGAATTGTTATTTGAAAGGCGGTAATTGACTTTTCTGGTCTGGCGTGAAGCTCTGACAGGCTCATTATAATTTAAGGTGCCAGCGTGAGTTAGAACCGGGGCAGCTGAGGTTCCAGTGAAGACTTGTTAATTTCTCCCTGCAACTTTTCTTCAGATCACATTAGCGACAAGTAAGACCAAAAAAAAAAAAAAAAACCCAAAATCTTAAAAACAAACTAGATTGAAATTTATGCCATTAAATCATGTTTCTCTTCTTATAAATTCTTCCTGTTACCTTGCACTACAAAAGACTAATTGGTCAGTTTCCTAAGGTCCCACGCCATAGCCAGTGGTCCTCAATCTTGGCTACAAGTTAGGATCACGTGGAAAGCTTTCAAAAGTCCCGATGCCAGATAGGAACCTAGAGCAAGAACATCACAATCTTTGGAGGAGAGATCTAGGCAGTGGTATTTTTTTATTGTTGTTTTGGTGAGGAAGATTGGCCCTGAGCTAAATCTGTTGCCAATCTTTTCTTTTTGCTTGAGGAAGATTGTCCCTGAGCTGACATCTGTGCCAATCTTCCTCTCTTTTATGTGGGATGCTGCCACAGCATGGCTTGCCGAGCAGTGGCAGGCCCATGCCCCGGATCCAAACCTGCAAACCCCAGGCCACCATGCAGAGCATGCGAACTTAACCATTACGCCACTGGGCTGGCCCCTAGGCATCGGTATTTTTTTAAAGCTCTGCAGGTTATTCCAATAGGTCACCAAGTACGGTCCCCAGACCAGAAGCATCAGCATCATCTGGGAACCTGTTAGAAATGCAAATTCTTAGGCCCCATCCCAGACTTTCTGGACCAGAGCTCTGGGGGTGGAGCCCCACAGTCTGCATTTTTACAAGGTGATTCTACAGCATGCTAAAGTTTGAGCACCACTGCCTTACAGCAATGCTGAGGATGGTTGGCCTGGCAGGTTTTCAAAGCCGATGTTTCTGGTTGCTTCTTTCAGACATAGAAAGTCCACCTGGATTTAAGTAACAGGTCTTCTCAGGGAACCCACCAATGGGAACTCATTGCAGAAGTTACTCTGAAGTTAACTTGCTGTGTGGAGCTATGGGTTCAAACCAATTAATGTTGGGAGGTTGTCTGCCATAATTCCAGACTCACATGGTCATTAAGTGATAAGGACTCTTACAGCAATTGGTAGCAGGATGACTTATCAATTGTGGCGACTTTGGGTTTTTGGAAAAAAAATTGTATTATAAGCTCAAGTTCTGTCTGTTTTCTGGGGCAGGATTCTATCATTCATAAGTGGTTTCAAGTCATTTAAAAAGAGAATGTTGGGCGTCGTGTTCCGTAAGCTCAGCTGCCCAGGAGCCTCGTGTCTTGAGTGATTTCCAGCAGACCAGCAGCAATGGGTCTAAGCTTTTAGGAAAGAAACTGTTACCAAAAAATTCCTGTCTACCCCATGGTTAGAACAAACCACGTTTAGACAAAACGCTGGTTTTGTCTAAGAATCCGTACCTGGGAGTCTGTTTGAACTTGCGAAGCTCAACCACTCACAGATCTCTGGGCACAGATTCAAGAGCTCCGGAGATGGCAGGAAAGGAACAAACTCATTTGTTTCTCATTCGCCACCAGCTTCTCTGCAAGGGACAGAAAGAGCCACAGCGGTCAGCCATGGAAGATCCAAACCACCAACCCCAGACCCTCAGCTCCCTGGGCTGCTCGCTCTTAAGAGGTGGAAAAACCAATATGCTTACGCTGAGGACACTCAGTGTGCACCACTGTGAGCCACGCGCTATGTTGGCCCCTCTAGGTCCCTGGTCAGTGATCCAACAGCTGCCAATGCCAGTGATGTTTCTCCCCAATTTCTGAAGGGAAAAAGACAAGACTGAGTGGGCCCAAGGAACCAGACCAGGATCGTGTGGCCGGGTAGCAGCAGGGCCAGAATCCTAACCAGGGGAGGAGAAGCAATTCTAACGTCTGAACACTTTCTGCCCCTCCTCTCCTGCTCTCTGAGCCTGTGGTTCTGGGAGGGAGGCAGTTGTCCTTCTTGAAAAGGGGTTGAGCTGAAGCTCGGAAGGCAGCTCATCGGCATCTGTTAATTCGATAAGTGGCTATGAAGAATCAGGCCCCAGCCATCAAGAGGTGTTAAGAAGTCCATGGGCAGCTCCTATGTTGCTGTGTGCCAGGCACTGGCCTAGGGAGGCTGTGGGGGACCAGGTGGGAGGACAGAGCTGATGACAGTGGTGTGGGTGGTGCTAACCCAGCCCCACACACCAGAGAAGACTTCAGGATGGGAGGGAGAGCTGAGCTGAATTTTAAAGCATGAGTAGGCACCATTTAGGAGTTTCATGGGCCAAGAAGGAGGGGCAGCCTTGCTGGGGACATGCAAGGACGTGATGATGTGCACAAGGTTCACAAGTGGCCAGCAGGGCTAGAGCAGAGGGTCTGGGCCAAGTGGCACAGTGGAACAGGAGAGGGAGGCAGGGCCTCTCCCCTTTAGGGCGGACATCCTGTTGAAGACAGGGCACTTCACCCTAAAGATCGGGGGGAACCAAGGAAGGCCTTTGAGCTGGGGACTGACTGATGGGATTGGCAGCGAAGGTGACTCTGATTTCCGGGGGGATTACACTGCTGCACAGCTCACTGAGGCATGGAGCACCCTCCCCCAAGAGGGCTCGGTGTTAAGTTTGAGGAGCCTGGGGCTGGTAAAGATAAATGAATCCTTGGCAGGTCATTGGACACGCTGCTCTGGGGCTCCGAAGGGTGCCTGGGGTCATGAGCCTGGTGGGTGAACCTGAAGGAGCAAGTGCAGTCACCCAGAGAGAGGACAGAGCGAGCAGAGAGGACCAGTGATAGAACTCTGAGTTGCACCATCTCAGGGAGGGGTCGAGGAAGAGGACGGGGGAGGTGCCATTCATCTTCACCTGCAGCTGGGTTCAGTATAAGGTTGAAAATTAAGCCAATTCTACGAAGAAGTAGCGCCAGGTCTAATCTGGAGTGGAGGTAGGTTTCTGAGGCTGACATTTGTCCTGGGCAAGACAACGTGTGATGTCACAGTCCCCATCCTAGCTGGGAGAGCCTGAGCGCCAACCTGCCTCTGGCCATGTACATTGGAATTTCCCTTTCTGCAGCCTTTCTGGCCAGAAACTAGGCTCCAAAACATACCATTTACCCTTAGTTCCAACAGCCACCCCAAGAGTGTGTACATTATACTTGCTACCTTGAAGGTCTTGAGAAATGAGGAAGCCCACTTAAGTCTGAGCAGCTCTCAGTGGCCCCTTCTGGGTTGAGTTTGGAGTGTGGCGTCATCATCTTGGCCCTAGGGATTTTGTTTCCAGCATTTTCTCAAACAGAAAAATGACTAAAACCTGTTTTAGTTTATCAGTGATTGCAAGGCCACCTCGGTGGAGTTTCAGAGCACACGAAACCCCTGACAGAATTCCAGGGCTACTTGGAGACAACTTTACAATTCCAAGGCCCATTATATGGATATTCAGGGACAGTGACACCTGATTAAGGTAATGGGAAACTGTCACACGGCCCACGTGAGCCATTCAGTGGGAGACAGTGGGCAGAGAGGACAGGTTTCTGGTGAGAGCTCTCTTCCTGGCTTGCAGATGGCTGCCTTCTCGCCATGTCCTCACATGGCAAAGAGAGATACATCTTGCTCTCTCTTCTTATAAGGCCACAGGCCTTTCAGATTAGGGTCCTGCCCTTAGGACCTCATTGAACCTTAATTACCTCCTGAAGACCTCCAGATGCAGTCACATTGGGGGTTAGTGCTTCAACCATGTGAATTGAGCGTAAGGGACACAATTTGATCCACAACACATAAACTGAAATGCACACATACAACACAAAGTGTATATTAAATGAACTCATTCTGGTGGTTGCCTGTGGTCGTGGGGAGTGGGAGCAGTGAATGGAAATAAAAGGAAATCAATTGATCAACTGATCAATCAAGAGAGGGTGTTGTGCAGCTCCAAGATGGCACGTCCCATGCACTGAGGAGAACGTTAGGGCACCCTCTTATATGAGATTTAAAAAAATTGTGTGTGTGTGTGCGTATATGGGGCTTTTGACCAATACATACTTTTTGATTTCAAGTTTCACTTTTCCAGGACATTCCCTCTCCAGCAGTGTAACCTTGAAGCCCAGGATGATCCTGTCTAACACCACAGCTGTGATGCCCTTTCTGGCCAAGCTGTGGCAGGGGACAGTTCAACAGGGCAGCAACACGTCTAGCCCAGCCCGCAGGTCCCCCAGCAACGAGGACGGCAAGCTTGAGGCACTCTACATTCTCATGGTGCTTGGCTTCTTCGGCTTCTTCACCCTGGGCATCATGCTGAGTTACATCCGCTCCAAGAAGCTGGAGCACTCCCACGACCCATTCAATGTGTACATCGAGTCTGACACCTGGCAGGAGAAGGACAAGAAGTACTTCCAGTCCCGGATTCTGGAGAGCTACAGGGCGTGTTATGTCATTGAAAACGAGCTGGCTGTGGAACAGCCAGGCACATACCTTCCTGAGATGGACCCTTCATCATGACCCCACAACTGGCTAAAACTGCACAAATCCTACTTGACAATCTGATTTTTCTAATCATAGGCCTCTTATAGTCTTTATTATATGGATACGGTTGGGGGCTCTTGTAAAGGGTGAAGGGTGGAATAATAACACTATTTCTCTAAAATCACACTCCTTCTATAATAGGCTGTCAGTTGTGCCCCAATATCTGTCCTTGCCTTGTTAATTTTAGCAGAATCCCTGAGATCAGGGCCTTTGAGAGTAAGAGCTGTATTTCCCAGACTCCCTTGCACCTAGCAAGGTCACATGACGAAGTTCTGGCTGGTAGAAGTGGGTTGATGAGTGCAATATCTTTGAGAAGGAAGGGAGGCATTCTCCACTTCCCTTTTCCCCTTTTCCAGTAGCTGGGACATGGATGAAGTGGTGAGCCAGCTTTGACTCTGGAAATGAGCAGTATGTTCACAGGTGGCAGAGCAAGAAGAGTGTGGGACCCTGGGCAGCATCATGGAGCAGGGTCTCCTTACCTTCCTGGATCACCCATCAGCTCCAACTTTATAGGACAGAGAAACCAACTCCAATCTTCCTTGAGTCACTGTTATTTTGGTTTCTGTTAAAGTAGCCGAATCAATATCATAATTAATATACCTACCTTACGGGTCTGAGACCAACGGCATAATATTTCCACGTTTGTCACAAACACACTCCCCTCTTGTCACAGGACACTGCCTCTTCTGCCCTTGTCATTTCTATCCTCACTGCTGTGGCTCTGTCTTCCTCTGGGCTTCCTGCCTCCCATTCCTCCCTTGTGCCCACCCTTCATGAATCCCCCTGCCAAACACATACAGACACACACTGACACAGAGAAATACACACAGACACACACTCACACCCACAGGCACACACGTGCACACAGAGACACATACACACAGACATGCACACTTCCAACTCACACATCCCAATCTCGAAGGAACTCACTTCCTACAGGACTGAGATGCAGGAGAAAAACTCCCCACTTCAGCCTGCTGACCAAAGGGAAGAAGCTCAGCTATCACCACCAGAGGGAAGGGGGCACCCACCACCCGAAGAGCGCAGGGGAAGAAGTGGGTGTGGACAAGAGGCAACACATGGGACTGAGGTGGCAGGGTCTTTTGAGGTGATGTGACCATTGTGGTTGAATTGTGTTCCCCCAAAAGAGACATTCAAGTCCTAACCCTGGTACCTGTGAATGTCACCTTTTTTGGAAATAGGGTCTTTGCAGATGTCATCAAGGTAAGATGAGGTCATTAGGGTGGTCCCTAATCCAGTATGACTGACGTCCTTAGAAGGAGAGGGAGAGCTGGACAAAGACACATAGGGAGAACCCCATGTGACGACAGAGGCAGAGCCTGCAGTGATGTCACTGCAAGCCAAGGAGCACCGAGGATGGTCGGCCACCACCAGAAGCCGGAAGACACAGGAAGGAACCCCCCCTACACATTTCAGAGGAAGCACGGCTCTATGACACCTTGATGTCAGACCTCTGGCCTCTAGAGCTGGAAGATGCTGAGTTTCTATGGTTTTAAGCCACTCAGTTTGGGATATTTAGTTACAGCAGCCATGGGAACCTCATGCAGAGCCTCTCACCTCACCCCAGAGACAGTGCTTCCCTCTCAGCACGCCTTCTCCTCATAAGACAGAAGATTCCCCCAGAAACTTCCCTCCCAGACAACAGCTGGGGAAGGGATTGTGGGTGGTGGTGGATGGCCCTGGGGGAGGTGCCATAGAAAGCCTCATTCTGTGACCTGACCTGGGAGCATCACAGAGAACGTGCGCCCTCAGGCTTCAGCCTTTCTCTGCAGCTGCCATCTACAGCGTTAGGGCTCTGCGACATCCCTAAGGCTTGCTGATTCCTGAAGAGCGTGGGGTATTTAAATAAAGCATAGTTGTTAAAAACCTGCACAGGATATAAATTTAAAAGCAATGTAAGCACTGTCGGCCATCCTCAGATGGGCAATTCAGGCTCAGTCCAACTCCGGTCCTGATTTCATGTGACAGACAGCGATTCCTCTGTGGGGCTTGGAGGCAGGGCTTGGCTGGGACATCGCTGGAGCCGAGCTCCGGCATGGATTCCTATAGTCCTAGAGATAACTGGTTCTTTGGATCTCAGTCCTTTGAAAGTTTAGTGAAAGCTCTGATCCCCCCACCTGAAAAATGCACATAGACAATTTTGCCCAATGTCTCGGGGGTTCTTGGGCCACCGGAAGCCCAGTTATGACTGCTGGCATCTCATGGCCCCTGTGGGCGTTCCCTGCATGTATTGTCCATTTTGAAGGAAAGGCAGGCTGGGAACGCAGGTTTGGCGAGGGACCCAGAGTGCATGTGAGCCACAACGTGATGCCCAGAGGCACACAGACTGGCTTGTTATCACCAGTTCCCTTTCCCCCACCGAGATTCCTGCGACTTTTAAGGCAGAGAGAGATCCCATGAGCTTTGTCCTCCCTGTCCTTGAAGGACCAGACGTTCAGCTCACTTCCCCACACCCCTCAGACCTCTTACGAGCCACAAATGTTCAAATGCTTATTATCATATTTAAAAGTTGGTTTAATGTGCATAGAGTGCTTGCTATGCCCAGGTGCTGTTCTGAGTTCTTTAAAGACAGAATCTCAATTAACATTTTATGTGCTCAGGGGATAGGACAACATGACTTTTGAGGAATTAATCAGATCTCATTTGTAAAAATTAAAGTCTTTTATCATGAGCTGTGGTGTGTGTTGTCTGATTATCACTACAATACCTTTAGAAAGTGGATGTTACTTCTTGGGGGCTCTGATGAGGTGGTCCCAGAGTCTTGGGAATAAGGAAGTAAGATTGCCTGTGGAGAGTTAAACTCTGCCATAGAGACCCTGATGCCCACAGATAGAAAGCAACAGAGCGAAGCCCAGATGGAGATGGAGGCAGACGGAGATGGAGGCAGACGGAGATGGAGGCAGATTCTAGACTCCCCCCACCGCTTCTAAGGGGGAGGCTGCTGCCACAGCTGCTCAACTCGGGCATTTTCAGCCAGCTGGGAATGCAGCACAGTCTTGATGAACTTATGCATTCTTAAAATAAGCCAGGAATCGGAATATTTATTTAAAATCTCCTGATTTTTAAATGTTGGCAACTAATTCAATTAAAAAAAAGTTATGTGGGCCAAACAAAGTATGACCTCAAGCTGAATTCCTCCCAAAGACCACCAATTTATAACCTCTGCTTTAGGGAGAGATAAGAGCTCCTGGGCAGCCCCAGGCCACACTTGCTAGAAAGCAGAGTTGGAGGGGACCCTTCATCTAAAGCAAGGGCTGCCCCGTCTCGGTGGCAGAAGCAGGCACAGTTGCTGCACTCCCCCAGTTGTGGTCCTGGCCAATGGACACTCAGGTCCAGCTTGACAGTGAGATGCTGCCTCAAGCTGTCTTCACCCGGCATCTTGAGACCAGCCCGTTCATCTGACTCTCCCATTCGGACGCCAGACCCCTCCCTCTGTCGCTGAAAAAGAGCAGACTACAATTCTGATTTTGCTCCTCAGGCTCTTGGAACTAGTTGTGGAGGCCGCCCTGGAGAGGTGGCCCCTCTCTATATGCAAATCAGGCTTCTGAGCCTCCCACAAGACTGAAGGCTGACCCTGGATGGGAGTAAATTAGCCAACATGAAGAATGTCATCTGCACCTCACCTCTCCTGGAGCCACCTGGCACGGCTAGGCAAATGGCTTTACAAACATCTGCAGAATAGATATGCCATGGGCAATTCTTTGGAATTTTGGCCTCGAAGAGCTACCCCCATGAAAGTTAACCAGACCACTCACTGTTTAATTGTCACTTACCTGTTTTGGAAACGGAGGCTCAGGGAGGTTCAAGGACACACCCAAGGTCACTGATTGCTTAAAGGAGGAAGCCCCCAGAAGCTCTGCTTCCCTATCTTTTGGCTCTCCCCCTCCTCCAGCTGCTTTAACAAGCCAAGGGCTCCTGGGGGCCTGTGAGGTGGAGAAGGCACGACGGGGCTCTGCTGGGAGGGCAGGGTAATCGCCACCGGCCATGAGAGCAAAGACTTAGTGAATTCACGGACTTTGTTCTTTTGTATACATGAACTCAACTTGGTCATTTTATATAGGCTATCCTTTAGCAATATCAGACAATTTCCTCTCAAAAAGGATCCTCATGCCACCTGCACTGTGTCCGCAGACGTCTGCTTAGAGAGACATAAGGTAGCCCAGCACACGAGCCAGGCCATAAAAAACCAACAACAACAATGCAGACAGGCCAAAAGGAAGCCAAGTTGCAAATTATGAGAATATGGTTTGCACCGGCTCCCGACTTCAGTCTCCCCTCAGGACACTATTGTAATTCCATGGGAGCCACACTAAGACTTAGAAATAATGTGACAGGCAGAGCAAACTGCTGTGGAGTCCACAGTCTGTGAGCCCCCAGCAAGGCTGTGCTGAGTGCAGACAAACGCATGTGACTCTCGAGTCCGCCCTATCTTAACCCCACATCAGTAGACGACTTCTCCACGGGCACACATGCGATATAAATACTACATCAGACTAAGAGAGATGATCAAAGGCTATGAGTGCTTGAGGACAAAAGAAATGTACAGAAAGCTGGGAACGGACTGATGAGTGGTAAATTCTTTAAGGAAGCAGACTCATAAAACAAATCTAAATAGGAAAAGGAGTCAGGAGGGTTGGAGCAATTGGTCCCTCAGGTG
The DNA here is from genome assembly GCF_037783145.1 of Equus przewalskii. Classification (NCBI taxonomy): domain Eukaryota; kingdom Metazoa; phylum Chordata; class Mammalia; order Perissodactyla; family Equidae; genus Equus; species Equus przewalskii. Next base: position 30,877,400 of record NC_091857.1, on the reverse strand, counting down.
CATTGGTGCATCTGTCTACCGGAGGTGAGTTGAGCGTAGCCAGGTACGGCCGATATTTCCAAAAATACTGAGTTTTTCTGCCAGTCTCTATACACGGAGGAAGGAACTCTGGGCGCGGCTGCCCCCTGGTGGTCACAGTAAGGATATTTCTCAAAGCACACAGTGCCCTGGGCACCTGGGCACAGGCAGGTGCTTGCTTGGGGCTAGGTGAGGTTCTCTGAGCGGGTTTTAGACACGGTCAGGAGGCTAAAGTTCTCTTCCCCTGTCAAGTTCAGGGAGACAGGGCCCAGCGTGGGGGCAGTTATGAAACAGGAGGACGAAAGCCTAGAAAGAGCAAAGCGGGCTTCTGGAAGTATGTTGTAAGTCACCTCCTCTGAGCAGGGGCCCCAGAGGCTCAGAATTCTTGGGGAGTTGTTAGGACCCCTTCTCCTTTCCTTTGTGCTAGAACCTGCTCATCCCTCTCTCCTTTCCAGGAATAACTCTTCATCATCCTTTCCAGCCCTTGGAAAATGACCTCTCATCCAGACGTAAGCGCCTTTCAGTTCCTGGCTGGGACCACCCATGCAATGCCTGGAGAAGGGATTCCACACTTGGATAGCCTTGGGCGGGGGGGCTTTGATGTTTCCATCACTTCCTCCTCATCCCACTGGTGAGGGAGATATTCCCACCCTAGGTTTATGGGGATGGCTGAACACCCACAGCCAACCCTGGACAGGTAAGATCCATGGAAGTTTATTGGTCTCATTAGTACCTGGAGCGGGACTGTGGCTGCCAGCGGGAGGGGTGCCTTCTCCGCTTTGCTCCAAGGACGCTCTATGGCGTCCTAGGGCTGCTTAACCAGATTTGACTCTCATTTTCTTTGCACCTTCACACCTGCCACTGAATGTGGAGGATGCTCAGCACCCAACCCACACACAGCACTGTCCCACAAGCCCAGTCACCACTGGGGCCTCCCCAGGAACGGGCAGAGAGGGGCACATGTGGTGACCCCATGGAGCAATTTCATGCCTTCTGATGGCCTTGCAGACGCCTGGCGGGGGAGAGAACAGGGCAGCAGTGGGCCTTTTCATCTTGTATGAGGTTAACAATCTAAGCTGAGGAAGGGCTACAATTAATATGACAAGAAATAGCAAGCGCTGGAGAGTGTGTGGAGAAAAGGGAGCCCTCATACGGTGCTGGTGGGAATGCAAACTGGTGCAGCCACCATGGAAAACAGGATGGAGATTCCTCAAAAAACTGAAAATAAAAATACCATATGATCCAGCTATTCCATTACTGAGTATTTATCCAAAGAACACAAAAACACTAATTTGAAGAGATTTATGCACCCCTATGTTCACTGCAGCATTGTTCACACAATAGCCAAGATATGGAAGTAACCCGAGTGCCCACCAATGGATGAATGGATAAAGAAGATGTGGTATGTATGTACATGGAATACTACTCAGCCAGAAAAAAAGACAGATCCATCCCATTTGTAATAACATGGATGGACCCTGAGGGTATCATGCCAAGCAAAATAAATCAGACAGAGAAAGACAAATACAGTATGATTTCACTCATACGTGGAAGATAAACAAACAAACACATAGACAAAGAGAACAGATTAGTGGTTACCTGAGGGGGAGGGAGTGGCAGGAGGGCAAAAGGGGTAAAGGGGCACATAGATACAGTGACGGATAAAAGTTAGACTACTGGTAGTGAGCACAACACAGTCTATACAGAAACTGATATATAACAAGGTACACGTGAAATTTACACGTTATAAGACAATATGATCTCAATAAAATAATTAAAAGAAAAAAAACAGAAAGGAAGATAATTGGCCTCTAATAGAAGAAAAAATTCTAAGCTGCATTCCCTAAGAGACTCGGCAAGTTTGGGTAATAGCAAACTGTTTCGAGTGTGACAGGGAAGAGGAATAGAATGAGTTACAGCTCATCTAAGGCTCACCCTTAGCAGGGTCTGAGTCTCTGTGCCCCACTCTCCCCGCCTGCTCACCCACCCCCTCTCTCCACTGGGACTGCCCCCTTCACACTAGATGGGCCCCAGAAACAGGCTGCTCTCTTGGAGTTTCAAAGATACGCTGCAGCGGGAGGGAGGGCAAGCAGGCGAGCTAAGGGCTGAGGCCACCGGCCGGCCCCACCCCTGGTTCCCTTGTTCCCCCAGGACCAGGGAGGGAGCTCTGAGGCACGTGGCCATGAAAGGCCTTAAGGCAGCATGAAGAATGGAGAATGTGCCCGCTTTGGGGAAAACCCCGGATATCCACAGAAAGGACCCCAGGTTCTCAGACTGCTTTTTAAACACAGCTTTGGCGTGAGAATTCACTGAGTGATCATATGAGTCCCCCAGGGCGGCCATAACAAATTACCCCAAAGCCAATGGCTTGAAACAAGAGGCATTTATTCCTCTGGGTTCTAGAGATCAGAAGTCCAGAATCGAGGGGAGGCTCCTTCCTGGCCTCTTCCAGCCTGGGGTGGCTCCAGGTTTCCTTGGCTTGTGGCTGCATCCCTCCCATCTCTGCCTCTGTCTTCACTTGGCCTTCTCCTCTGTGTATGTGTCTTTTCCTCTTCTTAGAAGGACACTCACCTTCTGATTTAGGATGCCACCCTAATCCAGGATGATCTCATTGAAAGCCCCTTACCTTAATTACATCTGCGATGACTCTATGTCCAAGTAAGGGCACATTTGAGAACCTGGGTGCACGTGATTCTCTTTGCCCACCTCTGTGGTTCTAGGCCAAGCCTTCAGCACGGTGTGTGGCACAGACTAAGCACATCATACATGGTCAGGCTCCTCTGTTCTCACCAGAGGAAAGTTGCTGCTATAAACCCAGTTGTGGTTTTTCCCAAGTGAGGGTCTCGCTGCATATTCTCGTCCTTCAACAAACGAGCCCAGTCACTTATTTTGCAGCCATCAGTCAGGGTCCTGATCATGAAAAGAGAAACCTCACTATTTATGTTCACAGAGGAACGAATATGAAGAATTGGTTTAACAGGTGTTGAACTGAAGAGGCCAAAAAGGGACAAGAGTCTGAGAAAACACAGAAATACCATCTGCAGGGAGCAGCCAGCGAGCAGAACAGAAGGAAAAGGGTGTGGATCTCCTTACCCTGTCCTTTCCTTGTGGGAAGTGCCTAAGCGTAAACCATCCCAGTGAGCCACTCCTGAGAGGGCGGAGCCTGCCTTCCAAAGCTGTGTGCTGGGCACACATAGATCGAAGCTTCCTGTTTTACCTTACAGAGTGGCCTTTCAAATATTTGTGGCAAAAAGAAAAGAAAAGAAAAACTCCACAGTTTCAGCTATTAAGCAAGTGCCCAAGAGCTGGCAGGACCGAACTCCCAGAGGGGAAGCTGTGAATTCAGGGGGAAGCAGTGGGCTGGCATTCAGGGCTGATGCTGCATTAAAAGAGAAAAAGAAAGAGGGGAAAGAAAGGCGTCCTGGCATCATGGCCTAATTAGGTCAAAGGGGATGCGGGAGCCGCACGCAGGGCGAGGAGGAAATGAGGCAGAAGATGCATCATCTTTGTGTGCGTGTGGTCACAGGATCTTTGGGAGAACCTGAAGCAAGTGTGGAAATATTCTGTTTTGACGTAGACAGACAAGGATGAGAACATTTGATGACTGCGTTTTTTGAGCCAATTTCCTGGATCAAAGACTTTGGGGCCTTAAACAAACAGTCCTGAGACATTCAATGTGTCAATTCCCAAAGCTCATAAAGGTTGTACATTTACTTAGGTCACAAGCTGTCTGGACGTACTGAACTTGGAACAGACTCAAAGTGGACGTGCTAACTGAGCAAAGAGAAGCCATCGACTGTGCATGTCCCACTGCTGGCCTGCCCTCAGCTCTGTGAGAGCAGACCGAAAAACATCACACTGCCAACAAGGGACAGTATCAGTGGATTTTGGAGACAGGGATGAACATTCTAGACCCGAGTATGGCCCAGAGGCTGAATCCACCCTGCCCTCTGTGTTTATAAATAAAGTTTTATTGGAACACAATCACACATTCATTTACATGCTGCCTAAGACTGCGTTCATGCTCCAGAGGCAGAGGGGAGTCCTCGTGACAGAGATCATATGGCTCACAAATCAAAAAAAAGTTGACTATCTAGCCCTTTACAGAAAAAAAGTGTGCTGACCCCTGTTCTAGAACCATCTTGAATTTCTTGATTGTGTGGCCAAGCTTGGAAAAGTTGGCCCTTACGACCCATGGCTGCACATTCCAGAGCATGCAACCACAAGAGCCACACGTGAGAGACGCTGTGGTCGCTCTCTGAAGTCAAACTGAGGCGGGCCCAGGCTGACCATATTCCAAAGCTTTGCAGTTTTGTCTGCTAAATATAGAATTCTCGAATTTGGATTTAAAAGAATTAGTAACTATCATTAGGCCCATAATTATGCACTTTACAGTTTTTTTTGCTGCTTTTGTACGTGTATGTGGAAAATCCACATACTTAACCATTGTTGTGCTAGAAAACACGTGCACCTCCCGCGGGTGAACATGCCTGTCTCATCAGCGCCCTCTATGGAAAGCCCTTGGGCTGGACACGCAGGGAAACCGCCGCGGGACGGCCTGGTTGTTATAGCGGCCTCTTGCCACAGGGGAGCAGACCATCCCCGGGTACCACTGAGCCCGGCGGCTCAAGAATCCCGGCATCCCGGGAGTAGGCTTCACGTGGCTCCTGGAGCGCACTTGCAGGGAGCAGGGCTACTGGTGTTAGCCTCAGGACAGCCTCCCCTGAATTACTGAACCAAGTCATTACCGGCAGCGCTGGATCAGAGGCAGAACGAATTACTGAATGTCAACGGGCTTTTTTGGTTCGTCAGAGAGACCCCGTCTACAGTTTTCACGCCTCATTTGGTTCTACTGTGAAGCAGGCTATTTCTCTTACAAAGCGGAACATTTCTACAAGAAGATGCAAACCAGGGGCCCAGACGGAAGTCTAGGGGATCGGCTTTAAAATTACTGAAAGCCAGAATTTCAAACATGCTAGGATAGAAACGGCTGATTCCCTGCAAAGAGTTAATGTTCTTTGCAAATGCTTCACTCTTAAAAAAATGGATTTGCCTTTTCAATTGATAATAGACACATGGTTAAAAAAAAAAAAAAAAGTCATTTCAAAGGATGCTGTCCAGAGGCCATAAAAGGCTTCTTACATCTCCTTCAGAGATGTTCTATACACATACAAAAATATCCAGCTTTTATATACAAATGATATACGACACTCGCCAACCTGCACCATGCTTACTTTTTTTCCTACTTAGCAATATATTGAAGATTGTTCCTCACCAGTGCATAGACATCAGCCTCACTCCTTTTACTACTTGCACAGGATCCCGTTGGATGGAATTCCTTGCTGTCTTTAACCAGCTCTCTTGATGGACATTTAAATGGTTTCCAATCTTTGCTGTTACAATGGGGCAATGACTAGACCTGTACATATGTCCCGGAAATACACTCACACGTAAGTCCCCAAAATTCCTAGAAGACAACTGAGTGCTCAGAAGGGATGTATGTTATCAAATTTCAGTAATGCCAGTTATCCCTAATAATGATAATAATAACTGACTTCTATGAGCTGTCACTGTGTGTGAGATGTGCTGACAGCTTTGGATGTATCAACTAAACCACGGCAAAGGCACTGTGGAGAGACCATTTTGTATTAAACGAGATCTCGTTATAATTTTATGTATATTTATATTATTATGAGTGAGAATGAGCATATTTTTATCTGTTTAAAAAGACGTTTGTGCTTCTTTTTCTGTGACTCATGGTCCACGGCTTTTGACCATCCTTCCATTGAGTTGCCGACCTTAATGTTAAAAGCCTTTTGAATATTAAAAAATTTGACATTTTTTATATGTGTTGCAAATGCTTCCCCCCAGTTTATCATTTATTTATGTCTTGAACTCTGATGAGAGGATTTTGTTTCTGCCACGAAGACATTTTTAATTCTTATGTAGTTGGATTTATCAGTCTTTTGTCATTTCTGACTTTTGTGTCACGCTTGGAAAGACTGCCACAATCTGGGATCATAAATATAAATATCCCATGTTTGTTCTAGCTCTTTTATGGCTTCCTTTTTTTAAAGAAATTACAACTTAGCTCCATCTGGAATTTATTTTGGTGTGAGTATTAAAGTAAAGATCCAATTTTACTCTTTCCCAGATGTCTACCCAATTGTCTCGTGCATTTATGAGATAACCCATCTTTTCTCCCCTGATTTGAAACATCCTCTTTATTTTATACTATTTTCCTGAGTGTTTTTAAGTCTGTTCCTGGACTTTATTCTGCCCCATGGATCTGTCTGCCTGTTTCCATTCTAAGACCAAGAGCTTTGAACTTTGTGACCGTACAATGTGTTTTCACATCTTGCAGGGATATTTCCATACTTTTCCCCCTAGAATTTTGTTGGCTTTTCTTGCGTGTTCGATTTTCCATATAAATTTTAGACTCAGCTGCTCTATTTTCATTTGAATGAGGCAAGGCTCTCAAAGTCTTCGCTTAAATAAGAAATCTAGCAGGTTTATTTATCTCCTGCCTCCTGTGAGAGAAGGAAGCCAAACAAAGAAAGTTCGCAAATGCTTGTAACCTTTGAGGAAACGAGGCATCCATCTAAATAGTTCTGCCAGGGCCAACGTAATTAGGTAAGAGGAGCAATCCAAATTATAGCCTCTTGTGGAAGCTTCTTTTCCTCAGGGCATAGCAGCAACCTTGGAAATCCAGGTGGCTTACCTATTCCTTTGTTGGAATAACATCTGCCAGGTTGAGAGTTTTATGGTGCAGGATGCTGCTCTGCTCTGCTCTGCTCTGCAGCTGCAGGGGAAGAAGGAATAATTTCTCCCTTTGATTTTGTGGTGATTTTGCTGTGATTTTTCAAGTCTAAAAGCTGGAATTATCTTCATTGGTACTGAGAGAAAGCAGGATGAGCCTGACAATCGTAAAATAGGTCATTGGAAAGGAAAAGAGAAGAATAAGATGTTAACAAATGGAGAATTTGGCATTCAGTGTCGTTCTGGAATACAAGACAAACAAGAGCGACGACATAAAAAACGAAGAAAAAGCTCTGTGGATGTTTTCACTGGAATTACACTAAATCTATAGATTAATTTGCAAAGGACTGTCGTCTTTACACAAGTGACTCTCCATCTAAGAAGAGGAAATGCTTGCATTTAGTCAAATCTTCCTTTTTGTCTCTGTGTTTTTAAAATTTTTCTTTGTATGAATCTTCTGCATTTATGGTACTCCTGGCTGTTTTATCTTTTGGGTTCCTTTGTAAATGGAATATTTCTCTCAATTATATTTACAAAATATTGCTGTTAACATAAATTCTTGGATCTTGATTTTTTAGTGTTTATTTTGTACCCCTCAGCTTAAATTATCCCTCTGTGGCTAATAGTTTTGCAATTGACTCTCTGCATTTTTCCAGTCATACAACCAAGGATCATTTTTGCCCCCCTCCTTTCCAGTCTGTGTGCAGCTTGTCTAATTGAGTCAAATAATTCCTCCAGGACAATAATAAATGGCAGCCATGATAATGGGTGATTGTGTCTTATTCCTCACTATATCGGAGAGCTTCTAGTGTTTCACCATTAAGCATAAATCTAGTTTCTGACTTGAAATACTTTTAATTTAACACATTAGAGAAGTATCTTTCTTTTTATTTATCAAGATTTAAAAAATCAAGATGGAATTGAAATTCAACAAATACCTACCTATCCTCTGTGAAGATGAGCAAGTTTTATTTAGACTTAATCACGTGGTAAATCACACTAATGGATTTCCTGATATTGAACTACCCTTCCATAATTGGCATGACTGCATTTGTTTGTGGCATATTATTTTTTTAATGTACTGCTGGATCTAGTGGCAAATATTGTATTTAGAATATTTACATCTCCATCCATAAGTGAAGTTGGTCTGTGGTTTCCTTTTATTGTGGTGCTTTTGTCGGGTTGGGTTGTTATTGATCTGATGTCTTCATCAGAAACATTTGGAAGTTTTCTTCTTTCTCCACGCTCTACAGCAGTTTAAAAACCGCATTCTTTAATCCATAAAGGGTTAGCAGGATTCACTGGTGACACCGTCTGAACCAGATGCTTCTCTGGTGGATGACTCCTTAGCAAGTTTTTCAGCATCTTCTATGGTAGTATATTTTTCTGATTTTTAAGATCTCTTTTAGGGTGAGTTTTGGTCATTCATATTTTCTTAGGAAATTACTCATTGGGTCAAGGTTTTCATATTTATTTGCCCAGAATTGAGGAGAGGAATTAAGGAATCATTTCTTTGATTTCCTCTGTATCTATTGCTGTTTCATTTACAGTTCTTACTTTTTCTCCTTTATTTTTTTATTAGGGTCGTTAATGGTTTATCTCTTTTATTTCTTTCCCCCCCCCCCCCCCCTGCCAAGGAACCAGCTCTTAGAAGTGTTATTAGTGTTACTGTTTTTCTGGTTTCTAAATTCTACTCTCATTCTTTTTCATCGTTTTTTTCTCTCTGATTTCTTTAAGATTATTTTGTTATTCTTTTCCTAACGTCTGGAACTAGGTGCTTAATTTAATTTAAGATTAGGTACTTTACTGAGATATAATTTACATACCATGAAATCTACCTATTGTAAGGGTACAGTTTGATGATTTTTAGCAAATTTATACAGTTGTGAACCATGACCACAATCCGTTTTTAGAACATTTCCATCAGCCGCATAAGTTCCCTCGTCCTAATTTGCATCAGTCCCTGCTCCAGCCTCTAGCCCCAGGTAACCACCCACCTGCTTTCTGTCTCTGTAATTTTCCTTTTTCTAGAAATTGCATGTAAATGGAATCATGACTTTTCGTGTCTGGCTTCTTTCACTCAGAATAATGCTCTTAAGGTGCATGCATGCAAGTTTACTGCTGAATAGTATTCCTTCGTAAGGATATACCACATTTTGGTTTCCATTCACCAGTTGATGGGCATTTGGACTATTTCCAATTTGGGGCTATTATGAATGGTGCTGATATGAAAGTTTATGTACAAGTCTTTGTGTGGACATACATTTTTATTTTTATTGGGTAGATACCTAGGAGTGGAGTTGCTGGGTTATATGTTAAGTATGTGTTTAACTTTTTAAGAAATTGCCAAAGTGTTTTCCAGGGTACTGTACCCTTTAACATTCCTACCAGCAATGTGCGAGAGCTCCAGTTTCTCCACCCTTGCCAACATACAGTATTGTCTGCTTTTTAAATTATTATTGTAGTGGGTGTGTAGTGGTATATCACTGTGGTTTCGATTTGTCTTTCCTTAATAACTAATGATGTTGAGCATCTTTTCCTTATTAGCCACTTGTATACCTTTGGTGAAGTGTCTGTTCCAATCTTTTTCCGACTTTTTACTGAGTTGTCTGTCTTATTATTTAATTGTAAGGCTTTTTCATGTATTCTGGATGCAAGTCCTTTATCAAGACATGATTTGCAAATATTGTCTCCCAATCTTTGTGGCTCGTCTTTTCCTTTTCTTCATAGTGTCTCTTGAAGGTCAAAAGTTTCACATCTTGGTGAAGTCCAATTTATCAGGGTTTTTTTCTTTTATGAATTGTGCTTTCCATGTCATATCCAAGAGATTTTTGCTCGATCCAAGGTCACAATGATTTTCTTCTTTGCGTTTGTCTAGAAGTTTTGTAGTTTTAGGTCTTAGAGTAAGGTTGAGCTAAATGTCCATTTTGAGTTAACATTTGTATATGGTGTGAGGGAAGGGTCTCAGTTTTCTTGTTGTTGTTTTATTTTGTTTTGCTTTTGCAAATGAATATCCAATTGTTCCACTACCATTTGTTGAAAAGACTGTCCTTTCCTCTTTTTTTGTAAACCTATTTTTATTATTTTTTATTGTTTACTAATGTTAACTGTATTCCACTGGTTCAGATATGTACTGTTTTTAATTTATTTTCTAGATAACATTTTACTTTTGGCTTTTATTTTCTTTTTGACTCAAGAATTTGTAAGCCTTAATTTCTAGATAGCAAGACTGACATTTTTCAATTTTAAAAATTAATTTCTATTTTTAATAATTGTTAGTAGAGAACATTTCTACTTTAAAAAAAATATTCTGAGGTATCCTTTACAACCAAATATATGATCTTTTGTGAGTGTGAAAATTCCATGGTTCTTTTAAAAAAAAAAGTGTATTCTGTATTTTCAGGACATAGAGTTCAATACATATCAAATTAGTTCTGCCTTATTAAATGTATCCATTATATATTTGGATTTCGATACCTTAGTTTAAAATATTTTGTTTATTTGTTCTATTATGGACTGAGAGGTAAATTAAAATTTCCTGCTTCTAAATATTTTTTTGTCATCTCTTATGTCCTATCAATTCTGCTTGATGAATTTTGATGCTGTGTTATCTAGTGCATACAGAGTCATGATGTAAGATAATCAGAGTGGATACGAAGTGACTCCTTGTATCTCATTTAGAGCTTTCTGTATTGAATTCAACATAAGAGATATTAACATGGAGATTTCTGCTTCCTTTACGCTTGTATTTGCTTTTACTTATTTATGCTCATTTTTATACTTTCAATATAATTAAGAGATTTAAATTGGTTAATAATTGGAAGCTGTTCTAACGTGCCTGGCACATGGCAAGTGCCAATTAAATGTTTGCTAAAAGTAAAAACAAACACAGCCCTTTTGTTTCTCCTATATACAGAGTATAGTTGGCTTTTGCTTGTGATGACTTTCTTTTTCCATTTACAATATATGAATAAGACAAATCTAATTAGTCTTTGGTTCATCATCTGATTTTAGAGCATGCTTTTTGTTTTTAATGCTTTTTCTAAATTTTTAATTTTTCTTATTTGGTTGGTTTTTTTTTTTTTTTTTTTTTTTTTGCCTTCTTGTGTGCTCCTTCTGATAATTTGGAATGTTTATATTCTGTTTCTCCCAGTGGTTATTATTCTTTTAAATTTTTTATTGTCATGAAATTCACATGACATAAAATTAACCTTTTTAAAGTGTCCACTTCAATGGCATTTAGTACATTCTCAGTGTTGTGCGACCACCACCTCCATGTAGTTCCAAAACATTTTCTTCTCCCCAAAGGAAATCTCATAACCATTAAGCAGTCACTCCCGGTTCCCCCTTCCTCAGCCCCTGGCAACCACCATTCTACTTTCTGTTTCTATGAATGTAACTAGTCTCGGTGCCTCATATAAGTGGAATCACACAATATTTGTCCTTTTGCATCTGGCTTATTTCACTTAGCATGTTTTCAAGGTTCATCCATGTTGTAGTGTGTGTCCCTACTTCACTCCTTTTCCTGGCTGAATAATATTTCATTGTGTGGAAATACCATGTTTTTTTTATCCATTCATCCATTGGTGGATATTTGGGTTGTTTCCACCTTTTGGCTATTGTGGATAGTGCTACTGAACATTAGTGTATGAATATTTGTTATATAGCTGGGGGTGGATAATATGGCAACTGTACAATTAGCTTCTTGAGGAACCACCTTACTCTTTTCCACAGCAGATGCGAAGGGTGTAGGAGGATTCCAATTTCTTCACACCCTCACCAGTTCATTTCCTTTGTGTGTGTGTGTGTGTGTGTGTGAAGTGTTATTTCATTGTGGTTTTGATTTGCATTTCCCTAATTGCCAATGATGTTGAGCATCTTTTCATGTGCTTGTTAGCCATCTGTTCTCGTGGTTATTTTTAAACAACTTTTTATAATATGGTTAATCCTCGACGTCTCAGACAATATCTACTGCCTGTCCAATACGGGTGAAGACAAAATTAGAATACCACTAATTGTGCTGCCCATCTGGCCACCTTTTCTGGTGATTCTTTCTAGAGAAGCCTCTCCTCCTCCATCTCTTCATTCCTTGTTCCAGCATCTTGTTTCCTTTATGGTTCGAAAACCAGTTTATATTACTTTTTATTATTTGCTTATTTGTTTTTGCCTCTCCTTGCACTAAATATAAGCTCCTTGAAGGCAGGGGATCTGTGGGATCTGTCTGTCTTGCTCTCCTTTGGACACCCAGCACTCATCTAGTACAGTGTCTGCTGGCATATCGTAAGCACTTAATAAGCATTTTTGAATGAATATTTGGTTTTGGGGGGGGTTGGGGTTTTTTTGGAAGAAGATTAGCCCTGAGCTAACATCTGCCACCAATCCTCCTATTTTTGCTAAGGAAGATTGGCCCGGAGCCAACATCTGTGCCCATCTTCTTCTACTTTATGTGTGGGATGCCTGCCACAGCATGGCTTGATAAGCAGTGCGTAGGTCTGCGCCCCGGACCCTAACCTGTGAACCCCAGGCTGCCGAAGCGGAGTGCACAAACTTAACCACTATGCCACTAGGCCGACCCCTGAATATTTGAATGAGTGAACTGAAGTCCAATTTTATAAACAATGCTTTCCTATATGATAATCATGATAACGATGGCTATAAGGACATATTTATATCCAATTGTATTCGTTTCCAAGGGCTGCTGCAATACATTGCCACAAGTTTGGTGGCAGAAATTAATTTCTCATAGTTCTGGGGTCAGAAATCCAAAATCTAAGTGTCAGCAGGGTCACACACTCTCTGAAGGCTCTAGAGAGGAGTCCTTTCTCATCTCTTCCAGCTGTGGTGGCTCCAGCCACTCCTTGGCTTGTGGCAGCGTGACTCCAATTTCTGCCTCTGTCACCCCATGACCTTCTTCCCTGTGTCACTGTGTATCCTCTTCTGTCTCTTATAAGGACACTCACCATTGGACTTAGGATCTGCTCTAATCCAGGATGATTGAGACCCTTCCCTTAATTACTTCCACAAAGGCCATTATTCCAAATAAGGTCACATGCTGAGGTTCCAGGTAGACATATCTTTTGGGGCAACACTGTCTTAGTCTGTTCAGGCTGCCATAACAAACAACATAGTATTTTGGTTTAAACAACAGAAATGTGTTTCTCACAGTTCTGGAGGCTGGAAGTCTGAGATCCAGGTGCCAGCAGATTCGGTGTCTGGTGAGAGTTCCCTTCCTGGCTTACAGATGGCCCCTTTCTCACCTTGTCCTCCACGGTGAGGGGTGGGGGAGAGCAAGCTGTCTGCTCGCTGCTTATAAGGGCACTAATCCCTTCACAGGGGGCCCATCCTCATGACCTCATCTAATCCTAATTACCCCTTGAAGGCCCCCACCTCCAAATACCATCATTTTGGGGGGTGGGACTTCAACATGCAAATTTTGGAGGGACACAGTTCAGTTCATAGCCAACATCATTCAACTCACTACACAAACTAATCAAGTTCTGTACGTTCTACTTCCCAAATATCTCTCGAACCCATTGAGTTCCCTCCAGTCTTGCTCTCACTACCCTCTTGCCTGGATTATGCCCACAGCTGCCTGACTGATTTCTCTGCCTCTGCGCCTGTCCCTCTTCGATCCACGCTCTATTCTGCAGCCCAAGCCATGTAGGACAGGTAGCTTTTCTCTTTTTTGGAGGATGTGCTACCAACTGGTTCCATCATGGGACCCAACCCCAGTTCTACAGTGATTTCCTGAAGCACATATCTGACTCCAGCCAATCAGAGCCATTCCCTGGGATTTTCCTGGCTAAACGGGCAGAAAAGCAGCCTCTTCCCCCTTCGGTAGTAGACTGTTGGGATGTGGGTCTGAGTGTCACATGCTACACTATGTGGAGAAAATCCTTCTACCATAGGACAGGGTGCAAAGAGAGGCAAAGATGGAAGACAGACATGGGTCCTCGTCCCTGGGCCCCTTAGGCCACCTCTACCCTGCCTCTCTCTTGCTTACTTGAGCCCATAAAATCTCCCTTTCTGCTAACTGTTGTGTAATTTTGAATGTGCGTCCCAGAGCATGCTGATGGTAGCCATCACCGTGACAGACAAGACTCACGGGATGTCGTAATAACTCAGCCTTATTTGTGCTCCTGCCGTTTGTTTAATTCTTTCATTCTGCTCTGTGGACTCTACCCATGTAAGGTTTGATCTTTCCCTGCCCCTATGGTCATGTTAGGTTGGGGAAAATGGTCCTAATTCAGTAATTAAACTATGCAGTCCCAGATCAAAATCAAAATTCTGAACTAGATTTAAGATGGAGACCCCTCACTTCTCCCAGCTCAGGCTGCAGGAGCAAGAGAGCTGCAGCGGGAAAGTGGCGGCTGCACGTGCTTCTGCCTTCCACCCCTGCTCTTCTGCTTTGACTCCCTCGACTGATTAACCGTGGTGTCTGACCTCCCCAGGGCTGAAGCAGGGGAGTGAGAGAGAGCTAATGGAGCGGAACAGTCTTATTTGTCGCTTCTGCAGTGTAAACTAGCAACAGGCAGGCGTTTAGAGCTAATGCCTTCTCCTGGGGGCACTGTCTTGAGGTCATTGTAGATTTCCTCAGCATCATCCGTCAGAGCGGGCAAGGGCGGTGTTCAACAGCGGCCCCATGTGGCGGCTGGAGGCAACAGCAGCAGAGGATTATTCAGATACGTCTGGTCCTGTGGGCCTCGCGGAGGAAGCCAGACTACCCAGCCTGCCGGCTCTGGACAAAGTACCTGGGAGTCCTGGTCAACGCAGGAGGTCTTAAGAGGGAGATAAGTATAAGATGTCCTGTTAACCAGGCAACCAGGGGCTCAAGCCATCGGTTGGGAGAAGAAATGAGATGTGACTGTATTTGCCCCTTGGGTTTGTGGAGTCACTTATGTCGTCACAATTTCTCTCTCTCTCTTTTTTTTTTTTTTTTTTTTTTTACAGCTGAGGTTCAGAGCAGTGGAGGGACTTGCCCACAGTCCCTCAGTTAGCAAGCCATAAAACCCTACTGGAAGCTGGGTCCTCCCATTCCCAAGGCTGTGAGCTTTCCTCTGCCCCTCCCTGGAGACAAGCAGTGACAGTTAACGTCCTTGAATGCTGGAGACGACAACAATGAAGTTAAAAGGAAAAGAAAGAATGACGCATAAGTGAAAGATTTTTAAAATATGTAAAACGTCTTCGAAATGTCCTCTGGAAGGTTGTACCCCCTGCAAAGGCAGAAACATCCAGAATCTGTGTTCTTGGCCAGGAGGAGCTCTGAGAGCCCTTTGCTGGAGCAGGGCAGGCCCTCCACAGGGCTCCTGAACCGTCATTTTTCATATTCCTTTGCATGGTGGGATGTCCGAATTGGCTGGTGAGGTGTGCCCTCTCTAGAAAATACTCCTTAGAAAGAATGCCAGCTGTGGATATGAGCATTTATATTGACAGTTTTTTTAATATCAGTTCTGGCACCCTCAAATGCAAAAGCCTTGTTTCTTTTCCTTTTTTGTCTTTTTGGAGAGTCAAGTCCACATCATGGCCACCTTTGCTCCCAATTTAGACGTCTTCTAAGCCCACTGGCTCTTCAGTGAACCCAAAACAGAAAAATGTCCACGGCCCTCCAGGAGAGTTTAGTCTCTGATGTGAGAGGAGCCAGAGGGTATCGGAGTCCTTTCTCCCAGGGCTGTAGCTCAGACAAATATTTACTGGGCGAGCGGTTTTGCTTGATTGCGTTTAGGTCAACATTGGTCTGGACTGAACCAGAAGGCCTAAGGAGACATACACACATAGGAAGAAAATATCTGCCTTCGTGGTGGTACAAGCTGTTCCATTTCACTGTTGTATAAGCTTTCCGGAATGACAAACAGTGAGCGTCAGCCACACTGCATAAAAAGGCAGGCAGCTGCCCACCCCCTGTGACCATGAGCTTGACCGTCCCCCACCCCCAGGGACAGAACACTCTTCATTAGAAGGTACCATGTGGCCACAGCCACGACAGAATACAGAATCCTATAAAAATAGCATTTGTATTTTTCTATATAAACCTTAATTTTTTTTTCCCGTTGCCTATTAGGGCTCTCCATGTTAAGGAAACAACAGGAGAAGGTTTTCACTGAAGTGTAACATGCACGCAGAAAAGTGAACACAGCCTAAGTGTGCAGCTCTATGAAGTGCCCCAAAGTGAGCAAACCATGAAATGGAACACAACCAGCACCTGAGGATCCCCTCCTGCCCCCTCTAGTCACTTGCCCTTAGCTGAAGGACATCCATTATGCTGACTTTTAATGTCATAGTTTGATTTTGGCCACAGAGAGGGTTTCAAGGTCATGCATATGCCCTAGCAGTGACAGTACACAGTTCCACCTGTAGGACAAGCAATCGGGAGAATTCATGGGACCCTGGGTGCAGCTTGAAGGTGACATTCAGGATGTGGAAGGAGAATGCCTTTGGTGTCAGACATCCCACCTCTGACACCTACGAGCTGTGTGACATTGGGCAAGTCAATTCTCTGAGCCTGAAGATGCCCCCGATCTTTAAGGGGGAACAGCCCCCCATTTTTCGGGAGCTTATCACTCCCCACATACCACACCAGCATCCTGCTGAGCTGAATGCAGAAACCTTCAGGGATGACAGCTGACTTCACAGATGACACACTCTCCGAGGCCTCCACCTCTTGGCCGAGAGCCGCCAGGGCGTGTCTTCCCTCTGCCGAGGCGGCCGCATTGGCAGCGCTCCCGTGAAGCCACCTCCACACCCAGCCTTCCCACCTGCCTTCCTGGAACCAGAGGGTATCTGATCCTGCCACTCCTCCACCTTACAGGTGAGGAAACTGCGGTTCATGGAGGGGACAGGACTTGCCTGGGGTCACACAGCAAGGACCCAGCTGGGACCGGAGCCCTGACTCCTACCCAGCCCTGTCACTGCCACTGGCCCTTTATCACCCAGGGCCTCCCTTCTGCCCCTTCTCACATCACCTGGTCATTGCTGGAAATCCCCATCTGTGTGGCAGAGCCGGAAGAGCCACAGTTCAGCCATTCCGTAGCAAGAGACAGCAAGAGCCTAAATAGAATTTGGACAAAGACTTACATTTAATTGATGGATGTATTTATCATTGAATAGACAACACACACATGGTTAAAATTCTTTATATTCATAAAGAATAGACAGTGAGAATTCTCCCTCCCACTCTAGCTCTCCATCTACCCAGGTCTCTCCTCCTTCAAGGAACTCCTGTTCTTACCTTCTCTGTTGTCCTTAAAGCAGCTTTTCAATGCCTACGCAAGCAAAACCAGATCCATTTGATTCTCTCCCTACTTTTTTACATAGATGGTAAAATAATCTCTGCTGTTTTCGTTCAACAGTACGTCTTGGAGATCTTTACACATCAGTGCACAAATAGCATCCTCATTCTTTTTCACAGCTGCATAGTATTCCATTGCATACCTGTATTATATTATTGAGATATAATTCACATACCATAAAATTCACTGCGTTAAAGTTTATAATTCAAGACCTTTATGTATTCACAGAGTTATGCAACCAGCACCACAATTAATTGTAGAAGACTTTTACCACCCCCTGTACCCCTTAGTAATGACCCCTCCAACTCCCTGCCTAGGGTTGCTCCCTAGGCAACCACTAATTTACTTTTTGTCTTTATAGATTTGTCTCTTCCTGACATTTCATATAAATGGAATCATACAATATGTTGTCCCTTGTAAGTGGCTTCTTTCACTTAACATAATGTTTTCAAGGTTCATCTATGCTGGATCATGTGTCAACACTTTATTCCTTTTTATTGCCAAATAGTATTCCATTGCATAGAGCTACCACATTTTATTTATCCTTTCATCTATTGATGGACGTTCCGACTATTTCCACTCTTCGGCTGTTATGAATAATGCTGCTGTGAACATTCATATACTTGTTTTTGTCTGGATGTATGTTTCCATTTCTCCTGGGTATATGCCTCAGAGTGGAATTGCTGCATCACATAGCTTGTTTTATAAATTACTTATCTAGTCCCCCATTGATGGAAATTTGATCAAGTTACATCTTAAAAGCCAACAGCCCTCACAAGTTTAGCAGGTCATGATCATATTAGTGAGGAGTCAGGAGATGTGGGGCTGGAGAGGATGGCTGCCTTACAGAACCTGCCAGAGTCTTCCAACCTTTCCTCTCCGTGTTCTCTTTTCTTCCAGACTCTTATTCTGGCAATTTCCAGTTAAACCTGCTTTTATTCTAATGAGGTCTGTGACTCAGGGTTGTGGGGAAGAGAAGCACCTTTCCCCACAGCCTGGCCTGTGAGCCCATTGCCCACTGATCCCTGAGGGCAAACTTCAGCCCCTCAGCTGCATCCTCATGTGCCTGCTCCTTCCTGTCTGGGTTTCCTCATCTGGGAGACATTCCAAGAGGAAACTGGTGACTCTTGACCGTGGAGTTTCCTGGCCCTGTGGCAATGGGCCTCTGCCACACCTGCAACAGGTGCAGAGCAGGGGAATTCAGGAGCCATCCAGGCTATAAGCTGGTGAGCCAGCCTCAGGGAGAGCTTCCACCACCACAGGCCTGGATGGGACCTGGGAGGGCTGGAGTCTCTTTGGTGACAGCGTTTTTGAAACAATTCCTTTGCTTCAGACCTTCTCAACAAGCCAGACTTCTCAACAAGACAGATTGACATCGATCCTCTGATTGATTGAATGAGAGAGAATTAGTCCAATTCCTCTGTGCTAAGTGTCTATTTGATACTGCTGTAAAATTCTCAGGGTATCATGTTACTCCCTGCTCAGGACCCTCAGTGCAGACCAAACGCAATAGGACTGTGATCATTTGCAAGAAGGAGTTCTCCTTTTATCCTTTTCTCTTTCCATGGCAGCCGCTTAAACTTGCCTCCCCAAGAGTTGAGGAAAAGACCAACTCGTGGAATGTGAGTATATTCTGCTATGATGCAAGGACGGGCAGTTGTGGAATTACCTGTATATTTCACATTGTTAAATGGCAAATGCAAAATGGCACAAAGGGTTGTCTCTTCTACAGGATGTGTTTATCCAGTAAGATATAATCTAATTTACTCTTATTTTTCTTAAAAAAGGTAAAGAACAATTTACTGCAATAATTAATATAGTGAGTTTTTTCATGTGGAAAATAAACTGGTTTTAAAATAATTCAATGTTCTATCATTCTTAGTTGGGTATGTTTTATATGTATTTGAACATATCACATCTTTCTATAACAATTCCAGAAAGGTGTATGAGTTTAGGTATGTGTTCCAAGTGTAAACAAGTTCTCTTGCCTTCATTAAGGTTTATGACATTCTTGTTGGCTGATTTGTTTTTTAATAATTATGGGAATTTTTTCCCCTTCCTGACGTGAAGTTCTCAAACCATTGCACCATCAGTGATGTAAAATTCCTGATTGTTTTGTTGTTTCTTACGCATGACCAATTTTGTATAATTAAATCTGTTCATTGGGGTTTTGTCACATGTGATTTGTAGAGTTATTTTTTTAAGTGGTTTCTCTTTTCATCTAAAAGTAATAAGATTATTCACTCATCCTGACAGTTAACTATGATAAAAAATGCCAGCCTCTCTGAATCTTGCATTAGCAAAATGAACTAGCAGCAAACAAATCTCCCATGGAAAGCATTTATGGAGCACCTTTGGTATACTCAGCGAGCTATGGGATTTATCCTGATGTGTCTTAATCTAGCTGTGCTCACAGAGCACAAGAAATAGAGATTTGAACCAGGGAGGCTCAACTAAAAATGTCTCCCAGTTTCACCACTTCTTCGGCTGTTATCATTTCATTTTCACTGGCTCCCCTACTAGAGAAAACAGTTTTGAATTAAACAGTAGTTAAGATCTTAATCTTCTGGTCCTGGAAGGTCACACAGTATCTTTACCCAGAGACATTTCCAAGCAGACCAGAAAAGTGTCCACTTGTAGTCTTTCATTTTTAAATTAACTTCTTTTTGAAAATAAATACACATGGGACAACATGTACAAAAGGGCATCAAGAAAAGTACTAAAGGACATCTCCCTCCCCCAATTCTCTTCCCCATGAACAACCATAGGTACCAATTTCTTGTGTATTCTCCCAGAAATATTTTGCAAATAACACTTCCCTCCTTTATTTATGCATATGATTGCATACTATATCACAGTTAGGTTACTTTTTCATTTGTTAATATTTAGTATCAAAAATCTGTTTATTGCTGTTTAGGGCTGCATAGTATTCCACCGCATGGAGGTTCCAAAATGTCTGAAACCATCTCCCAATTGATGCTATTCAGGCTGTTCTCAAGCATTAGTCATCACAAGCAATGCTGCAATGAGTAACCTTAAACATGCATTGTTTTGGACACGTTTCAGAGTATCTTTAGGATCAATTCCTACAGGTGGAATCACTAGATCAAAGGTAAGTGCGTTGGTAATGTCGCTAGATTTTGTCAACCTGCCCTCCGTATTGGTTGCATGAATTTGCACTCTTGCCAGCAATTTAGCAAAGGCCTGGTGGCCCTGCAGACACATCCACACAGTGCTTTCTGAAGCATCATGAGTTTGCAAACCCAACAGATAACAAAATTTTATCTTGTAATTTTAATTTTCGTTTATCTTATTGTGAATCATACAAGAAGCTTTTTCTGTGTTCAAGGTTTGCTTTTTTTCCTCTGACCTAATTGTCCATTATCCTTTGCGTACTTTTCTACTGAGATTTTGGACTTGAAAGCTATTAAGAAATTTAGTGATAAAATTGCAATTTTTCTCGTTTGTTGTCTTTTGGTTTTATGGTATATAATAACCTTAAAATTGTCTATGTAGTTGAATTTAACATTTTCTGTCTTTTTTTCTTTCTTCCTTCCTTCTTTTTTGTGCCCCCCTCTCAATTTTTGTTTATGCTTTGAAAGGGATGTCCCACTCCGAGGTGGTGAAAGAAAAAAATCTACCATGCTTTTTTCTAGTACTTTAAATTGTTTCATTTTTTTATGTTAAAATCTTTGATTTATCTGGACTGTTTTGGGACATAAAGTGAGAGATGTGAATCCAACAGCATGTGGCTCCAATGTTACTTATTGAATAATCCATCTTTTTCCTACTGGGCAGAAATGCCTCTTTCTTATCCACCAATTCCAATTCTTAGCTTTCCGACGGTGTCTTCCTCTATTCCATTGGTCTGCCTGTCTATGCAGCAGCATCACACTCTTTTAGCTATTGCAGTCTTATGGGGAGACTTTTTAGGGAGAGTTGTACCTGGTTCTGAAGAGCCCCCAGACCCTTTGCAAAGTCCAATGAGCCACAGCTGGGCTGTGGGCAAATAAGGCATTCATTTATTCCGACAACTGTAAATTATTTTTCTAGCTGGCTAGTTTTAAATCTTTGGCTTGGCTCATTTCCATCCATCACTATTTTTTTCAGAGTTTTCATAGTTAATCTGATGGTTGATTTTTCAATATGCATCATTTGTCTATTTCACAAAGCAACTCTATTTTTATTGCAATTTTGTTAGTTACATAGATTATTTTAGGGACAATTGACATATTTATGATGTTGCATGTCCTGTTCAAGAACTTGGTGTTTTGAACTCTTGATTTTTAAGAATTTATCAACATATATATTATTAGGTTCCTGCCAATTCAATAGAGAAAGTGTCTTTAAGCAGTCCCACGTTTCCTGCTACTGCGAGGCCCTGCTGGCATTGGCTGAGCCAGGCAGCCCTCAGCCCAGGATGCTGGGTCTCATCCAGACCTCTCTATTTCTCAGTGATCAAGTGGACTCTCCGGGAGGCCCCATCCAGACCCAGACCAGCACTGTCCTGGGCACCTGCTGAAGGCCCACATGGAGGGGAGCAACAGCACCAACTCCACCAGGGCCCTGAACCTTCCAGATGGGACCAGCGCTGCCTGGTACATCCTCACCATCATTGGCATCTACGGAGTGATTTTCCTCTTCCAGTTGGCCAGCGACATCCTCAGAAAGAATGATAAGTGCTTGGAAGATGTGTGTTACTCAAATTTGACCTCTGAACTCAAAAAGAAAGGGCTCCAGAGCAAGGTGGCCAAACGCTCCACACTGACCATTAGCAACAGAGCTGTCCTGCCGCCCAGCCAGTGCAGCGTGGGGCCAGAGCGTGGAAATAGCGGGCCCCAAACCGAACTCCAAGGGACCCCTGAAAGTCAAGACAGGCAGGCCTCCACAGGGGCCAACTTTCTTGCCGGGGAACAGCTTTGGATTTATCGGGAACATTGAGAGAGGAGTCAAGGTCCTTGAATGGGGCTGGAAGAGCATCTCTGAGCTGTGGGCACTTCTGGCTGATAGGGATGTGACTGAAAGCCAGCATCCCGTTTCCTTCTCAGACTTTCTGGCACTTTGAGAAGAGAAAGCAGGGGCAGCAGCTTTCAGTCATATTCATTCTTCACTGGAAAATCTTGTGCTCCAGGGAAGGGCATGGGGCACTCAGTGTTCCCAGAGGAACATAGGAGACTCCTGAGGGGTATATGGAAAGGTGGCCTCTGGTCGTGGAAAGAAGGCTGAATTTGGAGTCAAATGCCCTGGATGAAAACTGAACTTCTAGGGGGTCATATGAACTTTGAGTGGCTAGTGGCTCACCTGGAACACATGAGGGCTGCAATATATGGTCTCAAATGACCTTTCATTCAAAGACTCTGACTGGAGCATAGAACCAAAGTTGTTAATATCAGAATTTAGTCAGAAGTTCTTCATTTTCATTGGGAGGATGGGGTCCACTGAAAAAAAGGGTTCATTTTGCAGTCAGAAGAACCAATCTCTAGTCTGTGTTTGATTGTCAACCACTTTGGTGTCCTTGCGCACACCACTTCACCTCTCTGGACCTTCGTTTCCATACAGACAAAGTGAGGATAATGATGCCAGTTCTGCCAATCTTACAAAGTAGATAAGAGCTAATGAGATCATGCATATGAATATATTTTGAAAAGTAAAATAAATATGTAAATATAAGCCTTGTTGTGGTGGAGGTGATGATGATTGACGCTGATGGTGTATTGGGGTTGGTGGTGATGGTAGGGATGGTTGTGCTAGTGGTGGTGGTGTTGGTAGTGATTGATGGTGGTTGATGTTGATGGTTGGTGATGGTGATAGTTGATGGTTGGTGGTGGTTGATGTTGACAGTGGTGGTGTTGGAATGGTTGATGTTGGTGGCGGTGGTAATGCTACTGTGGAACAGGAAACAACTAGTCCACTGGCAATTGGTCTGTAAGCAATGGCTGTCTTCCCTTGTCCTACAGGAGAACCCATCTGCATAACAGGTGATGACCTGTGCTCTGAATCAAGTCCGTGAGATTCAAGTTTTACGTGTAGACAGAACAGCCACTTTTAGGTTTGTTACATTAGGCGCAGTATGATTCACTCAAATGTTTTACAAATATCTATTACTCATATACGTGTCTCTGCCTAAAAAAAAAGAAATAAGATCTGGCATAGATGACTGATTAACTTAGAGCAATTGGGATTAGCTGAATTTCTACAAGTGGCTTTCAGCAAGCAAAGAGAAAAATTGAATCTTATACCAACTTCTGTGAAGTTCAACCAGTTTGGCTTTTGGGGATGTTCCCTACGAGTGAAATATTTTTTTCCCTGCCTGCAGACAGTGGTCTACACCAGCCCCGTGATTTCATAAAGTTCAAACTTAAGCCCCAAGCTTTTGTTTTTGGAAGGTGGGATAGACTTCCAAGTATTTTTCTTTGTTTCCATATTTTCTACATCATCATCTCACGGGTTCTCCAACAAAGTGTTGGTTTGTTTATATGGTTATGGCTGGGCTTTCTCCATATGTTTGAGTTGGTTAAAGGGCAGGACAAAACAGAAGACACAAAGATAGACAAAATGTAATCCATAATGAGTAAGAATGCAGAATGTGTTAAAATGAGACTGAAAGGCCAGAACTTAAGTGAATTTAAAGATATGATCCTCTCCTGTTGGTCGCTTTCCCAGTATGCATTTCCCCCTTCTTTAACCCAACAGCCTCTAATTTACGTTTGGGGATCCATGTGGCTCTAGGGAAGCTGGAACTACTCCCAGCTCATGGGCTGAAATAAGAGACCTAGGTTACTCCAATCAGTGCGTTCCATCTCCCAGCTTCACTGATCGGGTCCAAGACAGACCCATGACCTAAGTAAGCCCACCCCATAGGAATGACCTGGAAGACTTTAAGGGGGAATTCTGGGACACGAAAACACTCTCTTGCTCTGGATGGTGTTAAACACAGATCTGGAATTGCTGGAACCATGTTGCCACCATGAGAAAAGCCAATTTGAGGGCAAAGGCCAACACAGAGAGGGGAGCTGAGAAAATTCTAGAGACTAAAGTCCTGATCAAACTGTGCCTATAGCCTTAAATTTACCACTGGATTGTTTTAGTTTGTGAGCCAATAAATTCCCTTTCTTAAGTCCATTGGAGGCAGGCTTTCTGTCCCCCTCAACCAAGAGTATCCTAAATGATACCACTGGATAAATAACTTCCTGAAAAAAATGGGCTCTGGAGTGGAATTTGAAAAGAAAAGCTATGTGATGTGGTAAGTTGAGATATTTCTTTCATCAAGATTTTCATATTTATAGGATTTTAGTATTTATAGGGAAAACATAGATTTCATATGCTTCTTATGTCAGCTCAGTGATCACTTATGAGATTTCTTGTTGCTTGACCTCTCAAAAAGCATTCAACGAAATCTGTTCTCTTTAATCCCCAAGCCCTGACTCTGTCAATAAACTGCTATGGAAACCCCAAGGAGGGCTTGTCATGTTAGACACGTGGTCAAGGCCTAACTCCAAAGGTCTTTCCTAAGGAGCAAAAGCCACTGTCTTCCCATTGACACCCAGACAGTTACATGAGATCCAAGGGCATTTTTCCAAGTCACCTAACTGTTGCTTGATCCAACTTCCCCCACCTTCTGGGGAGCTAGTTTGAGAGTTTGCCTGGCAGATGTGTTCTTGGATGGGAACTGCATCTGCATAGTCTCCATTTTAAGCAAGACGCGTGGGAAGCAATCTCAAGTTATATGGATAGTTTATGCAAAATCCCTTAAATCTAATATGCTCAGGTGCAGAGCAATTAACCGCTGTCTTGGCAAACCCCATGTAGTGGGACTGGTGGGGAGGGTGCCTGGGCACAGCGTGTGTTCAGTTCAGAGAGTGGGGGAGAGATTTGCTTGTTCCACCAACCCTGGTGGAGACAGGAACAGAGGCAGCTGATTCCCAACATTCCAGACACTTTTTCTTTCTTTGTCCCTATAAGTTTCCCCCAAGGTTAGGGGATCAGGTCAGATAAGGCCTTCCTCTGAAATGGAAATTATTTAAGATCAATGCAGAATGGATCCAGTTGGCTGTTTCCGGGAATGGCTCCTCTGGGGACTTGTGGCTGATGGTACCAGGATTTGTACCAAATCGAGTCAAGGTTACTGGAGACTTCCTCTGTGATTGGAACACGTCTATTCTAAATAAAATTCTAATCGGCTCAGCTGCATTATCGTTGTCTGGTGTGATATAATTATCATAACATTTTAAAAAAAGATTGAAAGAAAGAATTCAGAGACGAAACATTTGTGAGTATTTGCTCAGCCTTTCCTAGAGTGGCCAGTGAATTTGAAGCAGATGGCAGACACGGGATGTTGGGGACAGAAATGCTGTAGTCTAGTTTAAGTTTAGTTTCAGCTAAACTATCTAAAGGTCACAAAAGTCATTGGAAGGATGGTACCAGATTTAACCCAATATCTGTAGAATGGGTGTAGGGAAGAGAATAAGAGTAAGGACAACATCTTATTAATTTTGACATGACCCACTGCTTACGAAATTCACAATAGGTATTTGCCGAATGAATGAAGGATGTAACACTAGTGCGTCAGTAAATTGTTTACAGTGGGTGCTCTTTCGTTTGGGATGGTAGGTCCTAATGATTTTCACGAGGCACTTCTTTCTGGTGGAAATGTCTAGTCCCCAGAAAATATAATAAGCATGGAATTTGAACAAGGGGATTGGTTGGAGTTAGGTCCACTTCCAGAAAGCAAAGATAGTTGGATTATTACTGTCTACAGTCTCTCTCTATGTTTACAAAGTACATTTATCTTTCTATCTCACTTCAGTCCTTGGCAGGTGGGCGAGCTTCCAGCCTTGGCCCTGGCGCCTCCCTTTCCGCCCATGTGCCCAGCTCGCTTCTCTGTCTTCAAAGCACCTCAGACATCATTTCCTCCAGAAAGACTTCTGTTGCCCAGCCTCCTGCAGATGTGCTAAAAAAAATTCACTTAAAAACAATAAAAGCCAAAATGAAAGGACTTGGTAGGGCCAGGCACTGAGTGTGCTACATGCGCTATCTCAGCTGCCTGTTGCCCATCCTCTGTACCCCTATATCCTATGCTGCGTCTTTGGTGACACCCACAAATGAAGCTGGAGACAGACCACGCAGTCATTTGAACAGAGGGAGTGTCACATAAAGAATTACTAAATTGTGATGGGGAAGAAACTACAAGGATGTAAAGAGAACTCTAAAGCATGTCCCGGGGCTGAGGGAGAGTGTCCAGAGGACAGACTTGGAAGGGGGTCCGCTCCCTAAGGCTGAGGTTTAGACCTCATCAGAGAAGTTCTGTTTGCAGCCACTGGTTGGTGGAGAAGTTCATGGGGTTGCCTGGGCCAGAGCTGAGCCACAGTCTCAGGGCAGCAGAAAACAATTTCTCAGGGCCCTGGAGAGCCAAGGCTGGTGGGCGGGGGCTCAGAGAGAGTCAGGATGTAGGAAGCCCACTTGCTGGCAGGGTGATACATAGTCTGGTGTGCACTGTGCCCAGGATGGAAAGGCTACGGAAAACAACCATCCAGGACAGAGGCCAGCAAGGCTGGTGGACGTCAGGTAGAGGGGTCAGGGGTTGGTAGTGTTCTGTGGACTGAGTGTTTATGGCCCCTCCAAATTCATATGTTGGAGCCTTAGCCCCAGTGTGATGGCATTTGGAGGCGAGATCTTTGGGAGGTATTAGGTTTCCATGAGGTCAAGAGGGTGGAGCCCCCATGATGGAATTAGTGTCCTTATGGAAGAAAGACACCAGAGCTCGCTCTCTCCACCCTGTGAAGATACAGCAAGAAGGTGGCAAACCGGGAAGAGTCTCCCTCAGAAGCTGAATGTGCCCGCACCTTGACCTTGGACTTCCAGCCTCCAGAACTGTGAGAAATAAACGTCTACTGTGTAAGCCCCCAGTCTGTGATATTTGTTATGGCAGTCCCAGCTGACGAAGATGGAGTGTCCAAGAAAAGCCAGCACTGGACACTCGTTAAAGGAGGCAAGACAGATCATGTTCAGATGAGGGCAGTAGGGGAGGGAGACACCGGTGTAGACTGAGCTGCACTCCAACTGAGACAAATAGCTGAGGTTTTTAAAGGGAGAACAGAGAAGACACAATAAGGGACTGGGGGCTGGGCGGAAGTGGAAGATTCCAGAAGGGGGAGGTGGAGAATTACTGAAAACGGTTTGGCAAGGTGGGTTGTACACAACGTGTATGTTGTGGGACAATGTACATTTCGTGGTTTCGCAGAATTGTGTTTTCTTGAGCCAAGACTCAGCGTGGGTGTGCGGTCATCTTTATGGACACTGCCTAGAGCAGGTGGAAGCCAGGCTACGGTTTGGTCGAACCTCTTAGCACAGAGTTCAGGGGCGTCCTTTGTGCCATGTGGAGTTCGGAGCTCACAGGAGCCGGCTCGCTGGCAGGGCTCCGTGCAGCCTGGGGCGCATGGTCTCCCCATCAGGAGGGCCACGGGAAACAGCGGCAGCGTCCCCGGAGGGATCCCTGCCCCGCCCACCAGCTTGGCCCTCTTGTGCCCTGGGAAATTGTTTCCTGCTGTCGGAAGACTGTGGCCCAGCTCTGGCCCAGGCAACCCCACAAACTTCTCCTCTACCCTGTGGCTGCAACCACACCTCCTCTAACCAGGTCTGAACCCCTGCTTGGGGTGGGGACCCCCCCGCTTCAGAGTTGTCCTTCCCTGGGCACTCTCCCGTAGACCTGGGCACCTTTAGAGTTCTCTTTACATCTTTATAGCTTCTCTGTTTAGTAATAGTAATTCTATACATTAAATGTTCGCCGCTCATTAAGGGGCTTTGCACCCAGAGTGATACAAGGTCTGACAAACAATGAAAGTCCACAGCCAAGCAAACTTGGGCCATGGTGGACGAAAGGAAGCTCAACAGGCTTCTGGACCCCGTGGTTACCGGGAGACTTCAATATATCCTTCAGCCTTAACCAGACAATGGGCCACTTCTTTCATTGACCTTGGCCAAGGATTAATGTTTAGTGTGGGACTGGCTCCATGACAATAAAACATTGTCATGGAAACCAAGAGACAGCCTCCACGTTTGTGAGCCTTTTACTTCTTTTTCATTTTCTATTACTCTAGTTAAATCGACCAATAAGCTGCTATGTACACAACACCTACTTTGTGCATGACGCTTTGCTACATAAAGCCTAAGACAGCTTCCTCTTACGTAGTTAAAGCCCGGAGGGTATAAATCATACAAGATTAACTACAAATACAAAAGTCAGGCAAGAGGTGCTACGTGACAGCATATTTATAACTATAAAATGGGTGGTGGTGAGTGCTCAGAGGTCAGGAGGGGAAAAGCCACACATCTATTGTGTTAAGGCTGCTTCCCAAGCAACGACTTATAACCCCTTTTTCTTTCCTTCCCTCTCTTTTCTGCTCTTCGTCTTAACTTCATCTTTTTGTAGCAGGCCTATCAAAGTAACACTGCATATTGGCAAGGTGCACAACGTTCTTGTCCTGAGGTCATATGATTCCCCAGACATTTTCAAAGGAAATTCTGAGCTGTTTTTACTCACACTTGTGACACCAAATGTGTGGGTTTTCCACACCAACAATCAGTTCTCCCACTCTCCAGACCCCAATTCAATTCTGCTCTGACACTGACTGCCCAGAGTGAGTGCAGACCCCACAAGCCAAGGGTTCATCCCACAAGACTGCCCCCACCTCAGATGCCAGTCTCAGGTCCCAGGTTGTCACCTGCACTTCTGACCAATTGCCTATGTCGACGAAAATAATCCATAACCAATCTATAAATGAAAATTTGGGTGAGTTTATTCTGAGCTTAAATCTTAGGATTATAACCCGGGAGAGTCTTTCCACAAAGGAACAGAGCACTCCAAAGAAGTGGGGGTACACAAGGTGGTTATATATCCTCAAAGAGGGTGTTTCACATATGATTGAAATGTCCCTTTTACAATAGTCACAAGGCTGCTCTGTTAGCACACCAATTGATGGAAATGGCAGATAGGTCTGCTGTCTCAGTGAACGCTGCAGGGTGGCAGGTGTGTTGCCTCCGGCTGGGGGGTCACAGATGAGTGCTGCAATCGGTTGCCAGCCTAAAGAAAGATGCTTAATCTTTAAGGAGATGCCAACGTTGGCAGGGGGAGGGAAGTTGCATCTTTATCTCAAGGGCCTTTGCTCTTGCCATAGGGAATCTCTAAAGCAGATATGCAATGCACGCTCAAGGGCCTCGGTCAGGCCCTTTTGGAAAGACAAGGTCAGGCCAAATTAGGTTTATACCAAATGGCTTCCTCATATACTCCAATATATCCTATTGCTTGCCATTTTTATTTGTCACCTATAAATTGGGGGTTCCCACGACCTCCTCCTCAGGTTCCATAATTTGCTTAAACAGCTCACAGAAAACACTTGACTTAATGGATTACTGGTTTCTTACACAGGACACAACTCAGGAACAGCCACAGGGAAGAGACCCACGGGGCAAGGAATGGGAGAAGGGCACTGAGCTTCCATGCCCTCTCCTGGGGCACCACCCTCCCAGCACCTCTGTGTGTCCACGAGCTCAGAAGCTTTCCAAATCCCATGTTTTAGGAGTTTTCATGGAGGCTTCATTACACACACATGGTTGATTAAATCATTGGCCGTTGCTGGTTAACTCGCTCTCCTGTCCCTCTCCCCTCCCCGGAGATTGAGGGGTGGTGGTGAAATTTCCAACACTCTGATCACAGGGTTCGTTCCTCTGGCAACCAGCCCCCATCCTGCAGCTATCTAGGGGACCACCAAGAGTCACCTTATCAGCATAAACTTGGGTATGGTTGAAAGGGGCTTGTGATGAATAATAAAAGATGCTCCTACCACTCAGGAAATTCCAAGGGTTTTAGAAGCTCTGTGCTAGGAACTGGGGACAAAGACTAAATATACGTTCCTTATTCTACCACAGGCACTCAAAGGCCCAGGCACTGTGCTAGGGCCAGAGATGCAGAGAAACACAGTCTCCTGGTGAAGACAGTGTCAAGGGAGCACTTACGGAGCAGGGCAAAAGGAGCAAAGCTGGAGGTGAGCCAGGGTCTTGTAGGAGTAGGGAGGGGGGCAGTGAGCCTGGACAGATATAGTGTGTTGGGGGGATGAAGTAAGGATGGGCTGCAGGAGAAGAACCACCCTTCAGGGACCTGGCCTGTGATAAACACCTCCTATAAAGGGAGAGATTCAGGGCGGATCACCTTCAGAAGGGGTCATGACCTCTCTTGGGTTCCCTGTGGCATATGGACATCCCCTCCAATTAGACCCCTCCTCCCAGCCCTGGCAGGGTGACCACTCAGTGTGTGACAGAAGGAAAACCTTCCACGGTCTGTGACCTCTTTGTAAGAAGAGCATGCATAAAGTGTTGGAAATT
The DNA here is from genome assembly GCF_037783145.1 of Equus przewalskii. Classification (NCBI taxonomy): domain Eukaryota; kingdom Metazoa; phylum Chordata; class Mammalia; order Perissodactyla; family Equidae; genus Equus; species Equus przewalskii. The sequence goes on along the minus strand of NC_091857.1, from coordinate 30,846,960 downwards.
CGGAACAATATGTTACAACAGTACTGAAAAATGGATGGATAAACCGCAGGTCAGGGCAGAAAAAGAGATTTATGTCATCCAGCATCCGCACAGAGCAATATAATTCGACACACTGGCAAATTTAATGAAGTGAAACCAACTAGCGGGATTATGTTGATGAGTCTTCAATAAAAGTCATAAATGTCAACTTAAGCCACATCATTTCCATGACATGGATTTCTGCGTTGCCTTCCTGTGGGCACAAATCCTAAACTTCTTTGGAGATGATTATTATTGTAATTATTACTTGCCAGGGAGATGCTGAGCTGTCTGACCCCCAGTCACGGTCTTCCTGGTTGTTTGAAATCCTGATTATTTCGTCCCTTCTGCCGGAAGCTGCCACCATGGCCCAGACAAGTACTGTCACTCATGTGTCTCTTTATTAGTACGAAATGCAGAGGGGACTGCCTCCTCTCCAAGCCAGGCAGGGCCCTTTATCCCACACCCCCTGCCTTGCAAACCCACTTAGCACAGAGTTATATTAGGAAGTTTAATTAGCAGAAAACAAATAAGTAGGGGTCCCAGCTGGAACCCAGGCTGTGTCCCCTGCCGGGGGTTGGATGTGTCTGAACAAGTGTTGGCTGGAGAGGCTTTTTGTATGAAGGACAGAGGACAGCTCTCCTCCTAGGGAAAGACAGAGGCAAGGAAGGAAGTTTGGCCCCCTCTCTTGGAGGCTGAGTGCTCAGAAGTCCAAGCAAGAACCCCGAGGTTGACTGGGTCTCTTTATGTCACAACAGCACCCCGAACCATGCGGTGGGCCCAGCAGTGGAATGCGCTGATCAGCTTAAATCTGGAGCAGGAGTGGTCATGGCTTCCTCCAAGAGGACTTGAGCTTCACGGGAGACAGGTGAACACCTGAACCAAACTCAGGATAACATCAGGAGGGAGGGAGGGCGATGGAAGCAGGGTAGGCAACATATGTCCATTAAAAGTGCGATAGGAAGGCAAGAAAACCAACATTTAATGAACGCTACCAAATGCTAAGTGCTTTGGAGTATACTAGCCTGGTGATCCCCTTATATGCTCCACGAGGTGGGTACTATTAGGGAATTGAGGCTCAGAGAGGTTAAGAAATCTGTATAATGTCACACAGCTGGCAAGATGTTCAAAGTTGAGTCTACCAGATTCTCAAGTCCACGTGATGTTTCCACTAAGTCTTTGTCTAAAATATACTTTTATTTTCATTCAAGGTGAGGAGAGGGAAGGTTACAAGTTTGGGCTGGGTTGATTGCTGTCTCAGGCCACATGTACACAGCAGGTCGGCTGAGGCTCGGCTCCATGTCATTGCTGTCCGCACCCTGAGAGCCAGGTTTCCGGAGCAGCCACTCTGGGAACCATCGCTGGTCTCAGTGCCAGAGGGCAAAACTCTGGAGGGTCTCACTCGGATAATTAAATGTTCCAGCCTGGAAGGGACACCATCACTTCCGCTGGCCGCTCACTGGCTAGAATGAGCCCATGGCTGCTCCCATCACAAGCCATCCTACCTACCATGTGCCTGGAAGGCCCAGAGCCAAAACATCTGGGGCAGAGGAGTGATGGCTACCAGAGTTGAAGCAAATGTGAGGCTCTCAGACCAGGTGCTATGGACTGAATGTCTGTGTCTCCCCAAAATTCGTATGTTGAAATCCCAGCTTCCGTGAGATGGTGTTGGGAGGCGGGGCCTTTGAGGGGTAATTGGTTCATGAGGGTGGAGCCCCCAGGACGGGATTCTTGCCCTCGTAAGAAGAGACTCACAGCTTGCCTCCTCCCTCTGCTCTCCCCGAGGCGAGCATACAACGAGAAGATAGCTGTCTGCAAACTCGAGAGACAGCTGTCACCAGATACCATATCCACCAGCATTTTGATGTCGGACTTCTCAGCCTCCAGAGCTGTGAGAAATAAATGTCTGTTGTTGAAGCTCCCCCAGTCTCTGGAAACTTCTTACAGCAGCTGGAATGGACTAAGACGCCATGTTCCATGAAGGTTCCTCAGGCCACCACAGGGAGCAAGGAGAAGCCCAACCCCATTCCCTACCTTCTATCTTTATTTATATAAAACTCAAATGTTTCTATATTAAAAAGTCTATATATGTTTACACGAAGAATGTGTTCTATTCCTTTTTTTTTTAAGATTGTTTTTTTTAATTTTTTTCCTTTTTCTCCCCAAAGCCCCCCAGTACATAGTTGTATATTCCTCGTTGTGGGTCCTTCTAGTTGTGGCATGTGGGACGCTGCCTCAGCGTGGCTTGATGAGCAGTGTCATGTCCGTGCCCAGGATTCAAACCAACGAAACACTGGGCCGCCTGCAGTGGAGCGCACGAACTTAACCACTTGGCCACGGGGCCAGCCCCTGTGTTCTATTCCTTTTAAGACTAACTCTGAGGTCCCAGCAGCTCTAACATCCTGCACCTACAGGTCCCCACGGGCCCTGATTAGAACCTACTTGAAGACAACAGTTCTCACCTTGACTTCACCCCAGAGTCACGAAGAAGCTTGTAAAAATCTCCATGATGCACAGGCCTCACCCTAGGCCAATTCAATCAGAACCTCCGAGCTTGGAGCTCAGACACAAGCAATGGGGTAAAGCTCCCCATGCAATTCCCGGATGCACCTGGGCTGGGGTCCACTGTCCCAGGCAGAGCTCGGAAGAAGCCTTGAGCTCTGTGGGTTATTTTTACCTCCCAGGGGAGGGCCGTAGGAGAAGCCAGAGATGGAAGTCTTGGCTCAGCCAAACAAGGCAAGAAGTGAGCCGCAGGAGACTGAAGAGAATTTGGTAATTACTCTGACTAATGGTTCCAGCTCCGGGCCCAGTGGGAAGTGCTGTCACTCCGGGCCAGGCCTGAGGAGGGCGTTCTCTGGGAGCTCGGCTGCTGAGCAAACAGGAAGCACATCTGGAGAGGGATGTCCTCCCACAGGTCCCAGGTATTCAAAAGTCACACATGCACATACGTGCGCACACACACACACAACACAGGCCACATGCACTCACATACAGACACATATGTACACACACATTTACACATGCATTTGCACACCCTTTACAAACATGCAAACTCACACACATATGCAACATCCCACACACGTATACACAAACACACACTCTCATGAGTCTGCACACACAAACACACACAGTTACATCCACACTTATATATATATATCTTTTTTGTTCCACGAGAAAGAAAAAAATCCAATTTTAGGGTGAATGAACCTCAGCCCTTGCCTGGTCCAATTCTCTCATCTTGCACGCAAGGAAAAGAAGCTCTGGAGAGGGTCAAGGAATGTGAGAAGCCCCCTTGTCCTGGTCAACTCTCCGTGGCTCTAGAAAGCACATTAGAAGGATTTTTTTTAAAAGAATCTCCTTTGCAGAGAAAGAGGTGACTGGGGACTCTTCTCTTGCTTGGCAAGGAGACAAAAGGGGCCCCTCTGCCCTCTCTCCCTAAGCAACTCGTCCTGCAAATGGGGCGACAATCCTTCCAACCCCACGGGTCCCAGCGAGGATTAACTAAGATGCTTCATGCAAAGGGGCCAGGGCCTTTCCCAGCGGTTCCAGAAGAACTGCACCTGGCAAATCCGAAAGTTTCTCTCTTGAGGGGGATGGATGGGCTGAACAGAGACACAAAGACGTGAATGCAAAGCAGGAGAAGGAGGAGGAACCGATGACTGCGTGGGAGAACGGCATTGAGAGTGGGGTCACGGGGACACTGTTTATATGCTATCTGCACACTTCCTGTTTGCTAAGTGGTCTGTTAATTAAACCTCTACACGCACCTGGGTGGTCAGAGTACTTCCTCCTATTCCAGGGCTGGGAAGGGGCGGGCAGTGGGAAACAGAGGATCTCTTAACCTGTCAGAATTTAAATTAAAAAAAACTTTCTCGTTACCTTTTAAGGTATAAACACAACGCTTGTGTGTTGTGAATAATTTCCAGCTACTGGCTCTTCCTCCATCCACACCTCTGTTCCACTTACCAGAGGAAACACTGTTAGAGTTGTTGTGTCATCCAGACGCTTGTCTATCTGGATCCGCAAAGGTAGATACAGATCCTTAAATAGATGTTTGATTTTTTAAAAATGAATCATACTCTGCGTCTACTTGCTTTTGTAAACCTAACGATAAGTCATGGACACTCTTCCAGGTCATTGATACCCACTCTGAAATGGAATCCACACAAGGAAAGGCCGGACAAGCATTTGATTCTTTTACTTATTAATTGGCAAAATAATGCAATGGTGCTCTTCATAGTCACCTCCAAAGGCAGTCACTGAGTTTTTTGAGTATTCGTTTGTTTGAGTACCATTGTGAATGCAAAGATTTTTATACATACATTCTGCTTCAATTTATCACATTGTTTATTGATTGGTTGATTGATTGATTGATGCTCAAATTCTTCCATCTTTGGCCATGGGAGCCTTCTTTAATTGACTCTTAGTTCCTTTCAACAGACCTGGTAGTCTTTGATGTCCCAACCTCATCTTGTACATTTCCTACCCTAGGCCTAGAATGAAAGGATCTCTGATTCCTATAGTAGGAAACAATATTTAGAGACCATAACCTAGCGGGTAGGAGTGTACATTGCTACTGGATTGAGGGTTTTTTGTTGTTGTTGTTGTTACTGACCCAATAAGCAGTTAGGCTCATTAGTTTGAGTTTTATTTGTGTATCTTAGAGATCATTTTCTTGTTTTGCTTTTTTAAAAAAAAAATGTAAAATTCTTACATTTTCTGGTCAAAACTGTAAAAGAAGATACATTCAGAAAAGCCGAGAGGCCAGCCCAGTGGTGCAGCAGTGAAGTCCACTTTCGTGGCCCAGGATTCGCAGTTCGGATCCTGGGCTCAGACCTATGCACTGCTTGTCAAGCCTTGCTGTGGCAGGCATCCTACATATAAAGTAGAGGAAGATGGGCACAGACATTAGCTCAGGGCCAGTTTTCCTCAGCAAAAAGAGTAGGATTGGTGGTGGATGTTAGCTCAGGGCTAATCTTCCTGAAAAAAAAAAACAAAGAAAAGTCTAGATTTCTTGCTTTTTTCATTTCTCCTGTTCTAGCCCTCTTCTTATAGGTAAGCATTTTTAAGTAATGTGTGGTTTATTCTTCCGTTGTTTATATTTGAAAATATAGCAAATTTTCATATGTATATTTTGTTTACATACAGATATATATTTACACAAAGGATAACATATTATACATTCCCTTCTATACTTCTGAACATGTTTCTCATATCCATACATAACTAAAAATTGGATGAGAGAAGCAAAAAACCGTTGTCTTAAAATTGACTTTGGGGCCAGCCTGGTGGTGTGGTGGTTGGGTTCATGTGCTCTGCTTCAGTAGCCTGGGGTTCACGGGTTCAGATCCTGGGCATGGACCTACACACTGCTCATCAAACCCATGCTGTGGCAGCAGCCCACATATAAAATAGAGGAAGACTGGCACAGATGTTAGCTCAGGGACAATCTTTCTCACACACACACACACACACACACATGCAAAAAAATTGACTTCGTTGTATTGTATGGTGTTTTCACACTGCCATTCCAGGCCACAGGGTCCCTTGGGGCAAGAGGGAGGAGGGGGTGACTGAACAGGGGGCCTCTGGGACCACCATTACCACTCCAGCCAGAGCAGCCACAGAAGCAGCCACTTCTGTTCTACATATTTGGCGTCCATGTCTCATTTGGTCTGAAAAAGAATTCCCGCTACCAAAAGAAAAATCCCAAGAGAAAATGGCCACAAGCCAATTGTCAACCCAAACCACTGATCCTGGCCTCTGAGAGAGGCTGTTCGGAGAGCACAGGCCTCGTGTTAACTTTGCTGTGCTGGAGAAGTCCTACTGTCTGGGGTTGCCTAAACCTTAATCCCAAGAAAGCCCTTGTGGGAGGAAAAGTTCTCATCCATTCAACAGTTGGGCAAAGGACCTGATCAATCATTTTGTCCACATCTTCAGTTGAGGGAATCCATTATGCACATTTATGAAACATCACTAACTTTGCGTAAGGGGGCAGGAAAATACAAACAAAGGAAATTGAGGAGACTGCTAGCATTTCAAGCAAACTGACATTTGGCCTTGAGTACGTGAAATTAAACCTGCTTTCCAGATGGGGTATTGAATTAGCTCAAGAATTCGCAGCCCCAGTGAAAGTAGGTACGCAGGCTGATTTTCTTTTGCTATTTGCTGTACTTTCTTCTGCCACCTGGAAAAATTATCTTGCTTGTCAGAGTGGGCAGACAGCTGGTGTGAACTCCATGCTTACAGACATATGCCACACACATGTTCAGGCCTCATTGGACATGTCATGGCTGTACCTCTGGTGCCTGGCACAATGCCTGGCGCTTAGTAAGTGCTCAGTAAATATATTTTGGATGGATGGATGCAAATATTCCTCTCCATCCTCATGAACCACATGGAGAGGAGTCAGAAACTTGGCTCATCACTCTGAAAAGATTGTTGTTATGGGCTGGATTGTGTCCCCCGAAAATCATATGCTGAAGCCCTAACCACCACCCCCAGTACCTCGGAATGTGACTGTATTTGGAGAGAGGCTTTAAAGAGGTGATGATGCTAAAATGACGTCGTATGGGTTGGCCCTAATCCAACAGGCCTGGTGACCTTGTTAGAAGGGGAGATTAGGGCTGAGTCATACATGGACACAGAGGAAAGGCCACGTGAGGACACAGAGGGAAGACAGCCGTCTACAAGCCAAGGAGAGAGGCCTCAGAAGAAACCACACCTGCTGACACCTTCATCTTGGACTTCCAGCTTCCAGAACCATGAGACAATAAATTTCTGTTGTTCAAGTCACCCACCCCATGGTATTTTGTTATGGCAACTCTAGCAAACTAATACAATCGCCAATCTCCGTCCCAGACTTACTGCAGAAGTGATGTCAAAGAAACATTTTATGTGGATAGCATTTCCATTCCCATACGGCATAAGCCATGAGAGAATAGTTCCGAGTATGTGTTCCATGATGCTTGGAAATCCAAAGTGTATCTATGGGACTGGCCCAGTGTAAGAGTGCCCTTTGTGAGGTCATCATTCCACTCTGGCTAGATCTCCACGGAGGGAGACATGCCAGCTTTTAAAGACCCTTGAGGAGCCATCATGCCTCACTTCACAAACCTTCTTTTGAGAAACATCATTAGCAGAAATCTATTTGATACCGCCAAGAGGAAGCAATGCCTGCAGTATTTGAAAACCCTGAGAACGCTGCAATACGATGGATTTAAGACCATATATTTGGGGGAAGCTGAAATCCCTGAAAGCCTTGTCACTGGGGAAGATTTTAATGACGGATATTACATTCAGACTCCAACTTGGTGTATTGTGCATGCCGGTGGTAGTCAAGGATGGGTGCCCTGGAAATATCGGATGTTCCTAAGAGATGAGTTATGCGTCAAACAAGAAGACAACCTCTTCTTCGAGTTCTGTGATGCAGCAAAGAAGGCCTATGGGAGGTGCGCCATTGTGGTCAAAGAGAGAAGGCTGCAGGATGAGATGGGGCCAAAGGAAGATAAAGAGTCAGTCATTAACTTAACGAGCATCATGTGTTGCCCTGAGGTGGCCAAGTCCTGTGGCCATGAACTGCTCTCTCTGCCTTCCCCTTACAATTACCTGAACCCTTTAGACACAGCCTGGTCTTTTCTGAAATGGTTTATCATCAATAACAGAAAGGAGTTTTGTTTGCAGTCCATTGACAGTGTCTGTTCTTACCAGTATATACTTTTAAGTGATTTAATTAGCAAAGGGATTGACAGGATAAACCCAAGCAAATGGAAAACACTAACTAACAAAGTGCGGAGATGGGAAAACTACTATCTTGGTAAATTTTCTTGAGGGTGATTCCTCCAACAAGTGGTGGGACTATGCTACAGGCATGGTCTTTACCAACTCCATTGGGCTCGATTCTGGACCACTGCAGCCAAAGACACTCCAACAGTGACCTCGCAGGGATGCTGTGAGGACTGAGGCTCCTAAAGGCATTGGCAAAGTACTTTAGGTTCACTGGAGGTTTCATTAAAGGTCATTGGTAAATTAGGGATCTCGACTTCCATCCCGTTAAGGCCTCTCTGAGGGCTATGTCACAGGGAGGATTAGAGGCAATCCAGCCTAAACCAGCTTGGCAGTGAGCAGAGCTAAAGGTTGTGTGTTCAAAATTTTGGTCTGAGAAACAAATAGAACCAAGTGCGTAATCACAAAAAAGTTGAAATTAAGTAGTGTGCCAACCAGTTTCAGCCCACCAACGTAATCCACAGGAAGCCAGCTTGCCAGCAGCTGGAGATGTGGTCCAGACAGGCTCTCTCCTTCCCATTGCGTGAAAGCAAGGCAAGAAGCATCCATGGAGGTGAAATCCCATCCAGATGCTCCAAGGCAATTTGGTGGTCCCAATAAGAACCTGGAAAGCTATCACAGTGATTGGTTCAAGGGGGACTTGATGGGTGAACAGGTGGAGGGAACGGGGTCTGTGGAACCCCCTTACCCAATTCATCTCCCATCCCAACCCAAGAATCCCAACAGGAGGTCATAAAACTTTGTCATGGAGTCGCATCTCAGCGCCCTGAGAGCTAAGCCACGTGCAGTTGGTGCAGCAGCACCCTGTTCCAGTTTGGGGCTGCTGCTGATGTAGATTGTAAGGATTTATGGTGATATTTTTCACTTTTATAGAAAAAGGCCTGCCTCCTATTAAACACATCATGAAGTTCACTCTTGTTTATATCTGTTCAGATAGTAAGTTTACAATGGAAGTAATTATTCTGGGGTGTAATTATTCCCCAGTAACTTCTGGGGTTGGCCTGGTGGCATAGTGGTTAAGTTCGTGCGCTCCGCTGAGGCTCCCCAGGGTTTGCTGGTTCAGATCCTGGGTGTGGACTTAGCACCGTTTGTCAGGCCAAGCTGTGGTGGTGTCCCACATAGAAGAACTAGAAGGACTTACAGCTAGGATGTACAACTATACTAGGGCTTTGGGGAGAAAAAAAAAAGAGGAAGATTGGCAACAGGTATTAGGTCAGGGCCAATCTTCCTCAGCAACAGAAAAAGCATACCTTTAAAAAAAAACAACTAAAGATCTCTTCTAGAGGGTGACTAGTTGATAAACGATCTAAGGGGAGGCTCTAAAAAAATAAAAATAACTTCTGAGCATTTCTACCCAACTCCTAACAGACTTGCCCATTTACAGGATTATGAGCGGGGCTCCTGCTGGCCCAGTGCTGAAAGCATCAGATTCCTTGCTTGTCTTCCTGCCCTGCTTCCTTTCTGCACCTCCCCACATTATTCAGAAACACTTTGTCCAATGAAAATAGATGTTCAATGCTTTTCGGCCACCAAGTGGTGGACTTCCGTAGCATCTTGTCCTTATGTGTTTTATCTGGGGATGAACTGTGCCTACAACAGCCGACCACATGGAACCAGGCCATGTCAGTTGTTGCACAGCCCACTTTACAGCCCATGGTGTTGTATTTGTTTCCCGTGGCTGCTGTAAGAAACTACCACAAACTTGGTGGCTCGAAAAAACCAAAACTTATTCTCTCCCAGTTCAGGAGGCCTGAAATCTACAATCAGTTCAACTGAGCCAAAACCAAGATGTGGGCAGGGCCACGCTCCCTCCAGAGGCCCCAAGGGAGAAGCCATTCCTTGCCTCTTCTGGTTTCTGGTGACTGCCGGCATTCCTTGGCTTGTGGCTACATCACTCCGACCTCTGCTTCCCTGGCCATGTTACTTTTTCCTCTTCTGTGTCAAACCTCCCTCTTATAAAGACACTCGTGATTGCATTTTAGGGCCCACCTGGATAATCCAGAATCTTCTCCCCATCTCAAAATCCTCAACTCAATCCCATCTGCAAAGACTCTTTTTCCACATAAGGTCACATTCACAGGGCCCAGGGATGAGGACCTGGGTACCTTTGGGGACCATTTCTCAGCTGACCACAGGTAAAGAAAGTCTTCTTCTCCCAACTGAACTACCACATTCCCCATCAGCAGTTAACCGGGTGAAATAACCCTCACCGCGTGGGACACTTGTGTGGGCTTTTTCACCACCTGTGTCACGTATGTTTTAGAATTCAAGTTCCCTGAGAGCAAGTAGGAGGTCTCAACCCTCCCTGCTGACTTCACTGCACTGGCACTGTGCAGGCCCAAGTGTGGGTGGCCCGGGTTTGGGGACATGAGTGCATTTTGCCCCAGCATCACATTTATCACACACCTACCCAGAGTAAAGCACTCACAGCTACACTTGCTGAATCATTTAATCTTTGCAATAGTCTGTGATGTAGGAATTACTGTTATCTCCATTTTCAGATGGGGTAAACTGAGGCACAGAGTTATGTAACTTGCTCCTGTGCAGAGGAGCTGTGGTTCAAGGCCAGAGTTCATGCTTAGAGCCATTATTCACACTGCCTCTCTACTAACAAGCGGTTCATTTAATCCTGATTGCAACCCCATCAGGTATGTTCTACCATCTTCCCATTTTACACAAGAGGAAACTGAGACATCAGGAGCTCATTTGGCCAGTCAGATTCCAGAGCCCAGGAGCCTACCCACCGAGCCTGGCTTAGTTATCGAAGGCCAGCTTTTCCCTTCTCACTCCTACAGTTCACACGGCGGAAGGGCCGCCTCTGACATCAGACCAGACCTCCTGGCAAAGCAGCCATCTCCAACTGGACACCACAACAGAAACGTATTCTAGCAGGACACTGAGCCAGAGGCGGAATACCTCTTGAAGACACGTTACTTGGCGGTGAGGAAACAATGGAATGTCTTTAGGTTCTCAGATGAACAAGATAAACCAACTGGAGCTATTGTTGTTTGAGAACCGAAACGATCTAGTGAGACGAATTTAGGGTTCCAACCCTCTGAGGCCTTGTTTAACTGTCAGGCAGGCGAGTAGGGGGAGAGAAGGTCCATACAACCAGAGAGACCAAAAGGACCATGTTTAATGTGCAATTTGGATTGTCTTCACAACTAAGAGACGCTGCTTTATACTAAGCATGGAAACTTCCAGCAGAAAGTAACGGAGAGGGCGCTGGGCTTTGGAGGGGCGGGGGTGGGTGGACCTAGTTGGAATCTCAAGTTTCCAGCTCGTTAACTTTGAGACTTTGGACAAGTTACCTTCCTTCCCGGAGACTCAGTTAACTCACTGGTAAACTAGTCTTGAGGCCTTTAAAATTCTTAGCACACGCCAACCCACCTCATCGTGTCTGGCGCCTCCCGAGGGCCCAAGAGCCTGAAGCTCCTATTCTTACTGTCCAGCTCCAGGTTCCAGCAAGTATGGCTACAATTATACCTGATGTCGCTGACCTCATTTCCTTTTCTCTTCTTGAGGAAAATTCTTGCTTCTTTTTATCATCAGGGCATAATAAGAGCAGACACATCTTAAGATACTGTGATCAAAGGAAACTCCGTTCTCTGGCATTTCTTCTGAGATCATCTGTGATGGGTTAGGAAGTCAATGACAATAAGAGGCTTCTTCCTGTGGAGTGGACAGGGAGGATGGTGCGTGCAGCCCAGAATCTCTTGGGGAGCAGCCATGTGTGGCATTCGCATGAAATAAAAAGTGGGTGACAGTGCCCAGCAACCCCGCATGTCTGGACACGTCCTCTGGGAGAGACTTTACGATGTCGGCGGCGCTATTCCCCCGAGACCTTGGCTGACGGAACTCCCGCCCTCTCTGGCCCTCGCCATCACCAACAACCACATCCCACTCTCTTCCCGTGGGCCAGGGCGACTCCTGAGAAGTCGGTGGTGAGTTGGAAAATGGTGCAGCCCTGGAAAGAGCCCAAATGTGTCAAGTGAAGCCAGATACCCCTGGCTCTGGCCTTGTCCATCCAAGGAAGGTCCAAGCTCAGCAGGGTTGATGGAGCCGCGTCTGGCCCAGCAGGGGGTGGAGCTGCCCATCCAGGCAGTTCACACTCCTTCTATTTGTGAAGGTTTTATGTATACAAATCATTTTTTTTCAAGGTATGCTTTTGTTTTGGTGAGGAAGATTGGCCCTGAGCTAATATCTGTTGTCGATCTTCCTCTTTTCTTTTTTCTCCCCAAAGCCCCAGTACATAGTTGTATATCCTTGTTGTATGTCCTTCTAGTTCTTCTATGTGGGATCCTGCAACAGCATGGCTTGATGAGCAGTGTGTAGGTCTGCGGCCAGGATCTGAACCAGCGAACCCTGGGTGTACGAACTCAACCACTACGCCACCAGGCCAGCGCTATACAAATCATTGTTACATACTTGATCTCATTAGGTTCAGACGACCACTCTGTACATGGGCAGGGCAGTGACCTTTAAGCTCGTTTTACAGATGAAGACAAGGCCAGGCATAACTGATTCACCTGGGGCACGCATACCCGTACTGACAGGTGGCTCAGGGCTAGAATCCACGACTTCCTATTGGGAAGCCCTTGCACCCCTCTCCAGCTGGCTCCATGGGCAGTTAGGATTGGGTTGGGCTATGAGTACTGGAGATGTAACTACAGAGATTTAAGCAAAATAGACCCAAAACAAGAAGTGTTAAAGTGGCAGTTCACTGTTAATGAGATGGATCCAGGTTCATCAAGAACCCAGGGTCCTATCTTTTACTCCACTGTCCTAGAATTGGTTCTATCCTCAAAGCCACTCAATAGTCCAAAATGGCTGCTGAACAAGCCATTGCATTAGCATTCCAGGCAGTAGAGAGGGAGAAAGGGAAGAAGAGGGGCTCATTCCTTTCCTTTTAAGGGAACTTCCAGGAAGTCCCACACAACACTTCCACTTAAATCTCATTGGCCAGACTTTGTTGCAAGGGAAGCTGGGAAATATAGTCTTTTATTTTGGGTGGCAGTGTGACCCCAGCTAAAAGTCAGGGTTCTAATAGTCGGGAGGAGAGGAGAAGGAATATTTAGGTGGCAATGGCAGTCTCGGCTACACTCCCTGCTCTCCTTCCTTTTGGTGTTACCACTCATCCACTCCTCAAACATTTGAGCACTTTCTAGCTGCCTGGTAAAGTGTGCCAGGAACAGATGTACCAAAGAAGATGAGCTCAGGCCCTCACAGCGGTCAGGGTCTGGGGGGCGGGGCATCTCTCGGTCAGTGGGAGGCTGGAGGTCAGGGTGGTGAGGGCTCCCAGTCTAGTGCCTGGTGCTGGGGAGATGGGGTCAGAGCCACAGGAAGAGAGAGACTGGAGCAGAAGTCAGAGGAGGAGCGAGGATTTCATCATGGGCAAAGGAGGGGGACAGGAGGGCCCTCGAGGCAGGGGCTCGTGCAAGCGTTCAAGTCTCCCCGCTTCCTGGGGCACAGGCGTGTGAGTGTGTGTGTGAGAGAGACTGCATGTGTGAGACTGTGAGAGGTGTGTGTGTGTGTGACCTTGTGTGAACGTTGTGTGTGTGTTAGCTGGAGAGTGGGGAGCAGAGTGAGAAAGGCAAGCGGAAGGAGAGGAAGAATGGCAGTGGGACAGGGACGGGAGGGGAAAAGGAAACGATAGCGCGTCCTGTGCGGGGGGCCAGGCTTTCTTCTGCAGGGAAAGGAACCCCAAAGGGTGTTGAGCAGGAAGACGCCCCTTCAGTTCGGCTGTGGAATCACAGCCCTTCCCACAAGGAGGCCACTCCAGGTTGAACCCTCTGGGTGAGTTTTCAGGCTGGACCACAGGCAGTGAACGGGACCCACAGGGACACAAGCTACCTCCCCCAGCAGATGTGGCGGCAGCCAGGGCCCTGCGGTTTCTGATGGGAGGGGCAGTCAGGACTCAGGCCCCTGGCTGGCCCAGCGCTTACACGTCTGCACACCCAGCCCGGCGCCCTCCTTCCTGGATCTCCATCTGAGGCTGGGTCTTCAGGCTCCTCTGCTGACACCTCCTCACAGAGGGGAGGGGACACCTGGAAGACACTTTGCCCCGCTGTGACTCAGCACCCAGTACTTTTCCAGTCTCAGTCCTTCCACCTTGCCTCCCACCCCCATGCCAGGGTCCATAAAACAGGGCCTTCTGTTTGCAGTCAGTCAACAGGGAGATGACCCCCGTCTGCACGGAGCCCCCTGACCTGGACAGGTGCGCTGTTCCACGGAAGTGGGATGGGAAGAGCCGGGGTGTCCTCAGGTTTAGATTCTTGCTTGTACCGTCTTGTGCCCTGGCAGCAAGTGGCTAAAGGCTTAACCCTCGTTTTTGGCTTGTTGCTCCTTCTGACACCTGATGGCTCGGCTCTCTTTCTCTCTCTCTCTCCCAGCTCAGCCAGCCTCCTGACACTCACAAGCACCTGGAAGCGGGGGGACACTGGACACTGGAGGGGGCTGGGAGGACGGTGCTCCACCTGACGGGAGAAGGGAGAGGGGAGGGGGTTGCAGAAGCTGGGCTCCTCGAGGCTCTGGTCAAGCCCCAGGGGCTCTGCCCAACGCACCCACACCCCTCCCATTTGGAGCAGAAGGCCTTGCCTCAAGCCAAAAGGGAAACTGAGGCCACCAGCACGGCTTCCCTCGACTTCCCCTTGCCCTGCATTTATCAGGGGCCTCAGTGCCCGGGCCCCAGATGGCCCCCAGCTTCCCTCCCCACTTCCTCCGGCAGCCGGTCTCCCTTCCTCTGCTGTTGCCTTCAACCTTGATTCTGCTCAAGATCCTGCTCAAGCTCCCGCCTTCTGGAGTAAACCTTGCCCTCCATCCTGCCTTCCCCTGAGACACCAAAGTCTCTCCCCTCCTGTGAGGTTTGCAGCGTCTGCAAAGTGGGGAAACAGGATAACTTCTCCTACAGTTCTCAAATCATCAGCTCATTATGTTTCTAGGTGAAGTACCTCCAAATTTAATTCAATGAGGCTGATTGTGAATCTGAAAAAAGCACAATTGATACGTTAGAGAGTGTCCAAATCATCTGGAAACACAAGGAAACTATTAAGCCAATCATTTGAAAACTAACCAGTTACTTGCAACTAACACAGTGTTCAAAAATAAGTTTGTTTCAGGGCTGGCCCCGTGGCATAGTGGTTAAGTTTGCATGCACCACTTCAGTGGCCCAGGGTTCACAGTTTCGGATCCCAGGCTTGGACCTACCACCACTCGTCAAGCCATGCTATGGTAATATCCCACATACAAAGTGAAGGAAGATTGGCACAGACATTAGCTCAGGGCCAATCTTCCTCACCAAAATAAAGGAAAAAAAGTTTGTTTCCTGCCTCTGCAGACACAACCACTTGCGCGTGCACTCACACACACACACACATGCACACACTCTTGAATAACGCAAATGGCAGTGTTTCCATTTCCTCATGTCCTCCCAGGTCCTCGGCTCGCCCCAGCCTGGCCTCTGTCCTTGTGGCCCTCACGCCGCCATCTTGAAGACTTGATGACTCACAACTGGGAAGAACAAGAACTCCTGCCCGTCTTCCCTTTCAGTGCTTAGAAGTGAAAAGCTGGGCCACCAGGCCTACATCTTGTCTCTTTCTCTCGCCAGCTGGGGGACGACAGACAGGGTGACTAAGCTCTCTGTGCCTCAGTTTCCTTACTTGTGAGAAGGGATGAAGCAACTGTTGGAGGTACAGGTATAAAGTGCTTGGAAGGACAAGGGCAGAATGAGGATTCACGCCACCTTCACGCTCTCCTGCTCTGCACCCTCCCGCTCTCAGCTTCTGGTTCATCTCCCTCTGCCCTCTGTTTAAACCTCAAAAGGAGGTCGAAGGCCCACCTGGTCGGAATCCCCTGGGGGTGATCAAATCGCAAATTCCTGGTCTCTCCCCGACAGGTTCTGATGCAGTGGATCTGGAATCCAGCCCAGGGGTCTGCATTTTAGACAGCCTCTCGTGCGTGCTCGCCTTAGACCCCAGCCTCAACTCTCTTCTCCCTCTGATGCGGGGTCGGTGAGCCGAGGAGTCGAAAGAAAGATTTCTTGGACTCTTAACATCTGGCAGTAGTGCTCTTTTATTTAGAGAATAGTGTGGAATAGCATGGGGACAGGACCCATGGGCAGTCAGAGCTTCTGCTGCTGCTGCTTCTGCTGCCCCCGCTGGCATGGGGACAGGACCCATGGGCAGGCAGAGCTGGTGCGTGGGGACAGGACCCACGGGCAGTCAGAGCTCCTGCTGCTGCTGCTTCTGCTGCCCCCGCTGGCATGGGGACAGGACCCATGGGCAGGCAGAGCTGGTGCGTGGGGACAGGACCCACGGGCAGTCAGAGCTCCTGCTGCTGCTGCTTCTGCTGCCCCCGCTGGCATGGGGACAGGACCCATGGGCAGGCAGAGCTGGTGCGTGCGGACAGGACCCACAGGCAGTCAGAGCTCCTGCTGCAGCTCCGAGTTGAGGGTTAGGGCTAAATTTAAGGCATGGGTATGTGAGTCATCTCTTTACAAGACAAAGGAAAAAAAGTTAAAATGGTACCAGTGCCGGTAGGGTCCGGACATTGGGCGGTCCCACAACTTTTAGATAAGAATCAAACCGGATTGAGTAAATGGCAGAAGTCACCGCTCAAATATTATCTTCAACTAAAGACAAAGGAGGATTTTGGGGTGGGGGGTCAGTTACATGAGGTTGCCAGACAGTAAACAACTTAAGTTCTTGCCTTCCCCATTAAGAGTTTCCAGAGATAAGGCCATCCCCCCTTCCTCCTGGGGCAGAGAGGGAGGCATGGAGATTTCCTTCACAAATGCAATTGTCTCTGATCAAAGGGCAAACAAATTCCACTCCTCGGAGCCTGCTTCTTATCTGTAGTTTTAAAAGTAACCAGCCTAAAAATCCTCGTCATAAACCATTTTAAAATTAAGCAGCCTAAAAATCCTCATCACCTCTAGACTCTGTGACCCCCGGCTTCAGTCCAACAAGGACAAGACCTGCTCCACAGAGCCGAGCTCAACGAACGTCCACGGAATCCAGCCAGGGAGACTGGCCTGAAAACCGTTAGGAATGCGTCCTGCAGACAGCCACATTTCCCTAGAATGAGAATTTGGACATAGCTTGGGGGGAGGTGACCCTTTTTAAAGCACCCCAGATTTTTTGTTGGAACTATTCAGTTCCTGAAATACATTACATGTGTCTCTGCCTTGTTAAGCAAAGTATATAAACACAACCTAACCTTTTTCTTAATGACTAAGCTCATCATTACGAACATCACGTCATAATATGTGGTGTTCCTGATCCGGCACTGGGCAATCACGCCATGAGTTCTCTTAGTCTGCTGCTTAAAGACTGTCTCTCTTGCTCTAAGGTATTTCTGCTGCCAACAGCCTTTCTTCCTTTTTATTTCTAGTATGTTGTAAGCTTGAAAATCCAAAAAATGTGTTAGGAACGTGTCCACTAAGATTGAATAGGATGTGGGATCCTAGGCCCCTCTTGTGGATGGAGGACATGGATTTCCGTTTATGTCTTTGAAACACCTTTCAGCCACCCAGGGTCTCCTCCTTCTTGTGGACTTATGCTCGATTATGGTCAGAGAGTGGCCGGATGGGTGCAGTCCAGATGGAGTCCTAGTTGTGGGCTTTATCATCTATCTACCCACCTACATCCACCCACGCATGCGTGTATCCTACCAATTATTTAAAGTCAACTGCAAATCGACTGACTTCATGTTTATGGAGTGGAATGCTATCAATAACTCCAACTGGTGATTGATCACCTCCCCCTAGTGGTGGAAAAGCGTATAAGAAAGGTAACTAAAAACCCCCACACACTGTTTCCAGGAAACCCACGGATGTGGTCAACGGTTTAGTCCCATTCTTAGGTCATCCTCTACAAATTTTCCAAGACGGCCAGGTGTTCCGCAAATTCCAAAACTGAGTTTTAAGTCCCAAAGCCTAGAAAAGCACCTGTGTTTAAAATAAACATAAACATCTACTGGTTAGGCATATTAAGGTTCTTCGTGAAAAGCCAACAGCCCCTCCCCTTCGGATTTATGAGGCACACGGGCAGGAGCGCAGTGGGAGGAAAGGGCGCCCAGAGGTGGGGGTTATGCCAGGCGTGCTGGGAACCGGTGACGCCCTAGTCCCGCAGAGAGAGGAAGCAGAGGCTGCGTCTCTAGAGCAGGGCGGGCGGGTCACCTGCCAGGCTGCAGAGGGCGCTCTGACGACGACAGGAGGGTCAGCCGTGACCCAGGGTCGTTCTGGGCCCCACCTAAGCAGATGAGGGAAGCTTGGGGGCCAGGTCACAGAAACCCAAGGGCATTACTCCTCTGCTCTGGCCATTCGTTCACACTCCACGAGACCCCCAGCGGACGGAGGCTCCCGGGCAAAGACCCGCGGGGAGGCTGGGGTGCAAGCTTAACGGAAAGCCCCCTTTTGACTATTTTGGGATTTGCAGTTTGTAGGGTCAGGGTCTATTCTGCACTCATAATTCTGACTCCATGTGAATCCTGCTCTCTAAATTGTGATTAACAGCATCCAGCAAACAGGAAAATTTAAGATAAAATTCCCTCTACTTCTCACGTTTAAAATTCCACCTTCTACCAATCTGGGCCGGGACACAGTAGACATTTATTAATACACAGTCACACAAATTTTCCACATGGCCAGTGGCAATGGAACCCAACACTCCACTGCATTCACAGCTTTGGTGACTGCTTTCTCATTCCCCATCCTCTCTGGTTTCTCGAAAAGTGAGAGAACTTGAACCTTTTAATAGAGACCTCAGTCTGTTAGGTGCCAAGTCAAAAAGTCTTATCAGGCCCCCTGCTCTCCGATCTGAAAGTCCCTTCGGTGTGTCCACCCTTCCTCTCTTCTCAGCAAACCCCAACAAGCAAACCGGCGGGAAGAGGACAAAGCTCATGGGTTCCTCCTGTTCCCTCACCACAGGACTCAGCGCAAGGGGTTCTTCAAGACTTGGGACCCATCGTGGCAGATGGGCACACGGTGATCCTCCATACAGACCCTCACAGATCGGCAGAGGCATCAACGCTCCTGGACAAACTCCTTCCCCCAACAATGAAAACACGCGCACAAGGGTGACAGTGCTTGTGGGAGGGAAGAGAAGAAAAGGGGTGTATGGCAGGGGGCAGACTAGAGGGACGGAGGGGTGGGGGACGGCGAGCAGGCCGAGGCTTCCATCCCCCGTGGCCAACGCCACTTCTCCTGCGGCCCAGTCCTCTGTGGAGGCGAACCTGTGATCTGGGACCCACAGTGAGAAAATGCTGGAAGAGGGTGAGTTTGCAGAAGTCCCTCCTCTCACAACATAGAGGGGGGTGTGTGTATGAGAGAGACACACACAGACAGACAGAGAGACAGACTTTGGTTTATTCCAAAGACCAGAGACACCTTTTTTTACAAAGGTATTTTATTTCAGTAAACAAAATACTGTTTCTTTCAAAAGCACATAAAAATTCACATTATTTTAAGTTAGAGCTATAGTTTGGGAGTTTATCCTCTGACCCATGATTCAATAATTAAGTCTTTCTTCTCTTTCTTCTCAGCTGGAGTCCCCTCAAGCTGACATTTAAATTACAAAATCTAGAAAGGAAGACCAAAGGGATAGCATGAAATGTCTAATAAAATAATAGTGAACATTTCACTTGCTCAGCGTTAGCCCCTGTGTTCAGCCATTTAGATTAACTAACAGAAACCACTGAAGTTCATTTATTAATGAATAGATTTTTAGTGTCATAATTTCCTTCCATCTAGAAATCCTTTTGTTTAAAACAAGGCTCCAGGCTTTGAGGAGCTGCCCCCTGGGAGGGAATGTGAAGCCCGTGGCCAGCTCCAAGCGCAGCTGTGTGAGCCATGGTCCCCATGTCACTGCAGGCCTCTGTGGGTGTTTGTGGGATGGAAGAAGCGTTTATGACCACACACCCAATCTTTGTTCCTCTTCTTGGGTTAACACACAAAATGATGTCTGGAACGGAAATTCAGTCAAGATTTCAATAGAACCGCCTTCCCTCACCCTTCTTAATTTCTAACTGCTCCCTTTTCCATCACCCTAGTGCCTACTCTTGAGTTTCAGTCCATAACACATCTTAAAAACAAAGAAAGGCGAGATTCCACCACAGTAACCTCTCTGCCTGGCACAAGTGTGCAGCTCCCCGAGGCTCAGGGAGTGGCGCCGGGCGGGTGACAGAGGCGGCGAGCACCAGGGAGCCACGGGCCTTCTCACAGCTCACGGCCCTGCGCTCAGCGAGGCGGCGCGGCCAGGGGTGCGGCCCGGTGGTGGGGTGTGTGACCTGGGCCAGTTCTGGTTCTGCTCCTCACCGTGTACAGTGTGAGCCACTTTCTCAATCTGCATGGACCTCACAGAGTTGTCAGGAGGAGGATACGACACAACACCGCTGTGTATGAAACGCTCAGCAAAACGCCAGCACAGAATAACCATTCAGTAAGTACCACTATTACGACTAACAAGTCTGCCCGTACCCTCGACAAGTCTGCAGGTACTGTAAGGGAGGTCACCTTTCCAGAAGCATGGAAGCTCAGTGTGGGTGGGGTTTTGGATGTCACCAGCCCTGTGGTTCCTACAGTGACCTGTTGCTAAGAGGACTACGTAAGAACAGATGTCCAGACCCAACCACAGGCAAACGGAATCTCTCTGAGGCTGGAGCCTGGGAATCTGTATTTTCATTTTTATTTATTTTGTTTAGGAAGATTAGCTCTGAGCTAACATCTGCTGCCAATGCTCCTCTTTTTGCTGAGGAAGACTGGCTCCGAGCTAACATCCGTGCCCACCTTCCTCTACTTTATATGTGGGACGC
The DNA here is from genome assembly GCF_037783145.1 of Equus przewalskii. Lineage (NCBI taxonomy): Eukaryota > Metazoa > Chordata > Mammalia > Perissodactyla > Equidae > Equus > Equus przewalskii. The sequence goes on along the minus strand of NC_091857.1, from coordinate 30,826,347 downwards.
CTGCCACAGCATGGCTTGCTAAGCGGTGCCATGTCTGCACCAGGGATCCGAACCAACGAACCCCGGGCCACGGAAGCAGAACGTGCGAACTTAACTGCTGTGCCACCGGGCCAGCCCCGGAATCTTAATTTTTAGCAAGCACCCTAGGCAATTCTGACTGCTAGCCAAGTTTGGGAATCACTGATCTGGAACCACCTACCATGATATTTGAATCCTCTAACTTTTAGAGAAGCACAGAATTCAACCTGATAAATGAAAAAATTGGACAGCACACCAGAATTAAGGAGACCGCTAACTGTCATATGATAACTCTCTCACTGGGCTTAATAACAACTTCCTGGTGCCTTGATGTACTTAACAAACACGTTCCGGGCACCCTGTGTGCGCTGTGGGCACTGGGCTACGACGAGGAGTAAGACTTCGCGCCTGGTGAGGTCGTCTTTGGGAAGGGCCCTCTAGGCCAGGGAGCCAACAAGCAGTGGCAGAGGGGCCTGGCAGTCTACTGTGGTGAAGCAGTGGCCTGCAGGAGCACGGGGAGAGGGCTGCAGAAGCGCAAATGTGACCTGGACTGGGAAGGGATTTACACGCCGTACCCGGGAGTCAGACTTCATCCTGAAGACAGAGGGTTTCTGATCTCAGGCACAGGCAGGGGTTTCAAATGACCCGGGAGGAATTTTACACACACTTGTAGGTATTTCTAGTATGTGCACTTCTCCGAGGAGAAGGTCCACCGCTTTCATGAAATTCCCAGGAGTGCTGTGGCCCAGCAGCTGGAAAGCACCAGCACTCCCGCTAAGGGAGAACCAGGCAGGCTCAGAGCCGAGGTGCGGACGGATCACACATGTGCCCTGGCTCAAGGGCTGGGATCTGCACTCCCCTCATCCACAGCAGCTCGACCTCAGACGACAGGCGGGGCCCCGAGCCCTCAGCCGCCTCCAGACCCGAGGGACGTGGGGTTCTCTGAGCTCTCACATCCGAGGACGGCCCACCCTGACCCACCGTACAGTTCACACTTGCAAAGTCCCAGTACCTCTGATTTCCCTTTAGTTGTCTTTCTTCTCCGCCTGCTGCTGCTTCTCAGCTTCCAGCTGTCGCTGTTTTGCTTCCAGTCTCTTCCTCTGGTAGACTTTGACTCCAGCAAATGCCAGGCAGAGAATTAATGTTTTCGCTGCCAAGATATACAGCAGCAGGGGCACGTGCTCAAGCACCTTAAAGAAGAAAGAAACCACTCTCAACGTTCTGCAGTTGATAAGGAGTGTTTCTTTTATGTTCCGTCAGTCAACAAACATTTACCGAGCACCTCTTATGTAACAGGCACTAGGCCAGGTGCTGGGGCTTCACTGGTGAGCAGGACAGACACGGTGCCTGTCCCCACATCACTGACAGTCTGGTTTGAGCTCTGCCTTTCATCACCCCCTGGCTGCTGGCTTCACCGAGAGGACCACCAGTAGACTACAGACGTCATAACGCTGGTCTCTCGCGACCTGACCATGTACTTTGCCCATCACCCAGGCCCTCTGCTTCTGATGCAGCAGCGTGGTCCAGTGCAAGGAGCCAGAGCCAGGGAGCCTGGGTGACGGCTCCACTCTGCCACCAACTGACTGTGCGACCTGGGTCAGTCACTTGACTTTTCTGAGCTTCCTCCTTTTCACCTGTGAAGGAAGGCTGGACCAGACCTTCCTTCTGGATTCTTCTACTTTAGTACACAATTTCCTCTTGGTTCCAGCTACCCATCAGCACTCATACTTGAATGTAAAATAAATACAAAAATAAAATACAATAAAACTTAAAACATTAAAACATGGCCACTATTTACTGTTCCTGTAATTTTCTGTTGGAGAGAAGTTTTAAGCCATTGGCTAACATGAAGTCTGGGGAACAAGCAGGGATTTGAATTCCTCTTTGCGCGAGTGAGCTTTCTTATGAAATTCTATCTACCACAATAGTATCTCAAGGCAAATACTATGCTAGATTTGTCAACATGATTAGTATGACCTGAAGGATAATTATGAGCTTTTGGTGCGATTAAAAATTCCTACCTGGGGCTGGCCCCATGGCCTAGTGGTTAAGTTCAGTGCACTCCATTTTGACAGCCTGGGTTCGGTTCCCAGGCACAGACCTACACCACTCGTTGGCAGCCGTGCTGTGGTGGTGGCCCACATACAAAATAGAGGAAGACTGGCAGAGACGTTAGCTCAGGGTGAATCTTCCTAAAGCAAAAAAAAAAAAAAACCTTCCCAAATAAAGCAAAAAGGTACACTTTTGTTGAATGATCATTATTCTAAAGGACTAGGTAGGACTTATTCTAATGAAATCATTAGTTAAACTGCCAAACACCACGTATGATATGTAACACCCACAGAATGAGATTCTACTACAGGGAGTACACTTGTCCTCCCCCTAACAGTGTAGCTCCAGTTAATCTGAAACTAGTTAGTGAAAACTTTAGCTGAGAACAATATGCTCACAGACCTGAACGGCAGGAAAGGATTTTAAAGATGACTCAGTCTACCACCTTGTTTTATAAACAAGGAAAGTAAAGCTCCTGGCAGTTGAGACATCAATCAGTATCACACAGCTAATTCCTGATGAGGCCAGAGTTGGGACAGAACATTCTAACCCCCGTGCCAGGCTTCTTTCCACTGATTCCTGATTTTCAATGAAATGGCATTAATGAAATGAGAAATTATGTACACGTATGTTCCTATAGTTTTATTCTAATTCTTTATGACTCAGACCTAGACGAAGATTTCACATATGGAAGCTGTAGCATCAGCTACCACCCACTGGGAGCTTCCTGTGCTCTAAGCGCCTCACACAGACTTCTCCCTTTAATCCTCAGAGTGTCCCCACGAGGCGGACAGACTGTCCTCATTTTACGGCTGAGAGAACGTCAAGTCCAGAAAGGTGAGGGTCTGACTGTGCTCCGACTGCCCCAAAGCCTGAAGTCGTCATCACCACACACGACTGTAAGACATGCCGCTCTCCCTGATCCTCACCAATTTCACAAGTAAATTATGCAAATCAACGACGGCGTGGCTACTGACCCTACCAAAGGCAGCTGGAACCACCACCTCTGAAGTTACTGAACGGGTTCCTTACCGACATTTGAGGAAGGCTGCAATGTGACGCAGTAGGAACGTAACAGGTATCAAAAGGAGGACTCCAAATACTTAAATTGGTTTAATTTAACTAAAACAATAGGAACACAAGAACACTCGGAGTCACTAGGTAATAGTTTTCAACCACAAAATCATTTTAACAGTCGAGAATAAACAGAACATATGCACTTCAGAAAGATCACTCTGGCAACAATACAAAAGACTAAAAAAGTTACAAAAGTGAAACTTTCTATCTCGACAAACATAAGCAGCTTAGAACGCTGATTTGGTTTCCAGGTCCTTCCTCCTGAGACCCATGGCCAACCTCCCCACCTCCTCCAAATCATCCTCTAAGTCATTTACTTTCTGGAAGGTTCTCATTTTAGAGAGAAGAGGCTTGACTCCACGTTTATAAATCAGCTATGAAAGAAAAGAATGTTAAATGTTATTTGTCTCTTTGGAGGCAAAAATCACGAGTTTGTTGAAATACACCTCTTTTTATGTTCACTAGGATTTTCTAGGCTAACTGAGCCCTGTTCATATTGGAAGAGCTACCATCTTCTAAGTCTCTCGATCTACGGATGAGCCACGAGAGTCCTACCGTGATGGAGCCCACATCACAGCCCAGGGTGTCGCCCGCGTGAGCTAAACACGAAACTTAGCTTTAGCAGCTACAGTAATGTCTCTCTCAATCAGAAGTTAGAAAATCCACTGAAATGGTAACACATCCACAGATGGGCACAGCTAAGAGGTTTTGGTATTTACTTTCTTTTTAAAGGTAATGGAGAGGAGGTGACAAGAGGCAGAAGTTTCAGGTTTGAGAGGGGGCCAGAGCAGAGGCAGGAGAGGTCAAGGATGCTACAAGGGCTGAAGCAAAGGGGCCTTCTTGCGTACTAAGGGGCCCCGGTCCTGCCCTTTGGGGTACCAGGCTTCAGTGGTGTTGAATCTCTTCCTTTGATTTCCTTCTAACAAACCCCTTCTCACATTAACTTTCAAAACATGCAAACCCTCAAGGCGGTAAATGAATAAAATATTGTTGGGGTGGACTACATCTACACCAATTTTTTTAAACAAAACCCCAACACCTGCGTAATGAGAATGGCTGACCCTTTAAAGAATGAGGCTACACTCTGTTGCCAATGCACGGGCAGTGCTGACTGACGGCCACAGGCCCCCAAGGCAGAGAGGGAATGCACCGGGGGCTACATAATCCTCCAGCCTCCTGGGGCTCCGAGCAGTCAGGGCATAAGGAGAGGCCACTCCTTTCCGATGCTAAAGGGAAGGTCTCCCTTTTTAAACATGACGTTGCTCCCTGGCAGCCATGGTGCTGTGTGTCTGCCTAAAGCTGGGAAGGTCCAGGTGGATTTTGTTCCTGATACAGAAAGGAGTCCTTTTGTCACAAGCAGGACTGGACTGGGGGGTCAAGTGGGTTGATGTCACTCCACCACTAAAAAGAAAGCTTCCTCTGTGCATTGCTTTAGACCAGTGTGCATTAGCATCAGCTGGGAACTCATTAACCCCAGGCCTACGCGATCAGAAACGCAGGGGTGGGAGCCACAAGAGGCCTATTAACACAGTGGTTTTGATGCTGAAGTGTGAGAGCCATTGCGGCACCAAGCACAGCGCTCTGACCTTGCTGACAGGGCCTGTAGCACAGTTACTGCCTGCCGTCCTTTCGGTGCTGCAGAGGGCAGAAGTCCCGCCCTAACTCCCACCCCCAGTGCTTCTGCTTCTTCCCCTTACACCCTCTCTCTCCCACCCTCTCACTGTGAGCTCTGGAACCCCACTACCTGATTAACAAATGCACCTAATTTTCAACCCTTCACAGAATCCTCGCTCTGCCTCCTTCACTTCAACCAGGCTCTTCTGGAGAAGTCCCCACAGCCCTCCTGCAGGGACCCCAAGCCCGTGCCCCAAGGAGCTGGAGAAGGAGGGAGGGTCTGTACTCTCCTAGCTCCCGGATCCTGCTTCCAGACCTTTCCAGTTCTTGCAACAGAAAGCAGGTGGATGTTTTGAACAAGGAAACGCTTATAATAATTGAAAAAACATGTACAACAAGAACCTAAATTTGAAAGTACACACACTAAACTTATATATATGGAAAAAAATACTGGAAGAAAATACACCAAAATTGTTAACAGCAGCCATCTCTGGATGGTGAGACGATGTATGATTTTTATTTGATTTCATACTTTTCAAAGAATCTACAATAAACACATATTTTAGGGGCTGCTCTGTTAGCCAACTTCCCAAGCTCACCCTGCTACTTCAGAGATCTAACGGGGCACTCTCCTCTCCCTCTCTAAGACCCGCAGACTGCTGCCCATGGTTAATGGGAACCTCATCAGCTGCCCTTGAACTTCTGCTCCCACCAGCTGATCTCATGTTTCACAAGGGTCAGTGGTGTTTATTCCCCAGCCAGTTTAAGTGTACCTGATGTTATAACAGATAATTTATTTAAACATTGACACTTATGCAATATGACCACATAAAAGAAAAAGTTGTTTCCATGAAAACTAACCGAATGCTTTGAAAGGCTTAATTTGAGTTGGAAAAAAAATGCTGTTGGCAACACAAATATAAAAGATTAGGGAAGAGCATTACAATCTGGAAAGACTTTGTGTACAGATTGCTTTGTAAGATCTTAATCCACTTTAAAGAAAGCAAAATGTGACACTGTAGGTGAAACTTCAAAGGCGTGGTTTTTGCAAGTGAAGTAAGGCAGATCTGGAGGCAGTGGACACCCTGGCAAAGAAAAGGCCTCGCCTGCCTCCAAAAGTCTGATGAACAAATGTACATTTATATGTTTTAACTTAAAAGATTAAATGTTATTATGATTCCTGCTTTAATCTTTTTAATCAACTTACCTCTACAAAACTATCATTCTGAATTCTTAGAATCAGGAGAAAGAACAAAGCCAAGCCCTAAGTGTTTAAAACTATTCTCACCTTCCAGTTCATGTTGGACCAGCCGTGAATTCACTCCCGATCAATGAGGTCCACGCAGACAGGCAAACGAGCAGAGGGAGCTGGAAGACCAGGACCCACTGCTCTGGTGGAGAAGAGAAGAAACAGGTCAGTCTGGGCTTTCTAGAGCAGACCACCTTAGGAAGACTCCTCTTTGATGGAGAGAGGGCAGATGAGCAAAGAGAGCAAGCTCTGTAGAGAGGAGGGTTAAGGGTTCCCACAAGACCCAGAGCCCGGTGGAAAGCAGATGGCCCAGGTGAGGGCTGAGACAGCCTTGGCCCTTGTTGGGCAGAAAGATCTCCTCGCTGCCCTTCACCAGGGCTGGGAGCCTGGGCCCAAGTGGACGGGGCAGCGCTGCTCCTAAGGCGACACATGCTCCTTCCCATCCATCTGAGGACACGAGAGCCCGGGTCCAGAATCTGTTCCTCCACCCACTCCTGCCCTACGAGCCGGTTTGTGGCTGAGTGCCTTTCTGGTGCTCAGGTCCTCTGAGTGTTAATTAAGCTAATCTAGGTATTTAAAAAACATCTGGAGGGAAGGGAATAAACGACAGGGGGAAAAAACTGTCCTAAGAAAGAAATTCCTATCTAGGATTCCCTCTAAAACGTGAGGGAGACCGAGGAGGAGGTGAGGCAGGAAGTGACACGGCAGGGACACAGCGGAGCACAGGATCTGCTCTGAGGCCCTGTATGCCACCATTTTTAGAATACGACACATACCCCAAGACTCAGAAGACTCGAGCTCTGGATGGAGAACCTACACACTCTGGAAAGTGACTTCCCTCTGGGGGCCTCGGTCCCATCTGTAAATGAAGAAAGGGGTGTCAACTAGATGGGCTCGAAGGCCCCTAGGTTTTCTGAAATTCGGCACTTACAGCACAATAATCACAGCTTCCCTTTGTCGTGCGGGCATGCTGAAGTGCACAGATGCATGAACTCGTTCTGCCTTCACAGCAGTCCTACGAGGGAGAGTTTATTGTCTCCACTTCCGAGACGAGGGAACAGAAAGATTACATAATGCATCCAGGGTCACACGGTGGGAACCGGGATTCGAACCCATCCACGCGGCTCCAGAGTCTTAACCTGATGCAGGCAGAGAGCTCTGCATTCAACAATCACCAGGGAGCTTCTTTCAATGCACTTAGAATTCAGAAAAGCAGCAGAAAATTCCACAGACCTTTAGAATGGGGATGAGATGAACTTCAGGAAAGATGTTGTAGAAAAACTTTCGCTTACAAAAGCATCTGAATATAAAAAGGTCATACCTCATCTATTCAAGGTCACACATGATCATGAAAACAAACTGGCAGGTGGCACGAGATAGCCAGGTTTTCCCCATAACTTTTTCAAAGTCAGATAAGCCAACGACAGGAATTTACACCATACACCTGTTTGAATGTGACGACGGCGATTGAAGGTGCCTGTTACCTTTGTGTATAAATGGCCTGTTCATCTTTAAGTAGCAGCAGATGCTGATGCGCACTGGAGAAATACTTTCCTAACATGTTATAAGCTGCTGTTGGAATTTTCACTTCGAGTAATCTCTAATAGTCTCAGGGTTTACCCATTTGTAAATCAAAATAAAATGTTTAAGGTCATGGAAATTTTATTTTTAAAACTTCTATTTTGAGTTTTGTACAAATGCAATAAGTGAGTTTGGCTGTTCCTGACAAATTTTCTGAGGCCAAACTACATATCTAGCGAACTGAAGTAGGTAAGAGATTAATTCCCAAGGTCAAGGACAACAAATAGGTCCAAAAAGCTTAGAGGAGGAAATAAACTAAAAGAACACCCAGTGGTCCAGCCATTGGGCAAACATGTACTATGCTTGCTAGTGTGACCTTGGACAAGCCATTGGGCCTCTCTAAGCCTCAGCTCCCCATCTGTAAATTCTCCTTCAGAGAGCGGATTGTATACACTCAGCACACAGAAAGCACTAAATAAATAACCATTATTGTTATGACAAATATCCCTCCTGCCACTAATGGACATGCCAAGCTGAAGAACATACATGAGGGGCATGCACGGCAAACAGCAGTCACTGCAAGACAAAAGGACAAGGTATCAAGAACCACCTGTGGACCCGGAGAACTGCAGATGCGGACTCTATTCCTGGTGACACCAACGGCAGGGCATGTGACCTGGAGCAAGTCACTAATCTCTCTAAAACAAAGCGTTCTTATTTTTAAAAGCAGAATCCAAAGAACAACTCTGAAATTCCTAAGTCACCACTGTCTCTGATATCACAGAACCTGACTGGAAAAATACACTGGCAGCTGCCTCGACGTCATACCTAGAGCGATAAATTCAAGCTCTTCAGGAAAGAAACATTTAATATCAACCTCCAAGTAGTGAAAGGGGTCCCGTGAGGGTAGGAGACGAGAGGGCAGAGCAAGCTGGCTCATTTCCACCCACTGCCTCCAAATTATAACCTTTCCCCACCTCCCTTCAATTACATGCTCCAACTCAGCCATTTCTGTAGCACCCCGCAGGACTTCAGCAAATGAGGACAACTGAGAAAGCTAAAAATATCCGCGGGCTATTTGCTCGGCTGCCATATGTACACCGGATGCAGTATTAGAAACAGGAGGCAGCTGGCATCTGAGGGCTGAACTGCAAAAACCAACAACATGGGGACAATTTGGCGAGGCATAAAATCTATGAAGTGCAGGAAATTTTAAACTTCCCCAGAACTATCCACAGTTTCAGCTTAAACTCAAGAACCAATGGCTTAGATAGAAATCATTCTATTTCCTTTACTGCAAAAAATCCTAATTTTTTCCTTTGCCAGATTTCGCCTAGAAAACAGAAAAAAAATTATTCACTCATTTTGGTTAGGCCGATTAAAGCAATACGGAGAATGGATTGGCCACAAACTATGTTTTCTTCTTGGCACACCTAACAAACTCAAGGATCCGTCTGTCTCTTGGTGTCTAAGCTCATTCCAGCCACTAGTTAGGCTGTGTCCTTAGTGTGAACTTTGCGAAGCTGTTCTCATTCCCAGTCTCTACCCTTTTCTCCCCAACTCTTCACCTGATCATTTGAGGTAGGGCTGGTTGGGGGAGGGGAGGTTCCATGCGAAGCTTGGGCATCACTTGGTGGACCTCTGAGCCCCACAGCCCGGTCAGCCGGGGTTCCCAGGGCCAGAGGGGCTGGGCCTCAGCCCGACACTTGGAGAGGAACACCTGCCCTGCTCAGACCCCAGGATGGGGGCCAAGGGCGGCCACCGCATCCCTCACCCTTCCACAGAACACGGCGTCCAGAACATTCGCTCCTCCCCCAAAACCCTTCGGACACCAACACCCTCTGGCTGCCTCTGGGCCCCGCTCGGACCGCGTGCCGGCCTAAACACGCCGCCCCCGGGGCCGGGTCCGCGGATCTCACGGCGCCTGGATGACCCGGCCAGGCAGGGGCGCTCCGTGGGTGCGGGCCGGGGTGGCCGTCAACCCCCAGGTCCCCACCCACAGCCGGGGGCCAGCTGGCGGGCGTCCTGGAGAGAAAGCGCGAACGCGAGCCGCCAGCCGGACTCCCCAGGTCCCCAAAGAGCTGTTCTGCTTCGGGTCAGGATCCCGCTGACCCGGACGGCATCCACTTACAGCTCCAGGCCGCGGAGGCTCCAGCGCCCGGCCCGCAGACAAACCACGACTCCCACAATGCCGCGGGGAACTACCAGTCCCGAAGTGCACCGCTCTGCGCCGGCGCAGTGGGCCCAGCGGCCTTCGTAGGCACACCACCCCGCGCCGGCGCAGTAGCCTGGGCGGCCTTTATGCAGCTGCGGCGCGGGTTGCGGATGGGGATTGGCCCGGTGGGGAGCAGCTGCTGGGAGTGGGTTGGGTACCTGAGCCCGCTCCTGGGGTGTGTTCTCATTCCGAATTTATCCGAGCTGGAGGAGGACTGGCGGAGGGCGGGGCGTCGCGGGGCCCCTCGGTCCTCGCCTGTCCCTCATTCCCTGAGTGCTCCTCGCAGCTGTCTGAGCACACGTGGGTCCCCAGAAGTTTCCAAACAGCGTTCATCTTCGCTGACAAAATGCATGCATTTTCCTTTGGGATAGCGGCAAGGTGCTTGGTACTGTTCTCAGATACCTTCATTCAACAAAAGTTTCGTAAACGCATGCGGAGTTTGAGCATACTCAGTCCCTGCTCGGGGAGAGCGCAAACTGGACGCCCAAATACAAGGGAACGAGCAGGAATGTTCACAGAGCTCTTACCACGGCTCGGCTCACTCTTCTGTGGATGAGGAAACTGAGGCAAAGGGAGGTTAAGTGGCTGACGCAAGACAACGCGCGAATTGCAGCGACAGAATCTAGGTTTGAACCCAGGCGGTCTAACTCCCGATCCCGTTATGACATTGTGTGATGATGAGGTACAAAATGCTAGGGAGTGCAAAGGAAAGGACAGACCGAGGGGTAGGGGGTTTAGTTCTGTCAACAAGCGAAGTTTTCCTGGAGAAAGTGACAAAAATAGCTTTGTTCTAAGCACTTGGAGGCTCTTGTCTTACTGAAGTCTCATAACAAGCCTGTAAAGGACATAATGTCATTATGACCGTTTCACAGGTGAGGAGATGGAGACACCGATTAAAGGAGTTGTCCAGGGTTTTAAAGTCAGCAAGTGCCGGAACTGGGACCTGTCTCAGTAATCTGGATCTAGACTCCATCAGGGCAGCCACTACCATGAGCACTTCGTCAAATCGCTTCTGAGCTACCCTGTAAGGACTAGGTAGAACTCAGGTCCTGTGGAGCCAGTAGACCAAGCAGGAGTAACTCTGAAAGCAAACGGGATGGAAAGGAAAAACAGCAAGTTGTTTGAATTGGCATCCTTAGTGGCCGAGTTGAAAGTGGCAAGCCTGGGTCTGAGGGGAATTGATGCTGGAGTGGCAAACTAGGATAGATGGTTTCCACAACTGTATACCCAACATGCTTGTAAAGATTCAGCAATTCCTATTCCCCAAAAGTAAAATGGCTGATTACCATCTGTGTCACTCCCTATGCTTTCAGTGATGATAATAAAATGAACTTAATTGGGAAAAGCTAGATTTTTGTCCCTCAATTTGTTTTCGTGTGTCAAAGATGAACAAAGCCAGGCACGAGTTAAAGTGTTAAGGATAGACTTTATTCAGGAACTATTGCAACGGGAAGGAGGGTCCAGCATGAACTAAACTCGACTTTGATTTGTGCAGAAGTAATTGGGAATTTTAAAGAGAGACTGAGGGAGTGGAGGCACTTGAGCAGAATCAAGGAAGTGGAAACTTACAAAAAGCGGGGAATTGGTCAATCTCATCTGGGTTTGTTAATAGGCACTTACCTGGAGGAGAAAGGAATTTCTGTCTTTATGACCAGAGGCAGTGGTGCAAGTTAGAGCAGGGTGCCCACCGGGCAGGGAGAGTTCCCTCCTTGCATGCGGGCATTTCGAAGAGACAAGATGGTTCTGGGTGATAAAAGATTTACGTCTCAAAAGTGGGAGAGAAAGGATTTATAATGGCAAGCTTTCTAAAGTAACTGCTCCAAGAGGGGGTTTAGGGGGCTGATTTGCCTACCACCAGGTTTTGGCTGGAATGAACTGTAAATTCTTCTGGCAGCATGGAGCTTTCTCAGGCAGATACTCTAAGGGGGGCAGGATCCTCTTAGAGATGTAACCTTGAGCTGTTAGAAACTATGCTAGTATTTGTTCCAGTCTCTTAGTGTGGGGAGGAGGATGAAACCATTTGTGCCAAGAGACTGCAGTTTTGTTTTTTTTTTTTTGAGGAAGATCAGCCCTGAGCTAACATCCACTGCCAATCCTCCTCTTTTTGCTGAGGAAGACTGGCCCTGAGCCAACATCCGTGTCCATCTTCCTCTACTTTATATGTGAGATGCCTACCACAGCACAGCTTGCCAAGCAGTGCCATGTCCGCACCTGGGATCCAAACTGGCGAACCCCAGGCCGCCAAAGTGGAACGTGCGAACTTAACCACTGCACCAGCAGGCCAGCCCCGAGTCTGCAGTTTTTATAGGCCAAGGTTGAGGCCTAGTGGAGAAGAGTGCTCAGAGGAGCGTGACTAAGTTTGGTCAAGAAGACAGTCTTTGTCAGCTGGTGGAAACCTCGGATCCCTGTCTGGGATCCAACCCAAGGCCTGGATTTTTTAGCCTGGATTGCTGCTCGGGGCGCACTGGGATGAATTTTCCCTGTGGAACTGCATTTCTGGGTTTCTGATCTAAGGAAGCCACTCTTGCCATATCTGCTCTTGGAATATGAATGACTTTCCCTAACGCTGTATTTAAGGCTTGTGTTAGTATAATTGCACGTTTGTTTTTAGGAAACAGATACTGTAAATCTCTCAACTCTCAACAGATAAAGCCTGTAGTCGATGTAAGATGTCCTACAAGCATGCCTTGAAGAAGGGCTCCAATTTTGAATTTTGTCTTAGTGCCCTAAGACTTGAGGCCCTGCTCACGGTTGCTCTGCCTTGTCTGAGCAGATGAGGACATGGGGGAAGAGAAAAGGGTCAGCTAGGAGGCACGAAGCTATAGCCACATACCCCTGTCTTGCATTGACTTCCTACTCTCAGCTGCTGAGTAGACCATGACCCACCTTAGGCCTCCCCTCGTTTCCCTGCAATAGTTCTGCCCACTTTGTGTTGATCTCTCTCATAACCTTGTCACGTTATGTCATCATGGTGTTTATGTATAGGACTCCCTCTCTACTCAGTGTGTTCCTCCAGCTCAGGGAGTCTCGTTCATCTCTAGATTTCTGGGGTCTAGGCCAGTGACCCAAGTAGACAAATGTTAAATGTTGCTTATCGAATTAATGAATGAAGGCACCTAATCTGTGGACTGCTGATTCCTCATTTATAAATGAAATGATATGATGAGAATATGAGGTGCCCCCCTGACATCCTATGATATCGTGAACCCCAAGGTGCAAAATATTAAGAAGATACTGTCTAGCTTTTCAACAGACATCAGCAATTTAGACACTTTCTATACCTTTCGTCTCTCAAAACATAAGTGGAAATAAGTAATTGTAAATAGAAAATAAATTGAGTGAAAAGAATAGGTTGTTTATAAAGTAATGTTACAACTTCATATTTTTTCTAAAATAATGAGAACTTTTAAAAGTTAATTTTCTCTAAAACTTTAAGTATTCGTTTAAAAATATGTTTCTGTTGCACTGGGTAGTTCTTAAAGATTCTGCATCTCTGGTGTGGACTATTTTCCCTTGTGAAATGTTTGTCCTATCTTCGGACTTCCAGATAAACTAAATGCCAGGAAAACAATACACATAAAGTAACCCCATGATTCTGTTCATTCATCATTTCAAAATATACGTTCATGAATTAATAAAGAAATGCTCCTGTGTCAATCCAGTAGCAAGTGATAGATTTTTGAACCTCAGCTTCTGGGTAATACATCTGGGTTATTTATAAATTGAATTAGTCACAGACAAAATAACGTTTCATGAGAAAGAACGTCCAGTGATTTGTTAATCTCTCCTTTCTACCCTCACTGCCACTGCCCAGGCACTTTACTTCAAATTTGGCTTTATTTTCACTGTTGACATTGATTAAAATGACATTTACATTGTACAGAAAGTAAAAGAGGTCTTCGGCATCAAATATTTTGCTCTGCCGAGAAGCACGAATCACTGAGATTGAAATGTCATCTGTCTTAATTGACCAACCACATGATCTCCATGGAAATTCTCAACAAAGACCAAGGAACTTAATGTCTTCTGAGCAATGACAATTTGAATTTGCTCCATGGCACGGGCATCCCTTCGTGCCTGGATGTCACAGGTTGGCTTTATGGCTCTCTTGCTTATCAAGGCGACATCTGGAACTCGGTTGCACTAATGTTCTTGTGGATGGTGGCCTTTGGTTCCTCTAGATTCAAAATTTGACTCCTGTATTTCTCTTGCCAGTCCTCTACGATGTACTGGTGGTAGGGGTCGTTGGAGTGTTCTCGTCGCTTGGATTTCACCGTGCTCACCAGGATGGCTACAATGATGAAAGAGAACATTCCAATCATCACCATAAGGTACAAGATGACATAGTAGAAATTCTCAGCGTCCACTTTAGCTTGCAGGGCCTCTTGCTCAGCTGTCGTGTTCCTGCGCCAATTGTTCATATAGGTAATAAAAATCTTTTTGAAGACATCTTCCAGGGTCTGTGTCAAATTGGATAAAGTGGGCATCTTGCCCTTCTGCTGCAATTTAAATCATAAGATAGTTGAACAAGGTTAAGAAAACGGATCCTTTCTGCATTTGGCTACCTTAAGGGATGGAGGGAGGGGCATCCGTGGGGAAGTAATATTATTTCTTCTTAACCTGGCTGGTGATTGATTGAGTGCATAGTTTGTTATCCTTTAAATGTTTCGTATGCATTTTATGAATTTTTTGCATACTTGACATCTTGCAATAAAAGTTTAATGGAAGAGATAAAACTATATATAGTATGCTCCCAATTTATATACGTAAATAAATGTGTACATGCCTATGAAAATGGAAAAGACTGGAAATAAACGTTTCAAAATGTTGATAGTGGGAGGTATGTTTAAAGAAAATTCTTTTTCTTTTTTATACTTTTCTAATGTTCCAAATTTTCATCACTAATCTTGCATTACTTTGTTTTTAAATAGATCAGTAACCTCACAATGGCTAGCACAATGCCTTGTTCATAGCAGGCGTTCAACAAACACCAGTTGAATGAAACAGTGACTCATGTATGTCCCGTGTTTTTAGAGAATTACGGGGCAGAAGATTGCAAGAGCATTGACAGATTTTGTGGTTTGTTTCATCTCCTGTGTCTAGGCAGTTCTTTTTCCAAATATCCCAAAGAGATGAGTATGTACATCCAAATTTGAAAGAAGTATTTTAGGTAAGCGATACAAAGAAACAACCTGAGAGATGATTCGTATTTCTCAAATCCAGCTCTCCTCTCCATCCTCACTATCACTGCCCAGCTGCCAACATCTCTCACAGGGATGATACAACGCAATCCAACACAGCTCTCCCCGAAGCCATCTTATGGGGGGCACGTCTGTCCTGCACAGCAGTCAATATGCTCTTTTTACGACAGAAATAGGGTGGTATCATTCCCTTGCTTTTAAAACAATGCAACACCTTCCTGTTGTTCTTAAAATAAAATCCTAATTTCTTATCGGGGTGTACCTGGCCAGGCCTGAGCTGACCCCTGACCACCTCCCCATTTACCCCACACTCACAGAAATCTGGTCATACTGGCCTTCCTTCCTGCAAGTTGATAAACATTCTCCTGCTTCAGGACATTTGCATATTCTATTCCTTCAAAGTAGAATACTCTTGCCCTGTTCGTCCCTCTGCTACCCTCTGCCCCTTACAGTCCTAGCTTAACTGTCACTTCTGAGAAAACTTCCTTGGCCCTGCTCTCAGTTGGTTCCCACCACCACCATCACCACCACCGCTTTTCTCCAAGAGCATCTTGTTATTTTTCCTCAAAGCACTCTTTGCAATATGTGGCAGTTGTGCATATCTATCACTGGTATGTGTCTGTGTCTGTGTGTGTGTGATTATTGGCTTCTGGTCTCATCTTTCCTTCTTGACTGTCATCTCCGTGAGGACAGGCCTCAAATCCCCTTTGTCTACCTTGGCCCAGCCCAATGTCGGTCACAGAACCTGACACATAGTTGGCACCCAATGAATGTCTGATGAATAAATTAATGTGCCAGGGACATGCTAGACATTGGAAATGCCGAGATGATGAATACGAGCATTCTGTCTGTGGAAGCTCAGTGTAGTGGGAGAGATGCAAACAGATGACAATGCGAAGTGCCAAGAGTTGTGACAGGTATGAACAAGTGATAAAGGAGCTCAGAGGACCGAGCTGAACCTGGTTCATAAATGGGCATGGAGGTGTGAACAGAACCAGAAGGACTACAGGCAGGAAGGAAACCTGTGATTGGCTGGGACCTGCAGGTCCACCCAGTCAATACAAGCCCAAAGGACCCAACCACAGGTTTGCCTGATACTGTTCTGAAAGGAGTGTCCCCTCTCTTTAACATGTGTCTTCCTTTCCTCCTATGAAAAGAGATGTTTCAGACCTCCCTGCCTTGGAAAGGGGGACAGACAAACTTCCAGGTCTTTCTCCCACAGAACATGCCTTCCCAACATTTCCCACATTGAGAGTTACTGTCACTAAGATAATATATGTTTCTCAGTCTGTTTTAAGTTCTATTATTCAAAGAACTCTAAGATCTTCCTCTCCTTCTCACCTCCACGCAAAGCCTAGTGGGTTGAAAAGAAACTTAACAAGTAGATGATTGCCTCAAAGCCAGGCCAAGCTCATATTCCAAGCAATGTAATAGAGACATGCTTTTCCCCACTTAAAATAATACAGTTCACTGAAAGAGTGTAGATAAGTGGCTTTAATCCTACTCAAGACTTCACCACTGGCTCCTAACCCTTGGAGAGACAAAGTCTACTCATTTTGGGGGAGTTCACCCTTGTTTCATCAATTGAAAGGCAACTACCCACACCCTCTGTGTTGTGTCGGGTCTGGTCTTACAAACGCTACGGGGCAGGATGACTTCACCTGCGAGCGTTCCTACCTTCCGTCTCGGCCAACCCTTCTCCACCTCATCATCCGATGAAGCAAATTGTGATTTTGCCAGCTTATCTGTCCCCCTGCTCACCCTCCAGAGAGATTTCAGTTTCCTTTTGTGAAGCCAAATTGGAAAATGGGTAGAACATAGAGACAACTGGAAAAGAACCAGAAGATCTAAGTTTACAAAATAAAGGGCTGGTAATGGGGCAGAGGAAAGTCACAGGGATGGGCATTGAGGGAAGCTGGTGTGGGGGCGTGTCCTGAACAACTGTGGAGGAGGAAGAAACCAAGAAGGGGAAGAACGAACCTCTTCCAGGTAGAGACTCAGATCCCTTGTAGGGTTCTTTCTGAGATCCTGTCAATATTGGAATTATTCTAGCTACTTTCACTTGTTGGATAGCACTTCTTTGAAGCAACTCCAGTATGCACTGGGCCTCATGAGGCCCTGCCTTGGATCTGGGCTCCCCCAGAGAGGGGGTGGCGCTACAAGCTCCTAAGTGACTTGAGCTTCTCTCCCCACCCCACCTCCCATGTGTCTCCTTTGTGAGCTGTGCTTGGAGTTCACCAGTGGCTCCTCTGAGTGGAGGAGGTAAAGGTCCCAGTGTGATAGGGGATGGGCAATAGGACAGGCCACACTCACTGCCAACATCCTTCTGCGAATGTTTTCATCAAAGCAGCTGGTTAGCTTTTCACCACCTGTGGAAAACCCAGGTCAGTGCCTGACTCATAAGAAGTGCTCAGTCATTAGTCCCCTTCCTTCAGGGCTCTGAGGAATGGGGACATGGAGAGGTATGTTTCGATGCTTAGCAAGCCCATCTGGGATTGGGTGCCTCAAGGGAAGGCTGAGAGTCCACAGCCAGAATGAGGATGGGGCACTTTAAATATTGAGGGGGAGGGAATTGGGTCCCAAAGGAGAAGGGAGGGAGCACTGAAGTAACCCTGGTCTTCTGAATGACTTTGCCTGTGTTGTCCCGCGGAAGAAGAAGGAAATACAATTTCTCCAGGACAAAGGAGCTGAATGTTTCCTGACTCACATGCACAAGAAAGTGGTATGCTCTTGTAGTTTCAGAAAACTCACCCCCCAGCCTTTCCCTGGCTTCCCAGTCTGGGTTGGAGACCCCTTGTCTATGCTTCTTCTGCAAACTGCCATGTTTGCTTGCTTGTTTTCAATTACCTGTTTCTTGTGTGCTCATTCATGTGATGCTCAGAACCACGCTATGACATTGGGGTTATTACCTCCACTCTAGAGACAAGGAAACTGATGTTCAGAGAGCGTCAGTCATTAGAATCATCATTACACGAGAGCCTGAGCTGATGGTGGGCTGAGACTGTTTTATTTGTCTTTGAATCCCAGGGCCCAACGTCGTGGTTGGGACATAGTGGCCTTTACTAAATGTTTGGTGGATGAATGAGTGTTTCTCTCCGCGTCCTGTGGAATTCGACTGGAAACTATGGGAACAGTGATTCTTAACTTATTTTCAGGGGAGGGGAGAGGAAGAGTTCACAGATCCCTTGAAAAGTGTACATATGCACATACGAAGCTCTACATTCACTTTCAGGGGCCTCCTGGGCCTCCCAAAGCCCCTCCAGAATCTCTGCAAAAAAATCTCGCTGAGATGAGGGACGTCAGTGCCCAATTCCACTGGAGTCATTTGGGTTTGTTTGAAGGTGCGGGTGTGGTAGCATTCACCGACCTGTTGGCGCTAATACCGCTGATTCTTAGCTCTTCTAACGTGGACAAAGGCCCCTGCTAGGCAGATCAGGAGAGGCTTAATCACAGAGCCGAAAAGGTCCTAAGGGGGTTAAGTCCCCAAGTGCTGACCCCTGGCCAGGCTGAAAAAGTCAAGTCCAAGGGGGATTCGCTTTTTGAACTCTGTTGCATGAGACATGACTGAGCAGTCCATTGTCTGTTCCAGGAGCACACAAAAAAGCAAACCACAGTGTGTGAAAGCAGTTTCATTGGTGGACATTATGCTAAAACATATTCAAATAAATTTACATCTCTGATATCTAGAGTAACTGTTTAGCTGGTAGACCTTGACCATATTTGGTATACATACTTCTCCCTCCTATAGAGAGAATACCATAATTGGTGTTTACTTCAGTAATGTGAAGGCAACTATTATTAATGTTCCATTAAACCATATTAAATTGCTCTTTATATAAGTTAAAAATGGTCAAATACTGGCAACTTCATATAGTTTGACCTAATATATATAGTCCTATATTTTGGGGCATTTTCAATAAATAATTCATGCTCGAAAACCAGGATAGGCCCCAAGAGATTATTTAGGCTGGACTATTCACTTGCCAGGTGGAGTGACTGTAGCCCACAGAGCTTCAATCACTGACCCAAGGTCACAAGGTTTGCATGTTGGCCACGTGCAACTTGGGGACTAGAAACCCAAGTCACCCAGCTTAGCACCCAGCACCCTCTCTGTCCTAGCAGAGGTCACACGTTCCAATAACTCCCTGTTTATATAGCCTGTGGCTGGTGAGCTCAACTGGGCAAAAGAAATGAGACCGAGACCATGGGTGAGCTCATGCACGTCAATTAGTTCTGCCCTTTCTTTGGACACATAATAATTCCCTTATTCCAGCTGTGCCTGTCACAGTGTGTGTAATTCATAACAAGGGCAATCTGGACACTATGAGGAAAGTAACACCCACTTGATCCCCAGATCCAAAGTTCTGTCTTCTCGAAACATGGTGGATCATTAGCATCACCTGAGCCTGCAGAAGGCAGCAAAGTCTTTCATTTTTATATCAAGAATAGAAAAAAGATACACTTATCTACATTTACCATGAAACTCCCATAAAAAAACTTCCAAAATTTCATCCAAAGGCAATTACTGAAGGAATGAGTAAGGAAATACTACTGAAAAAAAAAAGAAGAAGAAGAGGAAAAAGAAAGAGAGGGAGGGAAGGAGGGAGGGAGGGTGGGAGGAAGAAACGAAGGGCTAGGTATTATGCCACAAAAATCATTCCTTTTATAATTTTCTGGAAAAGGAAAATAGAGAGCTTCATTACTTAATTCCTCAAAAAATAAAGAATTTGCAATGGAAACTTACCGAGGCAGTGTGTGGGCAGTGGGAAATTCCTTGCTAAAAGCTAGGCTGATCTGAACCTTCTTGTTGGTGTTGTCGAGCTCTTAGGATTGTGCATAAATCTCAGTGGGCTGGGCACTCTCAACTCGCAGCCAATTAAGCCCTTGCTAGATGCAGCCGGCAATCCTAGGCTTTTATGAACCCAAATGTTTAATCTAATCTTATATGGAGAGTCAAACACTGACCGGCATTTGGGCATTAACCTTGGAGCCTGATGGGCTGTGCCTGCTTGGAGTCTGGCATTGGGCAGAGGCAGCACGAGTTCCCTCTTCAGGCCCCGTAATGCCAGCTCCATCCAGCACAGTGCCTGGGCACAGTGACTGACCCTCCCAGGAAAAGTCTCAATGGGCAGCACCATTTCTTGCCAGAACTTGCTTGGAGGGAAAGCATCCCAGAGAGATGAGACGAACGTGGGCATCCCTGGGTGGTTGGCGTAGGTTGAGAGGAAGGCCAGTATGATTCAAGGCAAGTGACCCTGTTCTGACCACCTCTGCATAAGGCAAATTTTGTTTAAATATGCCTCTCTTGGACAATTTCCAAATGACTTTATAAGAACATTATCATCTTTTGAAATAGAAACTGGCTACTATACGGAGGAAATGGAAGCAAGTCCAGCAAAGTATGTAAACACCTCAAAAGAGCTAACCAAACTCTACTTACCAAAAGATCCTTTTCTATCATGGTGGGAGTCCTTGGAATTTGGCAGAGCGGTGCTTAATAAGAGCTAACACTTATTGAGTATTACCACGTGCCAGGGCCTTCTCAGATGCTTTTATTGTATTAGCCTCAGGTAGTTATTGCCACAACCCGCTGGAGAAGGTACTATAACCTTGACAGCGGAGGCAATCCAGGCACAGAGAGGTCAAGAGCTCAAGATGATAGAGGTAGAGCCAGGATTTGAATTCAACCCTGCATGGCGGCTGCAGAAGTTACAGTTCTCTAAAATCACTGGAGGGTCGTAGGGCTGGCCATGACCGTGACCTTGAAGCTGTGTAAAGGAAGGTTGACTTTGTTTTACAGTTGGATTTCCTCATTAAGTGGTGCTCTGAACAATGTGGTTTGAAGAACACTGGGTGTCTAGGATTTTAAATTATCTCCAAATTATGGTAGTTAACATGGTAGGTATGATCTGAAGAAGTAAGGACCTCTATAACTCCACACCATTTGTCCTCGTCGATTGTCTTCACTGAACAAGATAAGGCAAACCCAACCGGAAAGAAAGGAATGGTTTGACGGTCCAGTTGGGCTGAAGGTGTCTCCTCAGAAATGGAAGGAAGACATTCAAATGGCTCCGTGGGAAGTTCTACTGGGGTGACTATGCCACCTGCTGGTGGAAACAAGGAACAGAGGCCCATCTCCCTCACTCTTCAAGTAGCCCTGGCTGTTTGACTTCACGTCTTGAATTCTCCTAGGGCAAAGGTGAGGAGAATCAAAAGAGTGCACAAGTCTACACTTCGGTGACTAGAGGCAGAATTGGAAAGCGATATGTCCTGGAGGCTAAGAGCTCGGCTTTGGAGGCTGAAAAACCAGGTGAGCAAATTACTTAGCGTTTCTGATCTTTGAATCCTTCATCTGTAAGAATCCTCCTTAGTGGATAGCCATAAAAATTAGATGAGATGATGGATATAAACCACTTATTACAGAACCTGACACATAGTAGGGAAGTAAGTGCCCCATACATATTAATTTTTGCTATTATTTTTAAGAGAAATAAGCAAGAGGACATGGCAGTGAGAGGCAGAGCTTGACCAGACCTCACCGAGGAAAAGAATGTTCTAGCGCCGGGTGAAGAGTAGGTCCTTGATGGTTTATTTTTAGATAGCTCTTCCCCATGCCCTGATATGCAATTCACATGACTGGAA
Source organism: Equus przewalskii (assembly GCF_037783145.1). Classification (NCBI taxonomy): domain Eukaryota; kingdom Metazoa; phylum Chordata; class Mammalia; order Perissodactyla; family Equidae; genus Equus; species Equus przewalskii. The sequence goes on along the minus strand of NC_091857.1, from coordinate 30,804,758 downwards.
AGAGATGGGGACCTGAGGAAATGGATGCATAAGCAAGTGTACATATGATCCAAGTATAGTTACAAGCTGGAGAAGAACGGAAGGGGGAATGGACTGTTTCACGTTTCCCCTTGACAGGCGTCAGCCCCCTGACCTCTGCAGAAGGCTCTCAGACTCACTCTGCATCGCCCCCAGCCGGAAAGTAAAATGGTGTCTGCCCAGAAAGCAAGGTAGATAAAGGCAAATGTTCTCTCTGAAAATCAAATTGCAGCCCGCGTCTTTTCAGAGCTCCTCTGCCTACACGTGGCATATGTCTTTCAAACCCAGAGAGCCGAGTCTGCCTTTGGATTGAAATTGGATGTTATTCACTCTGACATCCGGCACTAACAAAAACCAAAACTCCCTCAAAAGAGAAGAGCTGTGGGAGACTTTGTTTAAAATCGAGTCTGCCTTTCAAGCTGCCAGAACTGTTCCTAGGGCCCCACGATGGATACAAACCAGCAGGCTAACGAGACTCCTTAATTGAAACACAGCAGCTAATGATAAATGATGGGGCATGCAGAAACTGGGGGTAATTGCCTTTGGAGAACTTCAAATCAGTTAGGGTCTCTCTGCCTCAAGCGAATCCTGCTACGAGATACCCCGCATGGGCTCTATCCACGGACCTACTGTTACCGTAAGGCAACAGAATTGATGACGCTACATCCATATCCTCATCCCTCCTCCGCACCCTCCCAGATAGTTGTGTCACCATTTAGGGTTCAGTCCAACTTCAGAGTTTGCATTTCTATGATGATAGAAATATTGTTCTTTGATGTCCCAAGTAGTGAGCTGTAATTACATCTCTCCTATACAAGTTTTTGTTTTTCATGGAGTGAATAGTTATTTCATCTTTGCTTAGCTACCTTTGATCTCTTAGACATCAAAGCTACCTTTGATAGGGGGTATCTCTTTCTATATTCCTCAGTGGTTCAACATCACTAGTCATTAGGAAAATGAACTTACGACCACAATGAGATACCCACTATACACCTACCAGAATGGCTAAATTTTAAAAAGACGGACAACACGAAGTGTTGATGAGAATGTGGAGTAACTGGAACTTTCATGCCTTGCTGGTGGAAATGTAAAATGGTGCAACCACGTGGGAACAGTTTGGCAGTTTCTTAGAAAGTCACTACGTGGCCCCAATAATCTCACTTTTGGGTATTTACCCAAGATAAGTGAAAAAAGTATGTCCACACAAAGACTTACACATGAATGTTCATCATAGCTTTATTCGTAATAGCTGAAAACTGGGATTAATCCAAATATCCCTCAACAGATGAATGGGTAAACAAATTATGGTATATCCGTACAATAGAATATTGCTCAACAATAAAGGTGAATAAACTAACGATACGTGCAACAACACGGATGAATCTCAAAAACGTTATCTGAGCAAAAGAAGTCAGATAGAAAAGAGGTCGTACCGCATGATTCCATTTCTAGAAATTCCAGAGAGGCAAAAGTAATCTATCATGATAGAAAGCAGATCAGTCGTTTCCTGGGGCCAGATGAGGGGAAGGTTGACTGCAAAGGATTGAGAGAGAACTTTTTGGGGGTGACTGAGTTGTTTTAGAGCTTGATTTTAGTGGTGGTTGCCTGGGGGCATGCATTTGTCAGGACTATGCGCTTAAAATGGGTACATGTAATTTTATGTAAACTATACCACGATAGAGTTGATTTCTTAAAACTCCATGTTTATTTAGGTGACTTGTAAATTCACATCTCCAGCCCGGTCCTCTCCTCTAAAGTTCAGACTCAAATATCCAAATGCTTACTTGACATTTCCACTTGTATGTATAATGGACATCTCAACTTCAAAAGTCCAAACAGAACTCAATTCTCCCACCAAATCTGCTCCTCCTCTGTACTCTGTGACAGTAAAGTGGCCTCACCATCCTCCCAGTTCCTTAGGCCAAAACCCTAAGAATTAGCTTTGATTTCTTTCTTTTCCTCACCTCCCACATCTAATCCACTAGAAAATACTTTTGACTGCCTCTCATGAAAGAGAAATCTCTCCAAGCCTTGAGCATTCCCACTGGCAATGAACCTACCAGAACCATAGAACCTACCCCAATCTCTTTGAAAACTGTGCCTACGCTTTTGTGTCAAAAATTAGCATAATGGTCAATTGAAAAGAAGAGTTACAATCCTTCTCATGAGCCAACTAGACACCTGTTCTCAGAATCTTGCCTTTTCTTTGTTGTACTTTCTCATTGCTGCCCTTAACCTAGTTCTTTCCATTTCTGCACAGGCAGGCCCTTTGACTTGTCTTTTTCGCCTGGCAAGCAATAAATTCAGCTTTGTTTCCGACTGCTCTGGTGGTTTTCTGTCTTCATTTGACACTTCAAAACACATCCCAACTCAGTCTGCTTCTCTTCAAACCACCCTGGCTCGTGGCTGGACTGTGTCATGACTTGCTCACTGCTTTCAGCTTTCCACTCTTTGTCCCCATTCATCCACCTCTAAGAGCAACCAGCAAGATCTTTTAGAAACATAAGCCAGAACATGCTAATCCCTTACTTAAAACTCCCCATGGCTTTCCCAGCACCTTCAGAGTAAAATCCAGAATTTTTAGTGCAGCCCACCAGGACGTAGCCCCTGGTGCCCTCTCTAATCTCATCTTCCGGTCCTAGCCTGATCCTGCTTCCCTGCTCCTCTTTTTTCTGCCTTAGCAACTGTATTCGTTTCTCATTGTTGCTGTAACAAGTTACCGTGAACTTGGTGGCTTAAAACAACACAGATTTATTATCTTAAAGTTCTGGAGGTCAGAAGTCTTAAGTGGGTCTCACTGGGCTAAATTCAAGGTGTGAGCAGAGTTGGTTCCTTCTGGACACTCTTAGAGGAGAACCTGTTTCCTTGCCTTTTCCACATTCTAAAGGCTGCCTGTATTCCTTGGCTCATGGCCCCTTCCTTGTATCACTCCAATCTCTGCTGTCATCATCACATTTCTTACTAACAACTCTGACCCTCTTGCCTTCCTCTTATAAGGACATTTGTGATTGTACATGGCCTGCCCAGATGACCCAGGATAATCTCATCTCAAGGCTATTAATTTAATCACAACTGCAAAGTCCCTTTCACCACATAAGGTAACTTAATTCATAGGCTCCACAGACTAGGACGTGGACATCTTTGAGGGGCCATTTTTCAGCTACCACAGCATCTTTGCATCAGCTGTTTCCTCTGCCTGGAATGCTCTTCCTACACATCTTAGCACAACTCACTTCTTCTTTACTTCAAATGACATCTTCTTAGAAAGGTTTTTTTCCTGCCTATTCAATTTGTAACACTGGTGTCCACCCCAGTGACCAGCCACTGTTTTATTTTCCTCAGAGCATTTTTAATTATCTAAGTTGTGCGGGGCCGCCACATACGGTTGCATAGGCTGGACAGTTCACAACCAGGGACCACTATTCCTTTGGACTAGAGTGTGAATGGAGTCTGTGTGCAGCCTGCACTGCCATACATGGCATGTTTGAATTCCAAAATCATGTTTTATTGCTTGGTTTTTTTTCTTCCTATCTCTGAGGAGAACTTGAGCTTCTTGACAGCAGAAACTTTGCGTTGCCCTTTTTGAGTCTGGTGAAACAAAAGCTCTCGCTGCTTCCCAAATTCATGGGAAAGGTAGCAATTCTAGATTCCAGTTCTGATGAAATCAACAACCTCATCGATTTACAAGGTACTGAGATTATTCTTTCAATCAAAAACATGCTTGGAAAAGAAACTTTCATCATTTCAAAAACATTAATAGCACTTGAAGTTTCCAAATGGGGCTCATAAAATAGGAAGCTTGTTTGACGGTCTTAGCATAAGCATGATGGTTTTGCGAAAAGCTGGAGCTGGCTGTGCTGGGAAGGACTGAGAGTTTCATGCAACTGCACACTGAGCTTCTAATTTCTCTATGCCCAGCTTTAGAATATTAGAAGAGATGACAATGATTCTAGAGTGGACGACATTATCTGACTGAGGAACTCCCGGAATTGTCTTCTTCTCTAAGCCACAAACAAGTGCAGCCATTTCTTTTTTATTTTAAAGATTGGCACCTGAGCTAACATACGTTGCCAATCTTTTGTTTGTTTCTTTTTTCTTCTTCTTCTCCCCAAAGCCCCCCAGTACATAGTTGTATATTCTAGTTGCGAGGGCCTCTGGTTGTGCTCTGTGGGATGCCACCTCACCATGGTCTGATGAGCGGTGCCATGTCCATGCCCAGGACCCAAACCTGCAAAACCCTGGGCCGCCGAAGCAGAACATGCGAACTTAACTATTCAGCTATGGGACTGGCCCTCAGGCTCAACCATTTCTGACAAATATGGCTTCACCCGGACCCCCCAGACACATGGGCTTCTTTTGTTTATCAATGAAAGAAGCAACCTTGTAGGATGCTTCTGAGACGCTGCTTTAGTGTAGAGCAAACCAAATTCTGTTAAAGTTTATCCTCTTCAGATGGAGCCTTCACCCGAGGTGCTTCCCCAGCTTTTCTGGCTTCATGCTTTTGGGGATGAGAATCTTGCCACCGAGAAGCAGCAGGCCTATTCTGCAATGGCAAGCCAAAGGACATCTCAGCATCATCATGTTCTATTTTCCTCCAGCAAGGACCAAAGTGCACAATGACACATGGCATAACCTACTGGCAGGGTATTGTCTTAATTTCTGTTTATCTTGGTAGCATTTCTCCACAGGTGCATTAATCTGGAGTGAGTGAATGAGACCTTGCCATTATATGAGGCCATTTGATAAAGATGATTTTCAAGGAAGAAAAGGATCAAAACAAACAAAAGAGAATCAGCAGCATGAGGGCTACAGGCATGTGGGGATTCAAACAGGATGGAAAGATGAGAAGGGAGGCCCGGAACTCAAGGGACAGCGTGGGGCTTCCTGTCCCCCAGGAGCTGTGGGAGGCCCATGGGCCCTTGTAGGGAAAAGAAGATCAACCCAGACAGGGAAACAGAGGAGGGGTCACAAGCAAACTTTGCTTTCTAGTTTTGCCAAGAATCAGGCCTGCCTTTTGGTCTTTGCTCAGAATCCAGGTTCCTGTTAGTGCAACCAGTGAAACTCTTTCCAGATGTATTCTTGACAGCTCTCCTCATTCCTGAGCCCTTCATTTGGGCAGATGGTTGAGTGGGTTTTCTCTGGAGCGTCTGTGTCTGATTCAAAGACAGAAGCCAGGGATGGAGAGTGTCCGGGGCAGGAAGAGTCCTGTGTGCTCCCTGGGAACACCCACCCCCCAACTCCATCACCATGGGCTCCCAGCCCTCTTGGCGCACTCAGGTTTGGCCTCAGTGGGGCACATCTGCCAAACCCAAGCACCTGCTCCCTTAAGAAATCTTCTCTAAGATTTCCCTCTCCTTGAAAATTTGAAACAAATCCATGGTTCCTTGCCTTGTCCTGGAGAAAACTATCTCCAAGTCTTTCCTGAGTTCAAAGTGTGGTAGCTTTAAGAATTTGCTTCACCTCACACCTTTTAGGATGGCTATTACCAAAAAAACAAAAAACAACCAGTGGTGATGGGGGTGTAAAGAAATTGGAGCCCTTGCACACTGCTGGTGGGAATGCAAAATGGTGCCGTCACTATGGAACCACTATGGAGGTTCCTCAAAAAGTTAAAACTAGAACTACCATATGATCCAGCAATCCCAGTCCTGGGTATTTATCCAAAAGAGTTGAAATCAGGATCTCGAAGAATATTAGCACTCCCACGTTCATTGCAGTGCTATTCACTATACCTAAGATGTGGAAACAAGTTAAATGTCCATCAGTGGATGAACGGATGAAGAAAATGTGGCATATACATACAATGGAATACTATCCAGCCTTTAAAAAGAAGGAAATTCTGTAATGTGTGACAACATGGATGACCCTGGAGGACATTATGCTAAGTGAAATAAGCCAGGCACAGAAAGACAAACAGAGCCTGAGTTCACTTCTATGAGATACCTAAAATAGTCAAATTCAGAAAATCAGAGTGGAATGGTGGTCACCAGGGGCTGGGAGGAGGTGGACGCGGGCAGTTACTAATCAACAGGGGCAAACTTTCAGTCAAGCAAGATGAATAAGCTCTAGGGATCTGCTGTCCAACACCGTACCCAGAGTCCACAATACTGTATTTGACACTGAAGTTTCTTAAAAGGGTAGAGCTCACACTAAGCGTTCTTGCCACAATGCAATGAAATTAAAACAAAAGACTTTGCTTCAGATCCACAACCCCAGGGAGACAGCACAACTTTACTGAGTATCCAGAAAAGGGATGGCCAGGGGGGACCTGCTGCCCTCTCTGGAGAATTCCTGAGGACCACTTTCTGGTTTCTGGTCTTTCAAGCCTGACTATTCAGGGTTTTTATTATAGGTTCCCCTCTGCCAGGGCTAGAGAAAGAAAACCTAAACCAGAGGCTGTGGTATTCAAAGCCACCACACTGTGTCCCCACAGGGCTGTCGATCAGGCACGGCTCATAAAGCAGCCAAGTCTGGAGGTGTCAGTTCTGCATGTAAAAGTGGCTTTGCAGGGTTATTGGCAGGTGGAGTCTCCCCCCACCTGCTCTAGCTGCCAACAGCCCTTAGCAAGGCTGCCAGCTTATTTCCTTTTTAATTTCTTTTTTTTTAAGAGAGTGATGAATACAACCATTCTATATAGTTTAATTTTTTTAATTTTGAAATCATTATAGATTCAGAGGAAATCGCAAAAATGTAGAGTCTCACGTGCCCTTCGCCCAGCTTCCCCCAGTGGTGGCATCTTACAGAGCTATAAGGTACTGTCAAACCCAGGAAATTGACATTGATATGATGCTGTTAGCTAGACCACAGACCTTATTCAGATTTCACTGTTTTTACCTGCATTCATTTGCATGTGTGTGTGTAGTTTGATGCAATTTCATCTAATGTATACATTCACAGAGCCATCACAATCAAGGTACAGAACTGCCCCCTAGCCACTGAGGAACTCCCTCTTACCCCACTTTACACTTGTACCCCCCCACCCCTTCTCTATCCCCCGGTCGCCTTCTCTATTAACCTGTCATTTCAGCAATGTTCTATAAATAGGATGATGCAGCACAGAACCTTTTGAGACTGGCTTTTTTTTCCCACTCAGCATAATGCCCATGAGCTCTATCCAAATTGTTGTGTATGTCAATAGCTAGTTTATTTCTATTTCTGAGCAGTACTCCATTATACAAATGTCTAACTTTTCACCTGCTGAAGGACATTTGAGTTTTCCATTTTTCGCTATGGTGAGCAGAGCTGCTATGAACATTTACCCACAGGTTTGGGTGTGAGCACTAGTTTTCATTGCTCTGAGATAAATGCTCAAGTGCACAATTGCTGGGTCATACGGTAGATGCATGTTTCGTTTGCTAAGAAATTGCCAGATTCCAGAGTTACTGTCCCAGTTTACATTCAGCAATGAGTGATAACTCCAGTTGCTTCATTTTGTCACCAGCATAGCTTCATGTTTTGTATCCGTGGTTAGGAACCCCTAGGATTCAAAACGTTAGACCGACATGGGGCCTTAAAGATGATCCAGTCCAGCCCATTGATTACCCGGGGAGGGCCCAAGATGCTGAGAAGAGATCTGACCGTCATTTTCTCTCTTCACTCAATTCTTCTGTTATTATTGCTACCTTTCCTGTTTGCTGGCCTCAGGCAGAGCCGTCTCCTCTTTCTGATGTCTCTGAAAACTGGTCAAAGGTGAGGCTGGACCGAAGGGCCTTGTTTAAGTGTCAGGGGAAAATCTTACCGGGGAATTTGATCTTGTGCTTTGCTGCCATTGAAGAAACCAGGATCCCGCTGCACTTTCAGATTCTTGCGCTGCTCTTAGTGCACCGCTGCATCATCTTCTCTCAGGAAATTCCTAACAGCACCAAAGTTCTAATACAATCTGAATTGCAGCCTGTGGCCAGCTTCCCCAGGTTCACCCGCCCCTGCCCGTCAATAATGTCAACAGCCATTGCTACTAGCTCAGCTACTCCCATTTATTGAGCACCTGCTGTGTGCCAGGCAATGTGGGAGGCACTTTGTGTACCAAGCTTCCCATCTTTACTCCTATCTGCAAGATTAGTACAATGAGCTCATCTGCCGATGAGAAAAAATGGCTACAAAAGTCATAATCTCAGACTCAAAAGTTTGAGAATAAAAGAACTGGGTCTAAGTCGTTCTTTTGCACAACCATTCACAGTACAAAATGAATAAAATATTGTTTTTGGTGATCAAAGAGGCCTTTCCTGTCACTTTCTGAGCTGAAGTGTGCAGTGTGCCTCTCTTCCTAGGTTTTGTACCCGAAACTTAGGTAGCTGACACCAGATGGCGCCAAAGCTGAGCTTTTCCATGGCGCGGACCAGCTAGACCTTTCCCAGAAGCCCCGGATTGAGTCCTCATATCGCCGTGCGTGCTTCCATCGCAACCATAGGATTTTCTAGCACGTTAAGCTCTTTATTAAAATAGCAGGCATTTTTGCTTTCTTAAAAATCAAATCGCTAAATATTAACATCCACACATCTTTTAAAAGGGCTACACTTTACAGCAAAAAGTAAAGAAATACAACAGCCAGGTAGAACATAGAACCTTTCCAATAAGCATCAATTGTCTCAAATCGCTGTTTGTTCTAACTTGGACTTTTCTGTATGTGAATGCTCCTGAAAAACAGAAAAATGTTTCAGACCCTCACTTCGAGTGATTAAAAGCCACGAATTTCTTTGCAGTTCCCTGTGGAGATGAAGTGAAACCATGGCCGCAGTTTTCTTTACAACTGGGTTTGTTGGAGAATATTTTAAGAACTGAAGACCTCTTGTTTTGCTTGTCAGTGCCGAACTCCTCATAACCTGCTAATTTCCCTGTTTCTTTCTACGTGGATACATTCTTTTCTACTTCTTCATATGCCTGTACTAAAACACGAAAGCAGAAAGGCTACTACTTCATACAGGCTTCATATCCCAACAACCTCCCGTTTTCCTAATTCAGATATTTCCCGTGCAGGAATTTTTCTTCTTCTTAGTTCTCCTTTCTTTGAAGTTTCACGTTGGGTGACCAACTCGTGCTGTATTCCCTGGGAATTCTTTTCCATCCTGCATCCCGGGAATCCTCTTACTCCCAGGCAGAGTGGGGCAGTTCGTGAGTTTTAGTTTCAGTAAAACTTTACTTGAGTACAGTTTTAAGTTTGAGTAAAGTTAACTTGCATTGAATTTAAGATGAAGATTTAACTTCGACCACTGTAGCGAGCTTCATTCTCAATCATAGACCTATTCTTCGTTCATTTATTCATTCAGCAAACATATATTAAGAAAACTCAGGGGGCCGGCTCCGTGGCCCAGTGGTTAAGTTCGCGTGCTCCGCTGCGGCAGCCCAGGGTTCAGCTCCTGGGCGCAGACATGGCACCAGTTGTCAGGCCACGTTGAGGCGGCGTCCCACATCCCAAAACTAGAAGGACGTGCAACTAAGATATACAACTGTGTACGGGGGGGGGGGTTAGATAAAGCAGAAAAAAAAAAAAAGATTGGCAACAGTTGTTAGCCTAGGTGCCAATCTTTAAAAATTAATTAATTAATTAATTAAAAAAGAAAAAAAAAGAAAACTCAACTCCCTCTGCCATCCCAAATCCATCTAAGTAACTCTTAAGGTTCCCACATTTCACTGCAGCTTTTTGACACCGACAATTTGTGTTACACATCTGCTAAGACGCACAGTGCCCAACACAGCATCTAATCCATTCCATAGATGCTTCATTAACGGTTATTAAATGAAAGGAAAACAATGAACATCCCTTCTCCGTCATGGCTACTGCTTCTCTCTGGTTCTAAGTATGTCATCAGCCTAGGACCTTATAAGCCCCTCCTGGAAGCTAAAGAAAGTTCTTAGGAGGGAGTAGCAAAGGAGACATCATGATGTCACACGGGGTCTTGGCTCTGATAGGGGCAGCAGCGTCCAACAGCTTTTAGAACCTGCCTCAAACTTCAAAATTCCTTGTCAACTTTTCTGGGAATAAAATCTTCTCCAGTTTGTTTTCTGTGAGGCTTATATTTGTATTGATGAGAAGCTAGCATTTAGGAGGGACTCATAACTCGGGAGCAGTCTTCATTTTGCCCCAGACCTCAAAATCTCAGAAGAGGAGGTAGTGGCTGCCGGCGTGGGGGAGAGGAATTTTCCTGAGAGATTGTCCTCTATTCCCAAATAAGTTCTGTCTGTCTTTCCCAGCCAGACTCTCTATAAAAGGGAAAACTGGACAACAGACCGTGGGGAAGGAGCATGTCCTGGCAACTTTCTGTGAAACGCGTACACCACGCTGTTTACAAATTCCTGCAGCCAGGCCCGGCATCCAAATGTAGACAACTCTGTTTATGTAACTAAAATAGACGCTTATACCGTGCGATTAAGGTGGTACTGGGAGCTGGGTCACAGTGAGGAGCCATTTGCTGCAGCTGAGGCCAGAAAGGAGTGCAGGACACAGGACCCCCTGGGACCCTGAGCAGGTATGCAGTTTTTTGGACTAGTTTTCTGGTCCAGAAATCTCCCAGGGTAGGCATGTCTAAGATGCAGGGAGAGCCAAGAGAAGTCATAACCGGACATCCTACGTTTACTGTCAGCCTCAGAAGATGGAGTTCTTCATCTAAAAGGGACCAGTCCAGCACTGTCCCCTTCCAGCTGGGGGCACTAAAGGGCCTAGAGCAGCCAGCTTCTTTCTCAGCATGGTGTTTGGAATGAAGCTTCCATCCTTCACCACCAGGAGAAGACTTGTTCCAACATGTGGTTCCAATCAGCCACCCACTGCTTCGGTCAATAAGGAGGCTCGAATGTTCTAAGGTCAGGAGATGTACAGCCCAATAAAAGATTCCCTCCAAACCCTAGTCACAAACTCACCATGCCCGTCACAACCCTGGACCCCCAGCCTTGTGACTGGAACAGCCTTCCTCCATGAAACTCATTCTTTAAGACGCAGCTCAAGTGTCATTTCCTCTGCAAACATTCTTTAACCCCTCCCCACCTGGAAGAAGTCGTGACTGCCTCCTCCAGACATGGAGGCCACCCATCTGTAGACCCACCCACCCCACTCGCAGAGGAGCCCCTTGGAGTCAGGGTCTGTGTCTCGTCATCTTTCTACCAGCCTTGACCCTCGCATAGAACCCAGCATGGGCAGTCGTGGTGGTAAATGGCTTGTCTTTCTAAGTCATGGGAAGACGACATCCAGGGGCCATAGGACAAGAGCAGGAGCAGAAGTTAGTCTTGGTTAAATGCCAAGGAAGTTAGGGCCGACTTCCTTGACAGCACCTCCCCCCAATCTAGATTAGGTCCCCTTCTTATATGTTTGTACCACGTACCAGGAGCTGCTGGAGCATCTTGTGTGTGCTCACTCCCCTAGTGAGGGGCAGAGCTGGGTTTTATCCCGGGGCATCTGGTTGTGGCTCCCCGTGTATCCCCTCCTAAGACTTACCACGACAGTACTCGATTATTCTGTAATTATTTGTTTACTGCCTGCTTTCCTCTTTCACTCTCAAAAAGCCAGAAAATCCATCTTCTTCTCCGCTGACTTCTCAATGCCCAGCCCAGTTGTCTGGCTTAACGGGAATGAATGAACTGATGAATGGATGAACTCATTGATCAACCAGAGGAGGCCCGGAATAACTTAGGAGAGAGAGCCTTAAGCAACCAGAATCGAGGTCACCTTGAGGCAAGACCAAGCTGGAACTCGACGGTAGCCCACCATAAGAGGAGTTTCCAGAGAACAAAGAGTAACCGTTCTTTGCGCAAATCAACAGGATCTTATAAGGCAATGGTCAGAGGAGAAAAGGCAACAGAAAAACCCTACAGTTTTAAGTGGTGTGTCGTTTTCTCTTTTTCTTTGGAAAAAATAAACACAAGTGTTCTTCACTGAGTTCTTAAGGGAGAAGTGGGTGGCTGTGGCACGGAGCAGGAGGAAGAAACGTTCTCAACAGTCAACATCTCCGATCTCAGATGCAGACTCAAGGAGAAGGAGGCCCTGGTGAAGTCACACTTGGATGCCAGACTCACGGTGCGAGGGAGGGCACCGAGGCTGCCAGGACAGCGCGGGCGCACACAGCGGGCATTCACAGCCCGGTGGCCGCGGCCCCTCCTGCCAGCCCCATGCACCTCCAGCAGCAAACAGAACTCTCTGTCTTGGTTCCTGAGTCAAGCCTGCACAGAATTAACTGTAATAATTGGCAGGTGGGCTGCTGGCTTCTGGGTTTCAATTCACCAGGGGCTCATGAAAAAAAACTGGATGTTCCGCCGCAGCCAGTATTTAGCTTGGGCTCTGAGCAGCTTCAGCTTTCCATGACAAGAAACAAACTGTGTGGCTGCAGCTGCCCTGGGCAAACAAGAGCTCCAGAACCGGCTTGGAGAGAGAGGCCCCCTCTGGCCAAGAATCAGTTCGCTCCTTGGGGAAAGAGGAGGAAATAGTCCTTGACCTGCTGCCCTTCTCAGGAGCACAAGATAATGGAGAAGAAAGGAGTCTTTCTGGGAGCTTTTTTTCTCTTTTTTGGAAGAAAGGGAGTGATCACCACCTCCAGAGATTTTCCAGGGCTTGATGCTCTTGTAATTCTTTACATGAATACCTATGATAATGGGAGTGCCTATCCCAGCTCACAACGGAGCCAGCACTTCATAGCATCTACTGCCCACAGGACAGGAAAAAGCCACCTCTACTGCTGTACTCCTGTTATTTGCCCATGGCAGACATTGCCAGTCAACAGTGGTTATCTTTCCTACCAAGCCTCAGACATGGACTCAGAATCCTTCTCAACACTGTACCCAAGGAAGCCATTACAAATTAATAAGAATTGGCATGAGAGCAGAAACGTGTTTGCCACTTCTATTTTAGTAACTCAGAAGAGGCCAAAGTTATAATCTCATCAGAAGGTTTCTGCGAAGACAGGAGTCAAGTGATGTCCTATGGCAGGGCTGTGGCTTTGAGGCCACTTACTGCCCAAACAGAGAGTCCTTGTCTATGCTCTCCGAAGAGCAGGCTCTGATGATGATGCTGGGGGAGGGGAACACTGGATGGGGTTTCACTGGAGACCCAGGCACGGTGGCCCAGGGCTGAGACAGCCAATGCCAAGGGCACATCCTTTCTGCTCATCGCACCTGCTCTTGAAGCTTGTCCTTCAATGGGAGTTTTTGCCACCAATCTGCTACAGTAGAGGGAGAGCTGGCCAGCTGCCCCATCCACCGTGGATCCTGAGCATGTGTCTCCCCAGCACTTTCTCAGAAGGCCTGTTTGGGCCCTTTTCTGTAGAAAACTAGCGTGTAGTGCTGGTGTGGGAGGACTCCGGCTCCAGGGCTGGGAAATGTTGACTAAGTGGCTTCCCTTGGGGTCAGGCCCACATTCTCCATGGAGGCTCCAGGTAACACCAACTGTTCCTTCATGGACAGTTGTCCTTGTGACCTTGGGTTTCATTCCAATGGGCTTCTCGTTTCCCTTTTGCCTTCCTGTTTTTCCATAGGCCAGAGACCAAAGCCTGAAGCAATGACAATGGCGTCTCCTGTTGCCCAGCCTCTTCTGCCATCTCAAGTTGGGTGCTGTGTCCCCAGCTCTTTCTACTGCCCTAAGAAGGAGGGGGACCTTGGCAGTCCCCTCCTCTCTCTCACCTCACTGCTGGTCATACTCCCTGGGATTTGGGTGGTCACTTTAGCTCTCTAAGTCTGCTTCCTCATCTATAAAAATGAGAATAATCAAGGGGGCAGGCCCAGGGGCACAGCGGTTAAGTTCGCACGTTCCGCTTCCGCGGCCCGGCGTTCGCCAGTTCGGATCCCAGGTGCAGACATGGCATCGCTTGGCAAACGCCATGCTGTGGTAGGCGTCCCACATATAAAGGAGAGGAAGATGGGCACAGATGTTAGCTCAGGGCCAGTCTTCCCCAGCAAAAAGAGGAGGATTGGCGGCAGATGTTAGCTCAGGGCTAATCTTCCTTAAAAAAAAAAAGGAATAATGATACCACCTCCTAGGATTGCTATGAAGACCAAATGAGATAGTCTACACAAAATACCTAGCATGCAGTATGCACCCAATGGATGCAAGCTATTATTAATACAGAGTAGATATTTCAGCTATGACATCTCTCCTATGGATTTTTAAAAATTGTGGTAAAATAATATGTAACATAAATTTACGGTTTTGAAGTGTGTACAGTTCAGCAGCATTAAGTGTCTTCACAATGTGCATCCATCACCACAATCTAGCCCCAGAATTTTTTGTCACCCCAAATGGAAACTCTGTTCCTGCTAAGCAATCCCTCTTCATCAGCCTCTGGCAACCACTAATCTGGTTTCTTTGGCTGTGGATTTGCCTATTCTGGATGTTTCAGATCAATAGACTCATACATTACATGGGCTTTTGTGACTGGCTTCTCTCACTTAGCGTAATGTTTTCAAAGTTTATCCATACTGTAACATGTATCAGTACTTCATTCCATGTGTTGGCTAAACAATAGTCCATTGGATGGATATACCATATTTTGTTAATTTATTCATCTGTTGAAGGGTTTTGGGTTCTTTCAATCTTTTGGCTATTGTGAAAAGTGTACTATGAACATTCATGAACATCTTTCTGTTTGAACACCTGTTTTCAATTTTGGGGGGTATATACCTAGGAGTGCAATTGTTGGGTCATATGGTAATTCTATGTTTAACTTATTAAGGAATCACCAAACTGTTTACCACAGTGGCTCTATCATTTCGCATTCCTATTAGCAATGGATGAAGGTTCTAATTTTTCCACATCCTCACCAGCACTTGCAATTTTCCCTTTTTTTTTAAATTCTAGCCATCCAAGTGGGTGTGAAGTGGTACCTCATTGTGGTTTTGATTTGCATCTCCCTGATGACTAATAACACTGAGCATCTTTTCATGTGCTTGTTGGCCATTGTATATCTTCTTTGGAAAAATGTCTATTCAAGTCTTGACTCATTTTTTTAACTAGGTTGTTTGTCATTTTGTGGTTTCTCCTATAAATTTTAGGTCGTTTTCTAACCAATGAGGTCAGGAAAAAGAATCAAAAGACATGAAAGTGTGTGTGTTTTGAAACTCCCTGTACAATTTGGATGTGCAAGGAATAAAGCTAGTTCCTTTATTTTATCTAAAGCTTATTTGTCTTCCTTCTGGGTCTTTACTGCTCGTTAATAGGGAAAAGATTAATTTTTAATCTGATCTGCTTTATAACTTATATCTGAAAATTTAAACTGCCTCCCAGTTATGCTCAGTCTTTCTGGAAAAACAAAACAAACCCAAATTATAAGGCTCTGAGATGTCTCTTCCCTGGCCCCAAGGTGGTCATGGCCTCTGAGAGTATGGGGTGATGATGGTTGTAACCTCTAGGCAGAGGAGCATCATCCTTAATGTGGTGACTTCTGCCTGCTCTGGACTCCTGGGCCATGTCTCTTGTCAGCTGGTTGACCCTCACCAAGACAAAGGCTGTGGTCATGTGGTCAGTCTTCTCCTGTTGGCTCCATCAGAGAGCACCTGTCCCCAGTGACTCAGCCTCCCCTTTGAGATCTGGCTGTGACTTCCCCTGTGCCTTCCTCGCAGAGATCCCACCCTACCCCAGCCAGAAGCTTGGTTCTTCCTGAGTCTCAGCTTCACCACAGGTAAACCAAGGACAGCTCAGGAAAGCTAAAGCCTCAGGGCCATCCTGCCGAACCAGCCCGCACCACCATGTTTGCACACAGGAATTGCCCCCAGGTGGCATCCTCCCAGAGACCCAAGGTGATGTGACAGCATTCTTGTGGTTTAGAGGAGGGAGAATGCAGGAGGTGGCAACCAAATCGGTGCTTGAAGGATAGAGGAAGCATCTCGGGGGGGAACTCTGCATCTGAGTCTCCTTTGTTCGTCACAGCACCTGACACAGTATTAGACAAAGAGGAGGTGCTCAAGCCATCCATTGCTTGAGTTGATCATGAGAGGTGAAAACCCTGGGAGGTTAAAGGCAATAGCTCCATGGCTATTTCTCTTTGAATTAGAAGAAATTCAAATGGCCACTTCCATCTCCATCATTGACCATGAACTCCCCCAACTTACTTCCCACAAACTGACAAGTATCCAGGGTCTTTGTTTAAAACCCCTCCCTGCCAGTCTTGCGGATCAGAAGAAGGTACATCCCCTCCTCTTTGAAGCTAATTCTCCCACCTTTGCTCATAATTCCCTCCCTCCACCTTCTTCAAGATCTAGATCTTGATTCCAGGAGCTCAAAGAGAGGATGCCCTGCTGAGATCTACAGAGAAGTGCTTGACCAGTTGTTTTATTGCTGGCTCCTAAGAGCAGAAGTTGCTGAACCTTCCATTGCCTGCTGGTTTTGCCACTGCTTGATAAATGTTCTCATTCTGATCTCCCTGCCAGCAGACTACAAAATCAGGAGCATTTAAGGGTCTCTGTGGTGAGGAGGGGAAAGACCAAGCCTCCAGCCCAAGCAGCCCTTATTGGAGCAGGACTCATGAAAGAGGTTTCAACAAAACGGTAATAAGAATGGTCAAGAGGACATGACTGGTATCTGAGAAAAGGACTTCCTGAAACTAAAAGAAAACTTCCTTTTATTTTAAAAACTTAAGAAATAAACCAAAAGGAGGATATCACTGCTGAACAGTGAATTCTAGAAGATCGAGTGAAAGAGATAGCTCATAATAGGAAAACACAAAGAGATGGAAACCAGGAGGAAACAGGCAGGGACAGTAGAGGACAAAACAGGAGATATGACATTCAAATAATAGAAGTTTCAGAAGGGGAGAGAGAGAGAGAAAAGAACAGATGGAGGAGAAGTCATATTCAAACAAATAACAGAAGAAAATTTCCATGATCTGACACAAGATTTAAGACTGTAGATTGAAAGGCTCAAGCCCTAGGCAGGACTATGTTTTTAAAGACAGACACACCTTGATATAACTCAGTGAAATCTTGGCATTCTAAAGATAAAGAAAATTGTTTACCAAGATGAGAGAGATGGAAGAGATATCAAGGGAGATGCAACTTTTTCTTGCTACGTCTTTACATTGTTTCACTAGTAAAAATGATTACTCACTATTTTAAAATTGACAAAGAAAAATATTTTAATGCCTTCTCGTGATTCTCATTTGTCTATGGGCCCTCTTAGCTCAGCATCTGGACCCAATTCCTAA